>NC_056734.1:923193585-923475404 GCF_019279795.1 Protopterus annectens
TTACATACCTCAGGCATAAGGGTTTGTAAGTACTGGCACACAGTACTGTATGGTACACACATAAAGCTCATCTGGGTTGCCATACCTCTGTGTCCTGTATGTATGTCTGATGTGTGTGGGTATGCCTGTAGCATGCCTTCGGTCATATGTGTGTTACAGGATATAAGTGCGTATCTAGCAACATGTATAGTCTAGTACAGCAGTATGCCACCTATATTCACGCATGTGCACATATTGTAGCAGGGATTTTCCATCAACAACTGGTGTGGTATACTGGTAATACTGTAACTGGACTTTACAATCATTGCAATGGATTACATATTTCGTTATGCATTAGCTTGATATATATACCTACTGTGGCTAGGTGGTGCATTGTGTCACATACAGTGTGCCATGTACTGTTGCATAGTCTTACATAGGGGTTTCTCTTTGTTGCTGTGCAGAAAATGCTTTAATATATAGAGCATGTCAGGCACTCTCAGTCAGTTGTGGGTTGAGCACTGATATGTGGTATTGACAGTGTGTATCCTCTGACAGACAATAGTTTGCTATTTATGGCAGTTCAGTGATATCAGTACTGTAGAATGTTAAGTGTGCCACATGACTTGCTCACACATATTGTTTTATTGTCTTCCAGGGTCATGTCCCACCATCACAATCCAGCCCATAGCCGTGCAGAGGATGAGATTCTAACGAACTGTCTCATCCAAAAGTACACCCTGCTATTTTCAAGAACCAGCCAGGAACAGCATGAGCAGACTGCGCTGTGGCAAGATGTTGTCCATAGGATAAATGACATAGGCATGCATAACCAGACTTATGCGCAGGTACAACATCACTGCAGTGATTTACTTAGACATGTCCGGCAGTGTGCGTCTTATGTTCGTAGGCAACAGCTTGCCACAGGTGGTAGGGTTTCCACGCATCCCCCCCTCACCAGAGTGGAGGAGCTGCTCCTGAGCCTGGGGGCTCCCGGCCAACAACAACAACAGCACACATGCATCATCATGGAGGCCGGAGCCCCCCAGCAAGTTCACATGGAGCATGCAGGTAAGATGGCATATCTGTAGACTACTGTTACCTTTATTGTTAGATCATGCATATGTGAGATGTGTACTGTGTAGTTAGAAGATGTGTAGCCTGGTGTTGTGCAATACTGATAATTTGGAACATGATGTGTAGGCTTGTGACTGTCAACCATTGTGCTACTGTAAGATTGCAAACCCACAGTAGCAATGCCATAGTTGTTGCCACTGACAAACTGTTTCATATCCTTGTAGGTCCCTCTGGTGTGACAGCAAGGCAGCAGACCCATGCTGGTGAGTGTGTTCTATGTTCAATATTGCTAACAAAATGTGCATGTCATAGGTGAGGTGTAGGCCATGTACACATGTAACACACCTATGCATAATGCATGCTGTGCATGTTTGCTGTGAGACTATGCACATCTTAGTAACGTGAGTGGCTGCCTCAAACACATGCAATACACAGAGCATCCCAAACAATTGTGGCTACACTATAGTGGACATTGGATAGGCAGTCGATACACATGCACATGACATACACAACTCCGTAATACGCAGTACATGTTAATATGCTACACATGGTGTATTCAGACACACACTGTAAGGTCACACTCCCGTATCCCAAATGTCATCCACACAGCACACATAATATACTTGAGGGGTAGAGGCCTATCATGGGGCAGTGCAAAACTCTCCAACACACAACACATTCATGTTAGGTAATGCTCCCTATTGGGCACCTTACAAACCCATGTAACAACTGGCTGTGAAATGGTGAATGTAGCCGTGGTACTGCGGTTCAGGTACAGCTTGATAGGTGCTGGTCTGGCACACATAAGTAGCCTTGAGTGACCACATGATGCTGCATGATGATGGCTGATGGTACAACACGCCGTCCAGTTACAGTAACCACAGTACTACACATAGCATTCATTGCTATACACCTCAATGTTGTGTGTGTGCAAACATATGCACCTATACACAATATGCATAGCAATCACCATTTGCACTAAGTGACACATATATGTCTTGTAATGCTATTGAGTGTATAGGTCACATGACACACATTGGGTATGTGTAATGTTTAACGTTGCAGTTGTGTTGTAGCATGACATGTCATAGCTGGCCCTGGCATGTCCACGATATGTTCTACACTCACCCTAACTACTGTACAGTGGCTATGTTGGCAATGGTATTCCATCAGGTATACATGCACCACTCATTCTGTGGGTATACTTAGCCTGCATGACCTAAACCGGTGTCTACAATTATCTGCTAAAGACACAGATGCTATAATCAGTAATGGATATCTATGTGACACACAGATAAACATCCAGCCATGGTATGTATACCTGTGAGTGATGGTGCACAGCACATTGAAGAGTTTGTAATGCTTGCACAGCAATGTTGTGTCCATGTACACATTGCATTCCAGGATGAGGACAATCACTGAACAACAACACACATGCATCAAAGCCATGCATACTGTTATTAACAAGGACTGTCTACACTCGCACTGCATGGTGTTGAGCAACACACGTCCTGCATGCTGACACATGTGATATGACTGTTTGTCTTGTGATACTGTACCCCACCATCAGCTGCTATTAGGTATGATCTGGATTGCTGCTGGTGTGTGTGTGTGTGTGTGTGTGTGTGTGTCTCTGCTTTAGTGAGGAGTGTATTTGTGTGCATGTGTGCATGTGTGTATGTGTTCATGTGTTCATGTGTGCATGTGTTCATGTGTTCATGTGTGCATGAGTGCATGTGTGCATTTGTTCATGTGTTCTGACATCATGTACAGGTCGTAAAGTGTGTTTCCTGTCTTCCTCTCACAGGTGCTGAGGTTGGGCTGGCTCACTGCAGCAGGGAACGTTATGTCACTGACTCAAATAGTGATAACGATGATAGGTGTGTTGAGGCACAGGCATGTTTGCCAGGGTCTGTTGTTGGGACACCAATCGACAGTACACAGCTGTCCACCCCATCCATGCACACAGTCATGCTGCCAATACATCCCTCATCACCAATGCCCTTAGCTGTGGGACAGTCTACAGTCGGCAATGGCCTGGACAGTGTGGTACCTATGGCACATGCATCCGGACACAGCAGCCATACCAAGAGGTCTGGAATGGTACCACATTGGCAGATGTCCAGGGGTTCTCATCAGAGCACTGCTGGTCATCATGCCCCTGGCAGATGTGCCACAGGTCTTAGAACCTCATGCATGTTCCAGGCTGTCATGGAGGCACAGGCACATATGGAATGGTACACCAGACAAGGACTAAGGGCAAAGAGGGCACATAACACCACTTTAAATGACAGTATCCGTGACCTAGCAGGTGTCATCCATAATTACATTGAGGTCATGGATAGATGTTGGGATAAGACATTTGATGTCCTCTGCAATGTCATGTCCATGTGTCAGGACAGTGCAGGATGGGTGAGACATCGATGTGGACATATGCCAGCAACATCAGCAGCTGGCAGTCACCTCAGATGTCCCTCAAGTCACAGCCGCTCCCGTAGTGCCAGTACCAGCCCCGGCAATGTCCATAGACCATCCTAGGAGACCACGTGCACATGGCTTTGGACAGTCCCGGCAGGAACCTAGGTCCAGTGTAAATATGTCTACTTCTGAGGATAGTACTCAGTCTGGTTCAGTACCTGATACTGTCAGTAGCACCCCTGCCAGGCACAGGTGCCATATCCGTGGCCAGAGATGGTGATCTGTAAAGCCTGGCAGGTAGAGTCTGTGGCTGTCCCACAAATCCCCATATATGGCAACCACATGGTGGAACTCTGTGCATGCAGACACACACACACACACACACACACACACACACACACACACACACACACACACAGAAACCAAACACCTAGGGCTAACACATACCCGCACACATTACATCAACATTGGCCCATACCACTGCTCTTGGCCCTCACACCCACACACACACACACACACACACACACACACACACACACACACACACACACACACACACACACATATGTCGATTGTATGACTCAATGTAGGCATCTGGCAAACCAACAACACACCCTGTGCATGTGATGAACCTGTGCCACCTCCTGTCATCTGTAACACTGATGCAGGAACAGGCTAACATGGTGCTGATGCACAGGGTGACTTTATGGCATTATAGCAATGTTAGCATGTTGTCAGCAGTAAAGTGTAATGTTATCCTTGAAGGTGTAGCTGAGCAGGCATGATGCATTAAAGCTATGATTGTCAATGTAGTATTGTTTACACCAGTGTTAATCCCAATAGTGTATTGTCCGGCCACGTACCTGTTGGCTGATGTGTGTAGTATTGGCAGCATGTGTTAGAAAGTGGACAGTATGT
Source organism: Protopterus annectens (assembly GCF_019279795.1). NCBI lineage: Eukaryota > Metazoa > Chordata > Ceratodontiformes > Protopteridae > Protopterus > Protopterus annectens. The sequence goes on from NC_056734.1 coordinate 923,197,978, forward strand.
GTAGGATGTGTGCAGCACAGGTTTTCAGGTGTACATTTGTGAACATGGTGGAGGTGCACTGTCTGCATGTACGTGCATAGTGGACACATGTGCAGGGTGACATGCCCTGTATTACAGAGTGTTAACACTCCATAGTTTCTATTGATGGCCAGTATGCATTGTACTACACACATTTTGGAACTTGGGTACACATGTATGTATGACATGGTTTGACACTGTGCTGTGGGTGATACTGGTACTATCTGTCATTGGTTTGCATTCTGGTAGTATACAGAACCTCTACAGCCTAACCATAAACAATCGTTAGATGATGTCTTGACAAATGACACACAGATGTAGGACACACAGTAACATTTGTACCCTTCAGGAACTATACTATGCCAGTAACCGGTGGTGTTCACCTGCACCCATTCCTGGCACCACTCCTGATTGCCATATAGCTCACTTAGGTACAAGCAAACACAGTAGGGATATGTCCTTCCACATCTGTGAATGCATACTGTGGCCTATAATGCATTCTCTAGATGACACACACATCCTCCACAAGGATATCAAATGGATAGATACCTGTTGTCAAACCCATGCTTTAAAACAATAAGCCAGCTAAAGCATGGTCATCCACCTTTACATAACATAGTATCCCCACAGTACCACATAGGTAGTAGCCCACAACATGTTGACAGGTACCGATGTGTACATACAGCCAAGTGTTACATCATCTCTCCTTTGGTAATCACATTTCCAAAGGTATTTTGAAATCCCTCGGTGAATCACATAAGCAATAAGGGGTCTGCATGCATATCCATAAAGGTTGTTGTACACCTTTAATGAATAGCCATCATTGGCAGACACTGCTGCATTTTAACTGGTCTGTAATATACCTCAGGCATAAATCCTCATCCACACTATTTAATAGAAACCATAATGAGTGTGCGTGACACAGATGACCTAGGCCAGGGATCACTGCAGTGACTGGGAATGTTACAAGCATACAGATGTGACCTAAGGTCTGGAAAGCAGCAGCACACTCTGGCAAAGATAACAGATGTGTTCATGGAGAAAGAGGGTTCCCACCTCTGAAATAATTGAGGTCACATGTGCATATATGTATTTGCCACACAGCTACCTGATGTGCAATGCACATACTGTTGTCACTATGATATGTCATACAGTAGCAAAAGCAAAACCCACAACACAGTAACCAACTGTGTCACACATACACTCACCAAGTACAGGATTCAAACCCTTACCTAACTACTTTATGATATCAGCGCAGTACGCATTTACACGATGACTATACACATCACTAGGAGTTCTCCTTTCCACAGGTATATTTGTAGGATGGTGACATCATCAGACTTGACAAAGATGAGTATACCACTTTTAAGGTGTCTTAGTTGTCTCCAAAAAGATTGCTCTACTACAAGGAAATACATACACACACAGTCGCCAAGTGCAGGATTCAAACCTCTATCTAACTACTTCATGATATTACAGCAGTATGCATTTATATGCCACACTATGTATACTACTGGTGGGTCTTCTTTCCACAAGTATATTTGTAGGATGGTGACATCATCAGACTTGACAAAGATGAGTATACCACTTTTAAGGGATGCTTTTCTACAAGGAGATATACACACACAGTCATAAAGTTGCCGACTGTAGGATTTAAACCCCTCCCTAATGATACTAAATCAATAGGCATTTACACGATGCACTATACACATTACTGGGTGCTCTTCTTTCCACAGGTATATTTGTAGGATGGTGACATCATCATACTTGACAAAGATAAGTACACTACTTTTAAGGTGTTGTAGTTGTCTCTAAAAAAGGTTGCTTACTCTGCAAGGGGATGCAAACACTCTCTCATACAGCTGTCAAATGCAGGATTCAAACCCCTGTCAAATTACTTAATGATACAAGAACAGTATGCATTTACACGACACGCTATACACATTACTGGGGGTCTTTTTTTCCACAGGTATATTTGTAGGATAGTGACATCATCAGAACAGACAAAGTAGGTTACATTAGGTGGGCTACATAGAAGGCATTTGTAGACACTTTGGCAATGTGTTCATCAAAGGAAAGTTTACTGTCTACCTGTGTCCCCAGGGCCATAATTACATTCTCCATACATACTGGATTCACACCTATGTGGTAATTTGTGTGCACTTTGTTTTATCCAAAGGGGATGACTATGCATTCTTTGGCATTCTGCTTGAGGGCATTGTTTTGACAACAAGTATCTGTCTCTGTAAAACCCTTCTGTAGGATGTCTGTCAGCCATGGAGTCGATTATGGACCACAGTTATCAGTCATCTGCAGACTTGTTCAGCCATACTTCTCCTGTGCTTGCCTGTACCTCTGAGCAGTATCTACTGAACAGGCAGGGTCCCAGGTCCAATACTTGTGGGATGCCATTTATGACTGGTTTAGAGTTGGACATGGCACCCGCAACTCTGAACATGTGTGTTTGATCTATGAGCCAGTTGGACACTCATCCTGTGACATAGCTGTTAACATTCAAGCTGATAAGCTTGTCCATGATGCCTGAGTGGGGAATGGTGTTGAAAGGCTTTAGTGAGGTCCAGGTGGGCTGTGTGGACTACATTCACCTCCATCTATGTCCTTGGTAACTGTTTCAAAAAAGTCAATCTAGGTTTAGGAGACAGGATCTACCTTTAACAAAGCCAAGTTGGGTAGAGTCCAGTGTCTGGAGGTCCCCATTGTCTCTGTTTATGGGTTCCATGATAATTTGCTCCATAGATTTGAAGACCAGGCTAAGTAGGCTTATAGGGCAATGGTTTCCTGGTTCTGTTGTGGCACCCCCTTTGTGGAGCTGGATGACTGTTGCTGTATGCCATTCCTTGGGTACATAGCCTGTGGTAAGGTTGAGTCTGGACAGTGATTGTAGGTGAGGGTGTATTTGCTTTTGGGGCTGGTGTAAGTTGCAGCCTGGGACACCATCCAGTCCCATTGATGCTGTGTTCATAGGTTTGGAGAGGGTTGTTTTTACCTGCAGGTCCATGAAGTGTGGTGCTCTGCATTTTTCTGGGACAGACACAGGCCCTTTTGGGGGTGATGTGGGGGGGAGTTTGCACTGAACGTGTCCCCCAGGATGTGGGCAATGTAAGTTGGTTCAGTGTATCTTTTTTCCATTTTGCAGTAGCTGACAGCATTTTTGAGAGTTACCATCTAAATGTTTGGTTTAGTTAACGAAGGCTTTGTGGCTGTTATTTTTACATTCCTTGGCAATTTGTCTTTAGAAACTGGCCTTGGATTATTTTATGAGCGATCATTGTTTCTTCCTAATTATGATCATTGATGCCTTTCCTTATGTGAAGTTTGCTCTATCATGTGTTTGTTCCCTCCTTCTGCTGTATAGCTTATTTATGTGTGACAACCACCAGATCGGTTTCCTATTTTTGGAGGAGTGCATCATGGTTTTATTTGGCATGTCTCAATCCATGCATCCGTGTAGATGCTCATAGAATGCACTTGTAAATGATTCTGCAGATTGTATAGCATTATCTGATAGCAAGGGTGCTTTTGAACTTTCCACTTTGGTCTTGAGAAGTGTGCTGTTTGTTTTAGAAACGTTCTTCACAGTGGTTTCCTTGACTGTGTGTGGGGGGCGTGATGTGGATGTCCAGTGTGATTACTTTATGATCTGATATTACCAGCGAGGGGTTTATCTCTGTTGTGGAACACTCGTACCCCATGTTGGTGATGATCAGGTCCAGTATGTTGTCACCTCTAGTGGGTGTGGTGACGTTGTACATGAGTAATTCTCCCAGTCAGTGTTTTGGCAGTTGTACTCTCTTCATATAATGGTGTTTGGTAGGACCTTCATATTTTCCACTGTTCTCAGGAATACTGGTTCAGGTTCCTGAGACAAGGTAGGTGTTCTGTCGCAGGCTACAATCTGATAAGCAGATTTGCCCAATGTTAGTTGCACTTGCATGGTCTCCCAGGCCTCATGCTGTGCCACTAACCTGTAGGTGTGGGTATCCATAAGGTAAATGGATACACCACTTCCTTTTGTATTTCACTCTGTGTTTTGGGGCTGAAAATCCAAGGGATTGTGAGTATTTTACATGGCGTATGTCCAACAGCTCTGTGTTTGACATAGCTTTGTATGTTAGGCAGAGATCACCTGTGAGTAGGCGATATGCGAGAGAGTACAGCTGGAGCATTTTGAGATGGTCTGTGTATGGCATGTATTTCAGGCTGCTAATGCTATTTGTGAGATATTTCTGCAGCCTTTCGAGTTGTTGTTGATGTCTTGTGAGGTACATAGCAAAAGGGGCATTGTATGGATCTAGTGAGTGATGAGTAGAGGGGAACAATGTCCTCTTCTATCCTGCATGAGACACCTTTTGGGATGAGGTGTGCCACATAGAAGGATTTCCAGACTACTGCGGGGATGTGATTATCACAGGTGTGTCCACTGTCCACCTGTGACCCAAGGTCTCTTATTACACTTTCAGTGTTAAGTATACTACCACCTATGTTGTAGTTCATGGCTACAGAGTTCTTACCAAAGGTGATGACAATGCACCTTTTGGCATTGGGCTTGAGGCTATGGCTTTGACACCAGGCATCTGTCTCAGTGAGACCCTTTTGTAGGATGTCCACATCTTCAGTAGTTTTGATTATGGCTCCTAGTTTGCAGTCATCTGGAAACTTCATTAGCCACAGACCTTCCATGTTAAAATTTACTTCAGGGAAGTAGATGCCAGACAGGACAGGACCCAGGACTGAACCATGTGGTACTGCACTTGTCTCTGGTCTAATGTCATACTTGGAGTCTGCTACTTTCACAGTGTGCGTTCTGTCAGTTAGCCAGTTGGCATCCCATCTTGTGACATAGCGATTTATACCTAGTTTAGTGGGTTTATCTATAATTCCAGAGTGGGGGGGGGTGCAGGAAGCCTTTTCAAGATTTACATGGGCTTTGTGAACCACCTTACCCTTGTCTGCGGTTCTGGTGATTGCTTCAATGACGTCTATCAGGTTTAGGAGACATGATCTGCCTTTTACAAACCCAACATGGTTGTGGTCCAGTGTTTGTAGATTACCAATGTCATTTAGTATAAGTTATATGATGATAGATTCCATGGCCTTGCAGAGAAGGCTCATCAGGCTAATCGGCAGCTAGATCCTGGGGTCCATGGTGGCCCCCCCTTGTGTAGTGGGATAACCATTGCTGTGCGCCATTATGCAGGCACATAGCCAGAGGTGAGGCTATGACTGAACATGGTATGTAGGTGTGGTGCCTGTTCGTTCTGTAGTTTGTGTTGACCACAGCCTGGCTTTGGAGAGTGTTTTTTACCTGTGCAGCCGTGATGACAGCAACTTTGCAATCTTCCGTTATAAAGATGTGCTCTTTCATGGGTGAGGGGGGGTAAAGTTAGCACTGATCCTATCTGCCTGGATGTTGGCAATATCAGTTGGGTCTGTATATTTAGTGCCATTGTGCTGTAACTCAGAGCAGATCTGAGTGTTGCCACTGAGATTCTTGATATAGCTATAGAATGCTTTGTGGTTGTCTTTAGAATCAGTGTCAATTTTGTTTTCATCACTAGCTTTGGAGGATTTTATCATGGATCACAGCTTCTTACTGATGTGGACCATGGATCTCCTCCCATCATGGGATTTTACCCTGTTTTGCAACAGTATTTTCCTTCTGTTGTGCAGTTTGTTTACAGCAGGGGAATACCAGATTGGCTTCCTTTTCTTGGAGGTTAGCATCTTGGTTCTGTTTAGGATAGTACGATGCATGCAGTCATGTAAGTGCTTATGAAGTGCAATTGTGAAGGGTTCAGTAGTCGTAACTGTATTGTCCATCTGCATGTGTGTCCTGCAGTTCAGCACTTCTGTCTTAAGAAGCATGACGTTGGCTTTGGAGAAATTTTTTAACATGGTTTCTTTAATGGGGATGTGGGTCCAGAATGTGGATATGTAAGGTGATTAGCTTATGGTCAGATGGGACCAATGAGGCGCTGACGTCAGGTGTGGAACACCGGTCATGCAGGACAAACCAAACCCCGTAACCAACACAAATAACCACAAAGTGAGCTAAATGCTACTCATTGCCAGAAGTCTCAGCCTCCAGATGCATACACTCGAGTCAATTCTCATTATGGAGAATATTGATATCTGTGCAGTATTGGTAACCTAGTTCAAGGCTCCAGACAGCACAACAGCACTACCAGGATAATACTCATTCCATACCTTCCAGCATCAGAAGTTGAATCATAGCACATAGGGTGAGGATGTATCCATATTCATCAAGGATACCTAAACCTCTCTCTACATGCTCTCTACAGGATATGTAACCATAGAATGTTGCACAGCAACATTCTTCACACTTTACAGGGGTGGGGCTACACAAACCCCTTGGCATTCATGCTCTATGAGCCTGACAAGTGTGTTTTGCAAGGCAATGGAGCCAATCATAATGGAAGTCAACAATACAGAGATTGGGAACCTTCACACAGTTAAGCACACACAGTTTGGCTTGGTCAAAGGCAGACCACACCTCCTGAACTGGGAGGATCTCTTTGACAGTTACATAGGCTACTGATGATTGAAATGAGATCCACACAGCCTATCTATGCCTCGCTAAGGCCTTTGACACCATTCCCCAGTCAGGTATCATAGATGAACTCAACTACCTGCCCATGAATCCATATATCACAAGATGGATTGCAAACTGTCTCACAGATGGATCCCACACATTACAAGTTACTGGCAACATGTCAGACTCTACACTGGTAATGACTGGTGTCCCCCAGGATTCAGTCCTGGGGTCCCTCCTGTTTGGTATGGACTTCTCAAATGTACATGCCAACACAGGAGTTTTGTGATTGATTACATTTTCTGGGAACTGTAAAGTGTTTGTCATAATAAATTCCCTGGAAGAGAAACAGATTCTCCAGAAGGGACTCTATGAGACAGATGTCTGGTGTCAGAATCATGGCCTCAAGCTCACTGTGGAGGAATGCATAGTGATCCTCTTTGTTGAAAACATAATATGCACACACTACCACATGGGTGTTACCCCCTGAAAATGACAAGGTGATGAGGGATCTGGGAACACAAGTAGATAGTCATCTTTCCTTTGACAACCATGTTGCCAAAGTGATTGTGAGATTCTATGTGGTCCACCTAATCAACAAAGGGTTTGCATCAGGATCCAAAGAGGTAGTGTTGGCACTCTACTCTTACATCATCAGACCCATCATTGAATACAGTGCACCATTTTGGATGTACTCAACTTAGCATATCCAGCAGCTGTAGAGACCACATAGGTACCTCACCAAGAGGATTACTGGCCTCAAACAGTTGTGTTATGCAACACAGCTGGTAAAACTAAATCTGTTCTTCCTTGCGTACCACCTACACTCCGCCTAATATACAGAGCCATGTCCAACACATTACTGTTGAACATGCTCCATCTACACATAACAACATTGAGTCGCCCTACACATTCCAGGGATATGAACCTCATCAGAACGATGAATACAACATGCTGGTGGGATAGAGTACCATCCGAGACACTTACCTTACTGTGGAACAGAGTCCCAATGTACATCAGACATAACCCCTCGCTGACACTCTTCAGTTGGAACCTTGATGAGTGGATGGGAAACAGACAGTTCATGCCAGGCATCAAATCAACAGCCCCACTAGAAAGGGGCTTAGGGTACTAACTATTAGAACCAGGCCTTGGGAGACTACCCAATGGTGTGGTAAAAGCTGCACAACTTGCATAGGCTGATATATGCCTTCGTGGAGATAGTTTACTACATACCTATGGACCTATGTGACAGGTACATGTCTACAGATAGTGGATGTGTACTTCAGTGTACAGTCATGGTGTACAGTAGGCACATGGACCACATACACTTTAATGCTTACTGATACTGGTGGCTGCTATGTACAGTGAGAGAGATGTGCACCTCATGTCTTTCGTGCCATTGGGATGTGTGCTGGGTGGGACAGTCCTGGATGGCTCCCTGTCATGGTCACCCTCTTACACACATCTCTGCCCATCCATCTTTGGCTTATTATACTGTGTTCCCCCTACATATATATATAAGTTCATAGGTAGATGATAGGCTATCTGCCTGAAGGCATATATTAGTATGGCCAGAGTGTGGAGCTATCACCACCCATGGAGTTAGTTCCCTAGGCCTCTGTGTAGTAGAGCTGATGAAGAGATCCATGGTGTGACAGCTCAGTTTCACATACACTCATCAAGACTCCTCTGGAATAGTGTCATTGAGGGTCTCAGCTTAATGTTGGTTGGGAGCCTGTTCCAGAGCACTGGAAGTCTGTGAGTTAGTCATGTATCCCTCCAATATGTTCTATTTAATGTTGTGATGATGATATCCCTAGAGCATGTGGTACAATGAGCTTGGGTTTACTTCAGATAGTGCATGTACATCAGTTCTGCATTGGACATAGTCCTGTCTGTTGGGCAGAGATCTCCTGAGTAGATAGTATGCAACAGAGTACAGATTGAATTATATTCAGTCTGGTTGTATGGAATAACTGTTTGAGGCCAGTAATCCTATTGTTGAGGTACTTCAGTGGTCTTTCCAGCTGCTGAAGGTGCCTAGTCAGATTCATCGCAGGTGTGTTATGGTACTCTCTGATGGGTCTGATGACTGATGAGTAGAGGGAACCTGCTTTGACCTACATGCAAAGTCCTTGGCAGTTTATGAGAACACATAGCATGATTTCCTAACCACTTTGTGAATATATTTCTGGAAGTAGAGATGACTATTCACATGTGTCCATAGATCCCTTATTATCACCTCCATATTTAGGGTGTTGGCACTTATGTGGTATTTGTTTGACTGTAGCTCAAGGGCATAATTTTACACCACATATGTCTGACTGAGACCCATTTCAGGATGTCTCTGTTGCCCCACACATCGATTATGACAACTTTTTTGCAGTCATCCACAAACTTTGCTAAACATAGCCCTCATGTGTTTGACTGTATTTCTGAAAAGTATACACCAGACAGGAGGGGTCCCAGGACTGGGCCATGGGGGACAGCAGTTGTTACCAGCTTGAACAGGAGATCACAAGTCTTACCTTGTGGGATCAGTATGTGTCCCAGTTGGCAATCCATCAGATAACATACATATTTATGCACTGGTTGTTGATTTTGTGGATACAACATGTGTCTTGGATGTTGGAAGAGGGCTTTCCAAGGTCTATGTGGGACGTGTGTAGCTCATTTCATTGATGTATGTCCTGGGTGACTGCCTTGAAAACAGTCTAGCAGGTTTGGGAATCATGATCTGCCCCTGACCAAAACGGAATTGTAGGGTTGGGTGCTTGTAGGCTCACAATATCTCTATTTATGAGTTCCATCATGATGGACTCCATGGCCTTGCAGATCAGGCTTAATAGGCTTATAAGACAATAGTTCATATGATCTGTTGTGCACCAACACTTGTGGTGTGTGCCAAATGTTGCTGTAACACATTCAACGGTTTCATTTCCTGTAAAGAGGGTGAGTCTCAACAGACTGTTCAGGTGCAGGGTCTGTTTGTTTTGGAGTTCACATATGACACAGCTAGGGAAGCCATGTCATCCCATAGAGGCCATGTTTTTAGGTTTGGAAAGTGCTGTTTAAACATTGTATATGTGATTTCTGAGTTTTCACAGTCTCCAGGTATGATAATGGGCCCTTTTGTTAGTGTGAGGGGGGTAAATATGTATGAACCTGTCTGACAAGATGTTGGCAGTGTCAGTCATGTACACGTATCCATTTACAGTTTGCACTGACTCAGAACATATATGTGTTTACATTGATATTTATGACATTGCGAAAGAAAGCTTCATGGTTCTCTATGGACTCTTTGACAATATTTTTACCGGAACATGGATTGGATAATGTTAGGAGTGCTCATTGTTTATTGATGATACTGATCGGAAATTTATTGGTCTTCTTTGAATTTTCACTTTCTCTGAACAAGTTCAGTACTTGTAGTACATAGTTTGATTATGACAGGAGTCCAATATATTATATGGGTCTGTTTTCATATAACTGTGTGCGCAAGGCAGGATTGGTGAATAGTGACATGTTTCTGTGGTGAGAAATGCAACTGCCAGATATGTGTGGCCCACTACTGTACTCTGACATGTCCGAAGTGTGTGAGCATGCCCTGTATGACCTTTCAGTATGTTGTTGACTGACATTTGCTTCGTTTATTGAAGTGTGTGAGCATGCCCAGTATGGACATATATACTATATGTGTGTGGGAAATCAAGTTGTTTTTTACTTCAGGGCTCACCTTTGTGTTGTACATTGACAGGAAGCCTGCTGTGCCTGCAGGGCTTCCATGAATCGCTTTGCATAAACTTATCAACATTTCTACATGCAGGGGGGACAGCTATTATTTGTACATTTCTACCCAGGGGACACACCTGATTGTTACTGTGGGTGTACATTGGATGAGGGGTTGACCTGCTGCTTATACACATTTGCTAGGCCTGCACTGCTATGTCAGGTACTCCATTTCAGTCTGTACTGCTGCCTATCGTACTGGCTTGAGGCATAGTACTGTACTATAGAACTTAGCTTCCAATTTCACGTATATTAGTTTGTGACATCATAGCCTACCCAATCTACGTCATACTGCCTGGCCTGCTGTAATCTCGCTGCAAAGGCCTGGGGGGAAGTTCAGAGGGCATGATACAGCATTTGTTTGTGTTTGCGTTAGTCTACAATTGCCCTGCTGTCATGGCTTAGTGGTTCAGTACTGTGACTATAGTGCACAGTATCCTGAGTTCGAGCCCTGCCACTGCTTTTTATTTTCCTGCTGGGCAGACCTGACTGGTTAAGGAACAGTAAAGCAGGTGTGAGTGTGTTTACCCGACTTTGCCTGACTTTGCCCAACATTGCCCAACGTTGCCCAATGTTGCCCAACATTGCGCTAGCTTGCGCGGCACGCAGCTCCATGCAATTATGCTTAAATATGCTTAAATATGCTAAATAGTGGTAAAATGTGCTTAACACTGCTTTATATTGCTTATTATAGGGCAATCATGCCTCAGGTGGTGCAGCAGGGCTGCCTATGTTGGATGCACATAATACACTCCCTATACATGTTTGAAACAGATAGTGTCAAGTTAGGCATCCCTTTATTGTATGTGTGAGTCAGAGAGAGGTATCATTTCCAGGGTTCCTACTGAGTCAGTGTATGTGCTATGTGTTGCCTCTTTGCCAAGGCCAGGGCATACTGGGCACACCTCCTTCTGCCTACTGGAGCAGGCTCAGGTTGTTCCTCCTCCAAGTCACTCTGTGCCTCTGCAGGCCTTGGCAATGGTGGGGGGCTGTTTGACCCTGCCCCATGCTGTTCCTGCTGCAGCTGTTTTTGCAGAATCATATTGTGTAGCATGGCACATACCATGACAATTTGGGTACATGTAGTTGGTGAGTACTGCAAGGCTCCACCAGATGTGTCCAGGCACCGGAACCGTGACTTGAGCATCCCAAACACATGCTCAATAATGTTTCTTGTTTGTGTGTATGCCTCATTTTGGAGTTCTTGTTCGGGTGTGGGTGCATTTCTGATGGGTGCCATCAGCCACGGCTCCAGTGCGTATCCAGCATCCCCCATTAGGTGACCGTCAGGGATGTCCCCATTGGCAAATCTCTGGTACAGCTGCATCAGATGCCAGATGTGGGAATCATGATAGCTTCCAGGGCAGCCAGCACACACATTCGTTATTATGCCCTGGGCATCGCACACGACCTGGCAGTTGATGGAGGGGAAGCCCTTGCGGATGATGTAGACTCTACCCCGCTCACTGGGTGGTGCTTTGATGTGTATGGGCGTGCAGTCTATTGCACCCACCACCTCAGGGTATTCCGCTATTTGGTGGAAGAGATGCATATTTCTGGCCAATGCCTCACTGGAATTGGGGAAATATACATGCTCACCGACATGTGCTGACATGGCATCCAGGAACTGGTGCAATACCCCGGATTCTGATGCCTGTGAAACCCCCATCATATCACCAGTTGGTCTCTGGAAGGTACCTGTTGCTAGTATTTGTAGGCCAACGCATACCTTGGTATTGACTGGGATGGGTTGCCCTCTGTTGGTTTTGTGTGTGAGGCATGGCCGGCACAGCTCAGCAATTTGCTGCAGGAGGTCTCTGTCCATTCTATAGCACTCTACTATCTCCAGCTCATGTAGCCCCTGGTAGGTTACCCTGGGTCTGCACACTCTTCTCCGTCTTCTCAATGTGGGTTGCTCAGCAGCATTCACAACATCACCACCCTCAGCAACTTGCACATGTTGGTTTATAATAGCAATGGCAGCCCCTAACATTTTGTCAGCCTTAAGCTTTTTGAGTTTTCACTCTTTGTAAACTGCAGTGTTGCAGAATTCTTGTGAAAAAAACAGGTTAGACTGCTGTTTGCAGAGTTTAAATTGCTGGGCTGGGCTGAGCTAGTCGACTGCCAGTGTAATTGGCTGATTGTGATATATTTCACCGGGCAGCTCTGCTAGTTCTCCTTGGTTAACTTCCTACTACTTCTTTTTCTTCCTTTTTCCCTTTTTGTTTCCACAAGGGGCAGCAGCGCACAAATAAGCGCACACGCGCACACACAAGCGCACATGCGCCTACACGCGCCCACGTGATGTGCACCCGTCTGGAATAAATTTTGGATATATGCATGGCGTACGCCTTTGGTTTCTTGTTTTCAGCTACTACCACTATAAACACACCTCTTGCAATCCCGAGCAACTCAAGGCAAACACATGCCACTGTGCTCCAATCACCTTTCAGTCTTTCAGACATCACTCTCATGATGTCACCTATCTTCTACTCGACTACTACCCTACTCCTACACTTACACTCTAGGGACATGGCTCACATGCCAGGGAAATTTGGGATTCACTATCCTCATCGTCATTTGCATAGGATTGCCTACTAATGCTTGGTTACATCTCTCATACTGAGCCCCCCCCCCCTTAGCAACCACTACTCGGTGGCCATGTTGTTTTCAGCCTACCATTCACCTGCATGGCAGAACAAGCTTTTTAGTGTAATAGTACATTTGTGGCTATTTTTCCATTTTTTTTTTCTTTTTATTTAAAGTGCAGCATGTTTGCACGACGCTGCGCTACGCTTAAACATCAGCGATTGTGAAAAAAATTAACATTGGATTTTAAGAATTTACATTTGCAAATGCCAATGGCCTTATATGTGGCCATTGGCATGCTTCCTTAACTAGATGCATCATTTATTTGGAGCTGTCATGGCTCCTTTTAGCTATTTGCAGAACGGTAATCCGTTAACAACGGAGTACATTTCTGCAGATAACACTACTCTTACATGGACAGGTTAGTGGTTCCTGGATAGCAAATTTACCTCATTTGCATAGCTTTCAGCAGCAAATGAGGTAATTTGCATACCATAACACTGTCCGTGCAAGAGTAGCTTTAGAAGCTGTCATGCACGCCCCTACTGGCTATTGCTGAATCGCTCAGCAGATATATTGCCTGTCTGCCGTCTTACACTGTTCTTACACTTCATGCAAGCCTTCGTAAATCCAGCCCATTATCTTTGCAAAGTTGTAGTTTAATTTATTTTGTAAAATAAATGAGCAAGCAAGCAGACATGCATGTACCTCATGGAGTCATAATTTTATTTATTTGACTATTTCAGAAGTATCATATCTAGGTATAGTTAGATATTTTTGATATAACGTAACACAGTTACAGTGAAACACAGAAGAGGCAATTTGCTGATGAATCACAACAATGCAAGATATCTATAATATACACCACTCATCAGTTTAAAAACACCATTGCACATCATCATCATCAGCATCATCATCCCCCTTTTTCCCATTTACATGGGGTTGGGGTATCGTATTAACTGTTGTCAACTCTCTTGATTCAGTGCCACTCTCCTGCCTTCTTCAACACTCATGCCTGACTGTCGCAGATCTTCTTTTACACAATCTATCCACCTCTTTGCTGGATGTCCTCGCTTCCTCTTACCTTCTTCCTGTCTGTCCCAAATCTCCCTCACCAGATTGTCTTCTGCTTTTCTACACATGTGCCCATACCATCGTAATCTGTTCTCTTTGATCTTTTCTGCAATTGGAGCTACTTTGGCTTCTGCTCTTATGTCCTAATTTCTTCACCTGTCCCACAGTGTGCATCCTACCACCTTTCTCAGGCACTTCATTTCCATTACCACTAGCTTCTTCAACTGTTCTGCCTTTACTGCCCAGATTTCTGTACCATACAGTAGTACTGGTCACACCACTGTCTTGTACACCTTACTTTTCAGCTTCTTTGGCATTCTTCTGTCATAGACTACAGATGATACTCTATGCCAGTTGGCTGCAGCCCCTCTGATTCTAACTTTGACCTCTTCATTCAGACTACCCTTCTCCTCATCCACCCCTCCCAGATACTTGAAGCTGTTTACCTGTTCCACTATCTTCCCGTCTATCTCTATTCTCAGCTTCTTCTGATTTCCCCAATCTGCTGCCATTACCACTGTCTTATCTGTGCTTAGTTTCATCCCATGTGCCTTCAGATTTGCATTCCATTCTCCTATCCTTTGCTGAAGTTCCAGATCAGAGTCTGCCTGTACTGCCACATCGTCTGCATACAGCAGCTTTGTTGCTCTGACCCCTCCACCCTACTTGCTGCTGTAGTCCATTACCAGTATGAACAGCAGTGGGCTAAGAGCTGAACCCTGATGTACACCCACTCCCACTGGGAACCCCTCAGTGAGGCCAAACACTGTTTGTACTTGAGTCACTGGGTCCTTGTACATAGCCTGTACTAATTCTACCAATGTTTCTGGGACTTCAAACCACCACAGTCCTGCCCAGATCAGCTTTCTTGGGACCTTGTCATATGCTTTCTCCAAGTCTAGGAAAGCCCAGTTTGACTCTCTCCTCTTCTCCAGTTTCTTCTCAAGTATCTGTCTCAATGCAAACATCGGGTCAATTGTGCTGCATCCTGATCTGAATCTGAACTGTTCATCTCCCATCTTACATTCTACTATTCTGAGTATCCATTTATCAATCACCCTCTCCAGAACTTTCATGCAATGTGGTAGGAGTTTGATGCCTCTGTACTGTCCACAGTTGTGGATGTCCCCTTTGTTCTTGTACACTGGCATGAGTATGCTTATTCTCCAGTCATCTGGGATACGCCTTTCTCTCCACACTGCAATTTGTACCCTCAGGAGCCATTGCTCCCCTGGCTCACCCAGCATCTTTATCATATCTGCTGTGACCTCATCTGAGCCTGCTGCTTTCCCTGACTTCATTTTCCTTAGTGCTGCTCTTACTTCTTCTAAGCTGGGCCCCTCTTCTACTCTCATTGTAGGCTGTTTCTGGGGCAGTACCACTTCTGTGGGGTTTTCTTCATTCAGAAGTTGCTGGAAATACTCCTTCCATCTGCCTTTGATGTCCTGTGGGCTGGTAAGCAGGTTGTTGTTGGAATCCCTTATGAAGGGTGTCTGACTATCTTCTTTATCTTTCTGTTTTTGCCTTGCATTCTGGTATAGTTTCTTTGTGCCCCATACTGAATCACTTTCCAGAAGCTGATAGAGTGCCTCTGATGCCCTATTCTTTGCTATTGCAACTTCTTCCTTAGTTTCTTTGTTAGCCAACCAGTAGTCCTTCCTAGCTTGGTCAGTCTTTTCAATCTCCCACTTCTTCCTGCACTCCTTCTTTCTTTTGATTACTTCCTGCACTTCTGCATTCCACCACCAGCTTTCCTTAAAACATCATTGCACATAATACAAAAAATAATAAAAAAGGAGAGAGCCTTCTATACTTAACATAGCCACTCTATTAATAGTTTATTTATATTTATACATTTTAGATATGCACACACATACAAATATTTCAGGCATGAGCAATAATGCCATTCTTGCCTGCAAAGCTGTAGTTATAGTTTGACCTCATTTCCATTTGCTATATTTTTTTAGCTATCATCTTGCTTGAATTCCACTTGTGTGTTTAGCCAAACCACTTGACATTCCTTCAGAAAGTAGTATAATTCTTTATTCTATTTACAATTTTCTGTTTGTGTCTTAAACCATGGAGCTCAGGTTGTGACTCAGAAGGGTCTATCAGCTACCCACTTACATGGTTATCGAGCTGAAATGTATTAGTAAACAAACAGATGAATAAAGAAATAATGGGAATAAATACTTTTAAATGATTTTAAACAGAGGTTACATTTTATTTGGTACCTTGGAGAGTACAGTGCACATCTGTTTGTTGTTTTCATTACTTATTAAAATAAACAATTAAATGTTTGTTTACAGGTAGCTTGTTGTTTGTGTATACAGTTGGTACTCTTACAGGACATAAAACATAGTAGGGGTGTATTCAGAAATTAAAAATAGCACAGTGTGTAAAGCTAAATATGTAGTAAGTGTTGACATGCAGGGCATGTGCAATTCAGAGAGATCTGTAGCACAATAGTGGTAGTATGAAAATGGGTGGGGTCAGTAGTATATACTAATGACCATATTATGACATTCAAATGAGACAGATTATAGAAATACGTTCATCAAGAAACTGATGTTTTTGTCTGCATATATATTGGGTCTATATTATATTGTCGAAGTATTAAAAGTCCAACTCACTAAAGTTCGAACTTTAATGGTTGAACCTTTAACACTTCGAATGTCAAAAAAACATTTTGAGCCCAAAAAAAAAAAAAAAAAAAATGCTCTATGCAGAGGGCAAGCCCCCCTGCACCCCTACACCCCCGCTACTTAAATATACCCGAGATCGCACTGCAGTGCAGTAAAGGGAAATCTTCTCTTCTCACACTCTATGGTGATCTCCGTTATATGATTTGAGGTTTTAAAACTTCGATCATTTAAAGTTCGACCTTTAGTGATTTGAAGTTTTAAAACTTCGAACATATGATATAGACCCATATATATTCTATATGGAGCATGCACATTTGTAAGATACTTGCTGATTATATGTTAGGGTGATAAGTTCATAGATATATACTAGGCGTGCAGTTCAAAAGACCATTCATAACCATAGCCTAAGCGCTGTTGAGTGAGTTAAGTTCCATGGTCAAGAAGCACTATGCTGTATACCCCAAAGAGGATTTATGATTTCTAGGCTATTCATTCAGAATATTACTGAATGCAGACCATGTGTAGTACTGCTTGACATGCATAGGAGGTTTATTCAATAAATATAGGATTCCTTGGGATAGAAATCTGTTGTGCCAGCCATGTTCTATTTCTCTGTTTATAAAATATTAGTCTTTGTTGTGGGTTTTCACGGTGGTGTGTGTTTTGCATATCTGTAAGAGGTCAAGCAGGGTGGAATGGGCCATGTACCCTATTCATGGACAGCACTCTGCTGAAGACTGGCATACAGGACAAGAACTGCACATATCAACAATGCCATTTGATTCCTTGATATAAGTATCACCATAAATAGTAGGTACATACTTATACTTCCTATAGACTTCCTATCTGTGTGCATACATACTTATGCACACAGATAGGAAAATATATGGAAATATCGAGACTACATTTGCCTCAACTTTCAAATTTTAACCAGTGTAACTCTACTGCAGTCAAATATTCAGGAAAAGAGTGAAAGATCCATACATTTTATCACAATGCAGGTAATTAAAAGAAACTAAATTAATTTGGATGGAATCAGTATTATACAAACTGTTACTATGATTCCTGAAGGGAGTCAGCTAATGGGAAGATACATTTAGTACAGTAATAAGATTCATTTTCAAAGTTGCTTGACATGTTTTTTATTGAAACATTGTAAGACTTTTATTCTTTGAGAATCTTAGGACATTTGCAACTCGGTGGGTTTGTTTCCAAGATGAAAATTGTACAAAGAAATGCTGTCCTGTCAAATGATGTCAAATGAGGGAAACCGTCTTAGAAATGTATGTCTGCATGAGTACATGCACTAAAAAGCAAAACTATTGCTGACCATATGAAAAATAATCACCAGTGATAGGAAAAAAGCATGTAGCAACAAGCATGAAACAAAAATGAACAAAAGAAAATGCAATTGCCTAGGCTGGGATAATCATTCCACTAAGTGTTACAAAAAAACAAGTACATAGTGAAGGTGTAATTTCACTGCTGCAAAGGCTGCAGATCTCAATGTGACTGTATAGCATCTCTGGCTGAGGCTAAATCATTCAACTAATCTATTAGCCTATGGGTGGGGGAAGGAAAACACAAAAGGACACTGTAAACTTTTAGGAATGACCATCCCCCACTGATCTTTGTGAAATCTGACCTGATATATGTTAAATAAGCTTCTCTGAAAATCCTGCCTCTGTGTGAACATGTGACTTACATAGCACTAAAATGTAAACAAAGTACAGAGGCAAGCAGCTGATTTCAGAAACGAGATAGTGCCCCTTTAATCACTGGGTGAATTGGGGGATTATAATTGCTGGATATCCTTAATGGCTGCATGGCTGACCACACATTTTGAAACATCACAATGAAATTTAATTTTCTGGAATATTCCTTAAGTTCCATGAGTGTGTTTGCAACATCCATGTGCCTGTTAGATACAAAAGTTAGAACTCAAGCAAATAAATCCCCATGACAAGCATTGATGTTAACAGATGAAAAATTGTATGCAGTGAAATCACCAGTAGAATTTGTCATGGTGGTACATAGGGGTCCCATACATGTAGGAACATCAGGGACTAGACTTAATTCCACTTCTTGTAATTCTGATGCCCATTCTGTCTCCTCGCTCCTCCTCTCCAACTTTGTTGAGTTGTATTCAAGTTCTGCCTGGAAAGATACCAGTTGTTCCATTGATTATTCTGAGTAAAGTATCGGTTCCTGATTCTTTCTGACCTCCAGAGAACTGAAGTATTCCCATATTCTAAAAATAGTCATTATTTTCCTCCTCCAAAAATCATCCATTACATCCTGTCTCAGATCAGTTTGCTCATCACCCAATGCATGAATATTAGCTTTGACATTAAATCTGGTACCCCAAGCTTGAGATGGTGGGAGAATAGTGTACGCCTTCTTTTTTTATATTCATGTCTGTCACTCTCAAGCTTCTTAACTTTGCGGGAATGAATATTTCAGATCTGTTCATCAATACTCCTGAAAATGCGGATATGTTCATATTTAAATGATTCATATTGCAAATCATGAATTATCAAATTGTTCAAGATTTGTAGATCTGACAATCATATCCATATACTTCATCCCATGTCTGTCAAACAAATTTAAGAGTTCATGATGTAACTCAGAGTTAGGAATGAGACCAGTCGCTAAGTGCCACATATGTAGGCTTTTTGGTACTACAAGTGCCTTAATACATTCTTTGAGATATGCATTATCCAGCTGTAATTTCTTTACTTTCAGTAATTTATAGTTCAATTCAGCCAATTTTTCTTAAAAAGTGACACCCCCCACCTCAGATTCCATAAACAACACTTCAGAATGTAATAATTCACCCAGTAAAAGGGGTGAGATAAAACCTGTTCCATAAGGTTTGAAGAATTGGAACCAGGTGGTCACTGCAAGAAATAGATTCAGTCATTGTACAACAAAGGTGGCATATTGTGCACTGTGTATGAAAAATGACTAACACCCTCTACAAACACATAAAATGTTACCCACACCACACATTCAAATTTTGTATTTTGGAACAAATGCCTTCCAACTGTAATGAAAGTCCATGGACCTTATTACTGGAAAAATGTGAATTATATTGGCAACTGCGTTTGAATGCCAATAATTGGCCTAGAATCAGTGAACATGTTTCAATAGCATGTTTGCTTAAGATAAAAGCACTGGAAAGATGAGCCCTAAATACAGGGTTTATATTTTACATATGTTTACATACTTTTGTCTTAATTTTTCTATTTTATAGAGAATGCATTTTATACTACATAATTTTTTTTATATATTTTTTCCTTGTTTGCAAATTTTGTCAGTTGAACTGACTCAGAGCTACACAGTGTGAATGTCTTTTTGGTGGCTCCATTAAGATGATGTTTCATTTCCTGGGGGCTTGGTGGTCATGTAATTGAACACAAAAGCTACAAATTATGTGTGTACTTCCAGCAACACTTATCTGATGAAGTTCATGTATTTTTGTGAATGAAAGCACTTATCTCTCATAGTTTTAAACAAGTTTCTATTTCAAAAGGTTTCCTGATTAAAGTTCTTCTGGAGTTTATCTGCAGCAGTTTGTTTCCTTGAGCCTTACATTTATGTTTTAATCTGTATTTCTTCAGTTTGGTTTTTGGCCTAGATTATATGTAGTATGTTTGCTTCTGTGTTTGTTAGATGTCTAGTGTACATGTCTGTTTCTCTTAAGGAACTTCGCATATCTAGGTATGTGTGATGTGGGTTTGGGTAGAGTTGGAGGTGAGGTGTGCATGTTGGCAACCTACTCATTGTCATATGTATCATATGTTTGCAATGAAGATGTGGATATCCTTGCATGCACAGGACACTTGCTCAACACTCCAGTCATTTCTTTGGCCTTGCACATCTACAGTGCCTGTCAAACAACCATACAGCAAATGGATGAGTTGTGCAATGATGTGGACACGGTATTGTGTTCTGGGAAAATGAAGGTACAGTATCACATAAGTAAGACATGGTAGGAACAGCTACATTGTCTAAAGGTGGCTACTCCTCTACAGTACGCCTCACAGCCATGTCATGCAGATCATCACCATGACACTGTTGAAGGGCAGGCTGCATGACTTGCTGTTATAACATCTCCTAACATGGACAACTGGTGCTGTGGGGTTTGCCACATCAACCTTGGACATCTATGTCACCTGACGTACATTATACTGTGATGCTACAGCTCTGCTCCTAATCAACATCAGATCAGTACTCAGTCAAATCCTGTGAGGCTCGGAATCCAAGTCATAATACAACTCAAATGACTGATCTGGTTGTTAATCAAGGCATCTACCTGGAAAGGGCTACAACAAGCCTACAGATGCTTGCATTCTCTGGGACAAGTGTGTGGAAAAACAAACAGGCAGTGGCCTGATTCATTATCTTGAGCTTGGTGATAATGTTTTGCTTCTGGTGAGAGACAGAAAATATGAGCTTTGTATCCCAGCAGAGTGATGCCATGGTGAGACCAGCAGTAGTAGTAGCCAGGCAGTGGCAATTTAAGTTAATCCCCTCTTTTCAGCAGTCATCACAAGGTAATTCTTTGTTTTCAACATGCACTGCTTGATTAGCAACTAACTTCAGAATACCTGCATAAATACTCCATCCCTAGGTTTACAGGGTGTACATATTAGTTCTGCCTACAGTGTTTGGCAGTGCTCTGTACAAACTCAGACACCTTGGGTTACATTAATCTTGGAAACCATGATGGAAATATCTCCAATAAGGAGCTGTATACATGACCTTTCAAGACCTCTGGATTTAGTATTTCACTATAGCCACCAAACAGGCATTGTGTTTTAGGAATGGAAACAGTTATCCCTCTGCACAAAGGGTGCCCATCTACAGACACTGGTAGATGATCAATAGAGGTGTAGTACACCTGCAAACACTGGACCAGACACAGTTTGGTTTAGTCATGGGTAGATCATGGCTACCCTATTTGGTGGACCTATTTGATAAGGTTACCAAATCAATGGATGAGGAAAACATTAGTCACTCCATCTACCAATGCCTGACAAGACATTTTATCATTGATCAACCCATGTGATTAGGTAGAAACCAGTATGTCAGCCGGTGAATAGCCAAGTGAATGACTGACAGGATCCATAACATTAACAATGAGGAGTCTCCCTACAATGAGGCCAGTCACTGGTGGACTCCCTCAAAAGCTGTTCCTCACACTGCTCCTTTTAGGCAATAACTTTTCTGCAAATGTAGCCACTCTCATTGGTCTTTGGCTGACTAAATTTGTTGATGACTGCAAACAAGGAGCTGTCATTGCATCCCACACTGACACAAATGTTATCCAAGAGGGGTTGACACAGACATACAGTTGCTATCAGAGCCATGGACCAAGAGTAAATGCCAAGAATTGCACAATACTATCCTCTGGGGAGTGATCCAGCCATTGTATCTATAGGACTGACTGCGCACCACCTACAGCTGACCCAGTAGTCAGGAACTTATGAACACATTGATAGTGATCTGCCTTTGACTGAAATGTGTCAGTAATATTGGGTAAGGCATTCCATGTAGCACAACATGTAAACCAAGGTAGAGCAGTTAAATCCAAGGAAGTCATTGTTCCACTGTATTCAGCATTAATCAGACCTATCATTGAATGCAATGCCCCCTTTGCCATGTAACCAACCAGGCATATCAATCAACTGTAGCAGCCACAGAGGTTCCCAGTAAACCACTATGTGGTGTATGTAACATGTCATATAGAGACTGTGTTAAGGCCCTATCTGTGTTTTCTGTATCTAACATGCTTTGGAGGGGAGGTGTATGGTTTCCATACAGGGTGATTTTGGACCCCACTGTGGACCTCCTGCATATTCACAAAACAACTAGCATCAGAATTACTTGTTCACCAGACCTACACCTTGCCAGTGGTATAAATGGGACATACTGGATTGAAAGGTATATAAGCCAGAGACTGCACCATATATGGAACAGGCTCCCTCCATGTGAAGTAGAGTTCTGCTCTAATGCAAATCAAGTGCAAGTTACACATTTGGATGGGAAACAGGACAATCGTACATGGTTTAGTACCAATGTCTGGAATGTACACAGATAAAGTGGAGATTGTTCATCTCCCACATCCTGGTCTGCAGATGTTTCAGCACCCAAACCCTGCTTACACTCTTCCAGGGTATCAGCCCTTGTCACAGATTAGGGATGTATGGCTAGGCTTCAAAACGCCCTTGCATTCATTCGCATATTAAACACATATGAAACCATGTTCCAATGACCCTTTAGTTACTTACCTTTCTGCTGACATTTTCATCTGTGCTGACATTCAATCCTGTGCTCTGATGTTGATGGTTTGATTGTACATGGGTAGACATAGCTGTCCTACAGAATCATGGAAGAGAATCATAGACATTTCCATGAGACACCTTTCATTGTGTGACCACAAAGCCATTTCTACAGCATCCATGGTAACGTAACCACATGATATAAATTTAGGCTCATTATAAATTGTATCGTGCAACATCTATAAATGAGCAGTACAAGTAGCATGCAAAAAAACACAGTGGGTGATAAGTCATAGTGATGTAGATAGTCACCCTGTGCATCAGACACATAGCTTTATTTCCCTGCATCCATGAGAAAGATGACAAGGATGTGGCACAGGTATCATGACTTGCACAGGTATTTTGTGGGGGTGCAGGAGGCCTAGGCTAACTCAATAGATAGACATGCATGTGTATGAGTCAGGAAGGGAAGGCAAGATGGAGCATAGAGATGTGTGTGTGTCTGTAGTTGACCTGATTTTGACAGTGATGTGTGACTGTGTGTGTGCACACAGCCAAGCTCAGTGCTAGCCCTATGTGTCTGTATGTTGGACAGGTGTGAGCCATGCATAGTAGAGCTCACAGTTCATCATCTCCACCCCCTAAACATGTGAACCAGCTCTGCCAGGAGTTGCACTGGCACTTCCACGCTCAAGGTCAGATGCTGTGCTACTACCTGAGGGTGATTGCTGTCTGCTGGAAATGTATCCTCCATGGGAATGCCCAGTACCATGAGCCCATGATCTGCCATGTCTTGGTGTAGACAGCACACTTCCCTCTGGAGCACTGGATGTACTGCCACTATGGGACCATGAGTGTGCACAGCCATATTGACTCTCAGCAGATGTAGTTCCTGACCCACGTCCACGAAGCCAACTCTCAACTCCAAACAAACATTCCACCACAGACACCATGCATTCCAAGACTGATACTGTGTAATCTTTCAGGGACCAACACGTTTCCACTGTGTCAGACAACCATTCCAGGGTATCAGCAACACAGTGCTGGCAGTCACAGATGTCAGACTGTGCTGAATCCATAACCCTGAGCATTCTGTCGGAGTACCTTTCAGAATGTGCCTGTGCCTCCATGATGGCCCTAAACATTCACTGAATGATGTGTGCTGAGACACCTGCAACAAGTTGTGGAGGGACAGCAGGCCTCCTACGAGCATCCCTGTGAATCCACTTGGTGTAACCTCACCAACTGTTTAGCTATGGCCAGTGTCAAGACTTCCTGCAGCCTGAGTAGCCACACTCTCTTCTTCAATGTTCCCACCCTCTGACTGTCCAATATCTGTGGCCACAGGAGATTGGGTATGCATAGGTATACTGGCTGTGTACAGTGACAATGAGGACAGATGAGAGTTGTAAACCTCTGTGACAGATTTAGCCCCTCCAACCCCCAGCTGTGTCTCACTATGGCCACCATCATTATCAGAGGCTGAAGAGACTCCGACATCAGGTTGTGAAGAGGGCAGAGATCAGCCCCATTGGTCACCTGTGAAAAAAGGGAACTGCATTACATTAATACTCTAACTACTATGCTATGCGTTACTATGTTGCACTATATGTTATGCTTTATACACTATTGTCAGTATCGCAGAGACTTGTCTAACCTCCAAGATCAAATAGTAGGACATGAGGACATTATAGCCTAACCCAAATCTGTGTTTACCAGCAAATAAAAGCTCTTTAAAGAAAAATCTTATGATCAATACCTAAATGATGTCCAGTGTGGACATTTTGAAAAACCCAACTGTCCTGGCAATTCTTGTAAATCTATCACTGTGGTCACACCTACAGGGCATAGGTATCAGTATAATCTGTGTACAGTCAGAAGCTATCTCTACAGTCAGCAATCAGGCAGGCAGTACATCAATCCAGCCATCAGGCCTGGAAAGACAGTTTAGCATATACATTTTACTAAATATACATGTGTAAAAAACAGTGTTGTGCTTACCAGGAGCAGGATCATGGCCTCATCCAATTCCTGATGTTCTTGAAAAGATTTGAGGGAGAGGCAATGTAAACAGCTCCACCTGTTACATTATAACAAGGTACACATCAAAATATCTGACATTTACAGTAGGCACTATGTAAAATGGTATGCTGGTCACACTCTGCCCTGAGATTCAAGCTACAGCTAACCTGTTTTCCTCCCAAAATAAAACCTGACACCCACTTAAAACTATGTACACACTGACACACTGAATGCTACAGTATTCCAGTGATGATTCTACGAAGCATACCTGGATGCTCTTCTGGTGTTGAAATGGTGGCACACACATCCATAACATACTGCCTAGGAGCTGTCTTGTGTAACTAGGTTCACCAGGAATTCCTTAGTGGCTGACAATAGCTGCTCTGCAGCAGGCCCTCCACCAGTGACTAAACAATCCCTGGTAATGTCCGCTGCTCTTCTGCATGCAATGTGGATCATATCATAGGTTCATAGGTTCACAGGTTGGTACTAGGCTATCGGCCCTAGGGCCTATGCAAGCCTAGCCATAACAATTCCCTGTATATTTCTTCCCACAATATTTACTTCTCCAGGCCCCTGTCTAGCAGGGCGACTGATATGATCCCCGGGGTGAATTTCCTATCTCCCATCCAATCATCAAGGTTCCTTTTGAAGAGGGCCAATGAGACGCTCTGCTTGATATGTATGGGCAATTTATTCCAGAGTATGGGGAGTCTCTGGGTCAGGAACCTATCTCTCCAGCATGTTTTGTTCATTGTGATGACAAGGTTTAGATCCCTGGCGCATGTGGCTCTGAGGGATTGGGATTTTTTAAGTGGAGCATGTCCAACAGCTCAGGGTTTGACATGGCTTTGTATATTAAGGAGAGATCACCTCTGAGTAGACGATATGCCACAGAGTATAGCTGGAGTTTTTTTAGACGGTCAGTATATGGCATTTGCTTTAGGCCTGTTATTATTTTAGTGAGGTATTTCTGTGGCCTTTCCAGCTGTTGCAGATGTCTTGTGATTATACTCTATAATGGGTCTAATGAGGGATGAGTACAGTGGGACAATGACCTCCTTTTTTCTGGATGAAAAGCCCTTAGGGATGAGGTGTGCCACCTAGAAGGATTTCCTGACTGTTGTGGCAATGTGGTTATCGAAAGTGAGACCACTGTCCACCTGTGTCCCTAAGTCTCTCATAACACTTTCGATGTTTAGTGTCCTGCCACCTATGTGGTAATTCATGGGTACATGTTTTCTCCAAAGAGGATAACTATACATTTCTTGGCATTAAGCTTGAGCCCATGGCTCTGGTACCAGGCATCTGTTTCAGTAAGGCCCTTTTGTAGAATAGCCACATCATTTGGGGATTCAATAATGGCTCGCAGTTTGCAGTTATCTGCAGACTTTGTTAGCCAGAGTCCCTTAGTGTTGGCCTGTACTTCAGAGAAGTAGATGCCAAACAAGAGTGGTCCCAGGACTAAACCCTGAGGTACTCCACTTGTCACTTGTCTGGAGCTGGATTTGGAGTTGGCTACTTTTACTGTCTGGGTTATGTCAGTAAGCCAGTTAGCAACCCATCAAGTGATGCAGGGATTTATGACCAGCTTAGTAAGTTTATCTATGATTCCAGAGTGCGGGATGGTGTCAAAGGCCTTGGCGAGGTCCAGATAGGCTGTGTGGACTGCCTTACCCTCGTCCACATCTCTGGAGACTGATTCAAAGAAGTCAATCAGATTCAGGAGACAAGATTGGCCCTTCACAAACCTAAACTGGGTGGGGTCCAGTGTTTGAAGGTTGCCAATGTCTTTGTTTATAAGTTCCGTGATAATGCGTTACATGCCCTTGCAAATCAGGCTGGTCAGACTGATGGGATGGTAGTTCCTGGGATCCAAGGTGGATCCTCCCTTGTGGAGCGGGATAACTGTAGCTGTGCGCCACTCAGTGGGCACGAAGCTTGAGGTGAGGCTATGATTAAACATGACACTTAGGTGAGGTGCCAGTTCATTTTGTAGTTCATGCAGTACACAGCCTGAGATGTAATCTGGTCCCATGCATGCTGTATTCTTAGCTTTGGAGAGTGCGGTTTCTACCTGTGTGGCCATGATTATCGGAATTTGGCAATCTTTTGGTATTGAGATGGGCTCTTTAGGGGGTGAGAGTGGGGTGAAGTTGGCACTAAATTGATCTGCCAGGATATTGGCAATATCCTTGGGATCAGTATATTTAATGCCATTCTGTTGTAACTCAGAGCAGATCTGGGCATTGCCATTTAGATTCTTGACGTAACTATAGAATGCCTTGTGGTTGTCTTTGGAATCTTTGGCAATTTTATTCTTTTGAGGATTTTATAAGGGAATCACAGCTTCTTACTGAGGCTGGTGAGGGAGTTTTTTGCAACCCGGGATTTTCCTCTTTGTTGCAACAGTTTCTTCCTTCTGTTGTATAGTTTATTTATAGCAGGGGCCACCAGATTGGCTTCCTTTTTTTGGAGAAGAGCATCTTGGTTCTATTTCGGATGGCACAATTCATGCACGAGTGGATGTGCTCGTACAGTGCCTTAGTGTAGGATTTTGCAGTCAAACTTCCAGATCCCGTCTGCGTGGGTGTTGTGAAGTTTGTCACTTCTGACTTCAGTAGCTTGAAGTTGGCTTTGGAGACGTTTTTTAAGGAGGTTTCCTTACTGGGGGGTGGGGGTGGGATGTCAGGTCAGTAGCATGATGTCATACCTGCTCATATGTCCTGCTCTGCTGACCGACCACATTTACATTCCAGACAAGGTCGGCCTCAGTGCAGCACATTCCTGTCTGATGGGCCGCCCCCTGGACAGTAGGATCTCATATTACTGCTGTAGGGCCTCCACAATTACATCATTCTCAGGCTCAGTGAAAGGGTCTCTTTGATGCCTATACATTATTGCTGATCTACAACAAAAAGAAAAACCATGTCAGGATCAGATACATGGGGATGCAGAAGGTAGAGATGCAGCCATATAGGACAGCTATCTGTATTCAATGTTTGATTACACATCTAAAATTCAAATCTGTGCCCCACCATATGTCTCAACCACTTACTGCAATAAATCTTGACAAATCCCTAAATAAAAGTGGGACAAAGGCCAGAAAATAGAGACAATTTATATGTACTGGTGTTACAAACTTACACAGTCGATGAAATAACAGGTTGTGCATGACCATGAAATGTCTGCAGGATATGAGGTCTGTAAATCAGATGTACTTAATTATTGTCTAACTGCAATCTTTAAAGATTTGCAACTACTTTTCCAGAAAACCATAATTTTATGAAACATGGACCAAATATATGAGACAAAACTCTGGACAATCTGGTAACATATGTACAGTTGAGAGGTATGTCCACAACATACAAAGGTTGTGGGCACAAGTGTGGAGTATCAATAGTCAAATATTCCTGTTTGTTGCATGACAGATACAGATGTATGGTAGGACAGCCAAGAGAGGAGTCCAATGTAGTGTGCTCCATA
The DNA here is from genome assembly GCF_019279795.1 of Protopterus annectens. Lineage (NCBI taxonomy): Eukaryota > Metazoa > Chordata > Ceratodontiformes > Protopteridae > Protopterus > Protopterus annectens. Next base: position 923,226,465 of record NC_056734.1, read on the forward strand.
GCAGCACCCCCCTCCAAATTCTATACAAGTAACAATACCAAACAAGTAGCAGTGTTACGAAGGGGATCTGTGTCCCTATTTAACACATAGCATTTTACGCTTGCTATACTGTAGTTCCTCTGTAGGTGCACATCAATGACATGTTATCAGTAAAGTTCTACGACAGGCTTACTGACACAATCCCATTCCCCATAACTATATTCTGCCATATGCATCATGTTGGTGATAAAATGACTGCATACCTGCTGGAGTACAAAACACCTCTTTGGAAAGAAGCTGATATATACATATATATATATATATACATATATATAGGCCCACTTTTTAATTTCAAAAGCCCAGTATCCAGAGTTTTGAAATACTGAACTCAAAACATTGAGATCATTGAGATTTTGGAATCTCAAAATTAAAAAGTGGAACAAAAAAAATCTAAAACAATGTTTTTGCAGGAGGACAAGCCCCCCTGCACCCCCTACATGAGGGGCTGCACCCCCCACACCCCCTGCAACTTAAATATACCATATCCGAGATCGTGCTACAGTGAAGAGAGTGGTAAGTGGAACAGGAGCGTTACCATTCTCTTCACTGTAGCTTGATCTTGGAGAAGGTATATTTAAGTTGCAGGGGATGTGGGGGGTGCAAGGGGGCTTGCCCCCCTGCAAAAACATTATTTTAGTTGTTGTATTTATTTATTTATTTATTTTCACTTTTTAATTTCAAGATTCCAAAATCTCGACTTTCTGGGATCGGTATTTTGAAAGTCACGATTTTGGGCTTTCGAAATTAAAAAGTAGATCCATATAAATATATAAATAAATAAATAAATAAATATATATATATATATATATATATATATATATATATATATATATATATATATATATATATATATATATATAGATTCACTTTATAATCCGGAAATTCTGAAATACTGAATTTCAGAATCTCGAGATCATAAAGTCGAAAGTTTACAATACTGAATCCCCAGAAGCACGAATTTTGAAATCCCGAATATTACATACACACATGCACATACACACAACCCCCCCACACACAAACACATGAACCTACAGTACAGACAGTAGCGCCCTCCACACCCCCATTCTTATATATTCTAACTCCAAAGTCGCACTACACAGACACACAGGAAAACACCACCATACAAGCTACATTCCCCTTGCACACACACACATCATAGTAACACAACACTTTGACACACTCTAAATCCCCTAAACAAAACCCTTAAACATAAATACTTACCTAAATCTCCACCTATCCATTCTTACAGCGCAACACCAGAAGCACTAATTCAAAATCTCCGGACTTCGGGATTTTGAATTTCACGCTTCTGGTGTTTCAGTATTGTCAGCCTTCGGCTTTATGATCTCGAGATTCTGAAATTAGGTATTTCAGAATTTCGGGATTATAAAGTGTTCCCATATAAATATATATATATATATATATATATATATATATATATATATATATATGTGTGTGTGTGTGTGTGTGTGTGTGTGTGTGTATATATATATATATATATATATATATATATATATATATATCTTGTACATATATCTGTGTCTTGTGCCAGCGAGTACCTACAAAGTAACTCACATACACAATGGTGCCCCTAGCTAGGGGTTTTCCTTTTTAAGGTGTACCTCATTAGCAGGTGATTGCCTCTGACCAACCTGTGGTTGAGTAATGCTAACTGAAGCATGCACATCAGATTTTCAGTGTAATCATGCAATCCCCTGCAACTATTGAAGGAGACATAAGGCCTCCATGTAGACTCCATTCCCTTTCTCATAAAATGGGGTGGAAATGCTTGGTAGAAATACTATGTTAGCACCAGCAGGATTTACATTTATGTGTGGGCTACAGGCTGCAACTGATGCAACTGCTGCAGGCAAAAAGCATAGTGGGAGAAGCTGCAGAATGTGGAGGACAACAGCAGTTATGAGTAAATGTGTGACCACTGGCAGCTCTGGTGTACAGCTAGAGCCTTAATGGGGGTACCCATCCCACAGGGCATTGAGGTATGTATTTAAGGTAAGTATGTTAGCCAAAGCTCTTCTACTTTACAAAAAAAGCACCTAAACAGGCATGTCCAAGGGTCAGCTTCCAGTAATTTTTCCTTTCCATCTGGGCATACTGGGGCAATTCAGCATCTGCCTCATGTATACAGACAACCCTCTCCTCCAACCACCCAACATTACAACCTGCAAGAGGTGCACCTACATAGCCAAACTGGAAGTAAAGCTATCTCCAGCCAAGATTGTGCTTGACAGTCAAGACGAGAAGGTCAACACCTGCACTACACCTCAGGCAACACATAGCCCTTCAAAGCCCACACCATCAACACCCACATACAGCAACACTAAACCCACATATGCGGAGGCCCTTAACATTAACCTGTGCAGGCAACAAGGACCCCTGAAGATAAAATGCAAACAAACACCAGTCACAACCAAAGTGACACATAGCTCACAACACCAGTGTGCCACCCAAAAATAGCCTCTAAGGCAAGACAACATACCCAACAAATTAGTCACAGATGACTCTATAGTCAGGCACACTCACCAGGCTGAACAAGAAGAAAATTACAGTTAGTTGCCTGTCGGGTGCCAGGATCCACCACATAGCGCATGCACTGAAGTCACTCCACAACAAGTACAAATACGATTTTGTCATTGTCCACGTTGGAGTGAATGACTTGAGACTTACCTCCTTGGACTACATGAAAAGAGACATGGAAGAGGTCTCGGATCATGTGGCCCATGCAGGTATGACCCTAGCCCTGAGTAGCATCCTGCCTTAGCCCAGAATGATACTACAGTATAAGGACAAAATGACTGACTTCAACAATTGGCTAAGCTTCTGGTGTCATTCCAAGGGGATCCAGTATCTGTCTGCCTATGATGACATGATTGACAGACCACAATGCTTTGACAGAGATGGTCTGCACCTGTTGCCCCTGGGATTCAGGTTACTGGCTAAAGTTCTTGCCACCCCTATAGTGCCTTTTTTAGGCAAGGTTCAAAGGACAAAACCACCACCATAACAGATACAAGGATGCAAAATCGGAAAGTAATGCTACTCAATGCTAGTAGCCTAAATCTTAAAATGCACTCTCTCTCGAGGCACTCGTAAAAATGGAGAACATCGATATCTGTGCAGTAACTGAGACCTGGTTCAAGTCTCCAGAGAGCAATACCAGGCTACAACACCTACCACACTTTTCGGCCACCAAACCAAGACTGAAACACTAAAGGTGGAAGAGTGTCCATATTCACTAAGTATATTCACACCTCCAGGCTAGTTGCCCAACACAATGCATCTGAAATTCTCCAGGTGCAACTAACATTAGGTAAGACTGCAATCCAAATTGTAGCTTGCTACAGATCCCCCACCATGCCCCAAGATTCTCACTACACCTTTCTAAACATACTGTAAAATATTAAGATACAACTAAACACCATAATACTGGGTGATTTCAATTACCCTGCTATTAACTGTGAAAACTACTCTTGTACCAATACCTTTTCCCAACAGTTCTTGAAATTCATAAATTCCAATGCCCTGGATCAACTAATCCATTGTCCTACCAGGGGCTCCAATATCCTAGACCTGGTCATTACCAACATGGGAGATAGATGCTCCATACCAGTGGTCACCCCCTCATTGGTCAGGTCTGACCATAAGCTAATCACCTCTGACATCCACATTTCACCCCACACCCCAGTAAGGAAACCTCTGTAAAAAACATCTCCAAAGCCAACTTCATGCTACTCAAGTCAGAAGTGACAAGCTTCATGACACCTATGCAGACAGGAGCTGAAAGTTCAGCTGCTGAATCCTACACTAAGGCACTGTAAGAGCACATCCACTTGTGCATGAATCGTGCCATCCCAAATAGAACAAAGATGTTCTCCTCCAAAAAAAAAAGGAAGCCAATATGGTGGTCCCCTGCCATAAACAAACTATACAACAGAAGGAAGAAACTGTTGCAGAAAAGAAGAAAATCCCAGGATGCAAAAAAAACACCCTTATCAGCCTCAGTAAGAATCTGAGAACCCTCATAAAATCATCCAAAGCTAGTTACGAAAATAAAATTGCCAAAGATTCCAAAGACAACCACAAGGAATTCTATATTTATGTCAAGAATCTAAATGGCAATGCTCAGATCTGCTCTGAGCTACAAAAGAATGCCAGTAAATATACTGATCCCAAGGATATTGCCAATATCCTGGCAGATCGATTTAGTGCCAACTTCACCCCCCTCTCACCCCCTAAAGGGCCCATCTCAATACCAAAAGTTTGCCAAATTCCGGTAATCATGGCCACACAGGTAGAAACTGAACTCTCCAAAGCTAAGAATACAGCATCCATGGGACCAGATGACATCCCGGGCTGTGTACTACATGAACTACAAAATGAACCGGCACCTCACCAAAGTGTCATGTTTAATCATAGTCTCACCTCAGGCTTCATGCCCACTAAATGACGCACAGCTGCAGTTATCCACCTCCACAAGGGGGGATCCACCTTGGATCCTGGGAACTACTGTCCCATCAGTCTGATGAGCCTTATCTGCAAGGGCATGGAATGCATTATCATGGAACTTATAAACAAAGACATTGGCAACCTTCAAACACTGGACCTCACCAAATTTGGGTTTGTGAAGGGCTGATCTTGTCTCCTGAACCTCCAGAGCTGTAGATGAGGGTAAGGCAGTCCACACAGACTATCTGGAACTCGCCAAGGCCTTCAACACCATCCCCCACTCAGGAATCATAGATAAACTTACTAAGCTGGGCATAAATCCGTACATCACTCGATGGGCTGCCTACTGGCTTATTGACAGAACCCAGACTGTAAATGTAGCCAACTCCAAATCCAGCTCCAGACAATTGATAAGTGGAGTACTTCAGGGTTCAGTCCTGGATCTGCTCTTGTTTGGCATCTACTTCTCTGAAGTACAAGCCAACACTAAAGGACTCTGGCTAACAAAGTTCACAGATGACTGCAAACTGGGAGCTATTACTGAATCCTCAAATGATGTGGATATTCTACGAAAGGGCCTTACAGAAACAGATGCTTGGTGCCCGATCCATGGGCTCAAGCTTAATGCCAAGAAATGCATAGTTATCCCCTTTGGGAAAAAAACATGCACCAATGAATTACCATATAGATGGTAGTACACTAAACACTGACAGTATGATGAGAGACTTAGGGACACAGGTAGACAGTGGTCTCACCTTTGATAACCACATCACCACAACAGTCAGGAAACCCTTCTATGTGGCACACCTCATCACTAAGGGCTTTTCATCCAGAAAAAAGGTGGTCATTGTTCCACTGTACTCATCCCTCATTAGACCCTTTATACAGTACAATGCCCCATTTGGTATGTACTTCACAAGACATCTGCAACAGCTGGAAAGGCCACAGAAATACCTCACTAAAATAATCACAGTCCTAAAGCAGATGCCCTATGCTGACCATCTAAAAAAACTCCTACTATACTCTGTGGCATATCGTCTACTCAGAGATGATCTCTGTTTAACATACAAGGCCATGTCAAACCCTAAGCTGTTGGACATGCTCCACTTAAAGAAATCCGAATCCCTCAGAGCCACATGCTCTAGGGATCAAAACTTTGTAATCACAATGAACAAAACATGCTGGTGGGATAGGTTCCTGACCCAGAGACTCCCCATACTCTGGAATAGACTGCCCATACATGTCAAGCAGAGTGCTTCCTTGGCCCTCTTTAAAAGCAACCTTGACGATTGGATGGGAGATAGGAAATTCACCCTGGGATCACATCAGCCACCCTTTTAGATAGGGGTCCAGGGAAGTAAATATTGTGGGAAGATATAGCCAGGAAATTGTTATGACTAGGCTTGTATAGACCCTAGGGCTGATAGCCTAGTACCAACCTATGAACCTATGAACCTATTAACAGAGTAATAAGCAACGTTTGTTGTGTCCTTGAGCAACATGGGGGTAAATATACCATTATGTCAACCATTTGGGCAACTGCCAAACCATGTGTTACATTATAGCAGTCATATGGAAAGTGTGTGCTGGCAGTCCTTTGCTGCTAGCAGGACCTCCATATGTGTATGTTAGTTGGGCAGCTGTGCTAATCTGTAATATCATTATGAAATGACTGTGTGCTGCACTCTGATATTAGTGGGCCTCCTTTGCATTACCTAAGTTAAAATCCTCTGTGAATGAATATTAATGCATGAACTGACACTCTATGCATTCTATAGTGCAGCTATAGGGATATGTCAACTGTGTTTCTACCTGCAGGCCTTTGACTGTCATCGTTGAGCAGCAGGCATTGCATTTGAAATGTGTTGGTTGATAAATATTGGATGATTCAGCCATTCATTGATAAATGAAACATTTATCATTTATTCTTTATATATTTTTATTATAGTTATATATTATTTAAGCATGTATCATTGATAAATGCTACACACCACTGGATTTGAATGCAGAACCATGTGTGGCAAAATACTGTTTGCAAAGCATTTAACAGACTGAGCTACTAACTCACTGTTGCAGCAGTTGTATTTGTCAAGATATAAGTGCATACATGCAGGCTGTGATATACCTCAAGTACATCCATTATTATGTGCATGGCTTTATAGGGATGTATTTCTCCACTAGAGTCCTAGTTGAACATATATTTTGTCACTGATGTTTTAGCAGATGTATTTCTAAATTTTGCTGATAAAAGTGCACATTTACCTGCTATTAGAGACCTCACTTGCATCCATTACTCTGTGTCTGGCTGTCTAGTGGTGTAGTCCTTTTCCAGACTCCAAGGTACACTCCCAGTTTTCCATTACTTTTCAAGTTTGCATGATGTGGTGTGATGCACTGCTCTGCTTAAACATGCTTAATGACGGTAACTTGCAATTACTATGTCTTGCTTAAACCACCTATTTTAATTAACAGCGGTGTGTTGTGACAGGTTAATGAACTGGTCTGCAAATGTGATGATCTTGGGTTCGACATAAGGCACAGCTGTACATTTTGTACATGTTTATTATAATTTCAAGCACATATATCACTATGTTTCCATTTATCTGAGCTCAGTAATGCTGCGAGAAGAACTGTGTCTCACTGCATGTTGCAAAAAATCTTTAAAGAAAAGAAAAATGGGGAGATAGGAAAGTGGTGAAATGGGGTACAAGCAGGGGGGAAAACATAGTGAAAGGCAGGTAGGTATGTGCAAGAAGGTTGTAGGAAAGAATCATAGCTATCCATTTCTTGTACAGCAACAGCTGTGCACTTTGACAGAATTTGTAGATAAATTTGGACTGTCACCCCAAGAGAGAAGGGTGAGGACAATATAACTGCTTTGTCAAGCCAATTGGACCAAATTATGTGTTTCCAGTGGACGTGTGTGCGGAATGGAGAGCTATGTACGGGACAATATTTTTTTGTGGAAAATGTGTTTATTTTTTTTAATGTGAGTATGGAATGTTGGGGAAGGGGCATAGGTACGTGTGGGGAAGGAAAGTTGGGAGGGTGAGGAAGCTTTTACAGACAAACAAGACAGATAAGACAGCAGACAGGGTTGGTGTGTGACACAAGAGGAGATGAACACCTTGAATGAGGTGGTTGTTGTGGAATCACAGTTTCAGGTGCATCCACAAGGTAGCAGTGTGACTCAAGTCCCCACACATGGGACTGTCAGCACTACTCTTTCACTGTCCCTGTGATGGCAGTGGTGGAGGCTGGCATCTGGAGTGAGGCTGCCCCACCAGGGTGGCATAGCATGCCCTCCATTGAGTGCAGGCGGCGTCTGAAAGTTTGAAAGAGCAACCTGTGCATCATACCTGACATTTCATAATGGGTGACAAGATCACCCCCACCACTGCCGCTCCCAAAGGGGGGGCCCAGCCCTGGCCTGTGGGGTGGAACTACATGATGCCACAGGTAGAGCAGAGGCAGCAGAGGGGGCACCACCAGGCTGTGGCCCAAATGTGCTGGGCCTCGGCACCACGGCCAGAGAAGCCAAGGTAAGTGGATCACCTGGAACCAGCCTACCTTGTCACTCTGTAGTAAATTAGATAGAAATGTGAGTTAAGATTAGTAATAACCAAAACCAAGCCAATGTTAGTATTAACATAATGGAACAGAATATTGATTAATCAAAATACATATTAAGGTATATTATGTGGAACACAACAATAAATAACATAACAGTAAGTATGTTAACAGCAAACCAGTATGAAATAACCCACAAGGCCAACGTAACAGTTAGTTTAACAGAATATATTAATATTAAATCATAATAATAAGTAACATTAATAAATTAAAAAAGATAAGGGGTAGGGAAAGAGAGAGAGAAAAACATACCATTAGTGAATTCGCAGATGATATTACTACATGGACTACTAATACATGCTTCTACAGGTATGCAGTGTCAGTTGAGAGTACAGTGACTCATATTATTGTATAGATGATGTTGCACATACATGCCTCTCAGGCTGGTAGCATGGGACAGTATGGGCCAACCACTAACATATGCAGGTACACAATTACATGGAACTGTTTCACATATTGTGCTCGTACATTACTACCAAGGTGTGGATTTGCAAATACATTGCATTCCAGGTAATCATTTATCTGCTAATCAAGGGCCAGATAGATTGGGCAGTTGTCATTACATTATGAAAAATCATGACAGTTGAGAGGCATGATCATGTTCATTAAGTAGACTAGACAGCCGCTCATCTCTTAGCTAGCTGGCATAGGAGTAGAAACCAAAAGCTGTGACTCCAGGGGATATGTGTACTCAATGTAACAATTGGCTGCAGTCAGATTAGAACACACATGCAATTAATACAGCCCTACTGCAGGTATTTGAACACATTACTTATCAAAGCACAATCCTGCTTTACACTTTATTGTTATTGCTCCTTAGAATCTGTGAATTATATACATATCTGCCTAGAACATTGGCTACCTTATCCATATATGTTGTTCCTGAAGTGGGAGGAATAGAGAGCATTATTTGACTCAAACTGGCTTGAAGACAGCTCTGAACCATACTGTGAGTTGTGCAATACATTTATCAGGCAATTACTTCTGCATCCTTTATTAATTTAATTTGTACAGTTGACTGGAGTCACATTAGAACACACATGGAGTGAATACAGCCCTATTGCAGTTATTTGCACACATTACTTATCAAAGCACAATCCTGCTTTAAACCTTATTGTTTATTTCTATTGGTGTTTATTGTTTATTGCTCTACAGTTATCAGAAAGTATCCATACTTACCACATTCATGGCACATCCTGGCCAGGCACCGTGCGTGAGACTGGACATTGCAAGCCTGTTCAGCGGCGGCTGTTGGAAGAGAAGCAAACCATTATGCATACCAGTTTTGCACAGATTCAGCTTGCGTATTAGAAAAGTAGTAGCAAACATATTTAGAAATATGTGAGGCATTTGCAACCCTAGCCTGTTGATCCCAGGTGTCCAAAGTTCTCCTCTTCCTTCACTTCAGGTGGTCACAGTGGTGACAACACTCCTCATCAGTGCTTGAGATACCAGTAGCACTGGTAAGCTCTCTGACCAACTGATCCCAGGCTTCAGCTTTACAATCTGAGCCCTGCTAATCGCCATGCAACAGCCAGGGTTCATAGTTTTGAATCAGGAGTCCAACAAACACTTTGGACTCCTGCACACCCCACCTCTGTGCTTGAAAGTGCACTCCCTCACCAACACCACCAGGCATATTGACAGTTTACTATAGTCTCCAATGAATACTGTAAATTCCCTCCTATTGGCCTTAATATAGGCTGTTTCCCTCCCTTACACGTCATAGTGTAACATTCAAAAAGGTGCAACATTGCTTAGCATCACGCAAACCAGTTTAATGGAGCTAAGCATCGCATAAACTCACACAACCATGTTTTAGCTGAGTTTAGCAATGCACAAACAGGAATAGCCATTGACCGTGTTTAAACAGTGCTTAATATCACACATCTTTTCCAGATGTAATACTTCTGTTCTTGAATTAAATCACCCTTTAGGGCACCTCACACATTTTCACAGCAATAAATGTAAAAAGGTCACACTGTTCAGGATTCAATTCAGGGACCTACTACACTTTAAGCCATGACTCCACCTATTTAGCTACTTGAAAAGTGAGAAAACCAGTATACCTTCACATATACTACTAAACTACCTGTTAGCATTGCTAAGCACCACACCATGCAAATGGCCATTCAAAAACTAAATAAATAAATAAATAAAACAAAAGAAGTAGACAAAAATAATTAATTGCATCCGGTTTCTAGTTGTAGATGTCTGGCAGATGTTACCTGTGCATGTGTAAGCGCAGCTCAGCACTGTTTCACTCTGCACCATGCCATGTGAACAGGCATTAAAAGATAGTAAAAATAAATAATTAATTACATCCAGTTTCTATTTTTAGATGTCTGGCAAGTGTCAGCTGTGTATGTGCAAGCGCAGCTTGACACTGCTGCACTCTGCATAGCACTGCGCCAATGGGCATTAAAAGCAAAACAAAATTATTAAAATTCACAGGTATTTCTACACTAGCAGGGCATATTACAAGGATTCTTATCCTGTGAATAACATTTGTCCAGGAATTTCCTGGACAATGCACAACTACTGGACAGCCTCTACACTACTGCTTACATGGATCCAATATATGTGTTACTGTGATCTCCCTCAGCAGTGCACTATTATTAATATGTATGATGAGCTGCTGAGGGGGAACCATGGTCAGGCACACAGGTACATTCCGTGTAGGCTCTACACAGAGCCTACATGGATTTTACGTGGGGCATGCAGCTTTTAAGACTAAATCCTTATCTTCACTTGAGAAAAAGTCTTACAATCACTGACCTTAGTGAAGGTGCCTTTTTTTAAAGATAATTTGGAAAGTGATCTATGTGCCCTTTTGATGCCAAAGAAAAAGCTTCAGGCAGATTTAAAGTTTAGGCAGCCAGGTATTAAGGAATTGAATCATACTGTCTCCCTCTTCCTTTTCAGGAATCCCATAAATCCTGATGTTATTCATTCTAGATCTGTTCTCTAAGTCTTCTATTTTTTTCCTGGAATAAACTGTTTGGTTTCAGAAGAGAAAAATAACTGTTATTCTCATTTTCAAGTAATCTTCCATTAAAATCAGACATTGTTTCATCTATACTTGAGATTTGTGATGATTGCTGTTTAAGAGATTCACTTAGCACTTCAACTTGTTTGTTTACATTCCTCTTTAAAACTGTCCATTTTGCTTTCTAATTTATCTATCCTTCTGGATGGCACACTGGTGCAGTTGTAGAGTTATTGCCCCACAGCAAGAGGTTCTACAGTTTGATTCTCAGCTGGGGTGCCTTCTGTGTGGAGTCTACATGTCCTCCCTGCATTTGCGTGGGTTTCCTCTAGGTGCTCCAATTTCTTCCCACGTTACAATGACCTGTGTCCAGAGCATATCTTCTTGGGTCTTCTCTTAAAATTGGCTTTGTTCCAAGTTGGACTTTCCTGGTAAACAAATGTTAAATAAAAAATAAATATATTTAAAGATAACTCATTGATATTACTTAGTATAGCCTGTATGTCTTTTTTCATTGTAGTGTCCTGTATGGGCTTAGAGTGTCTCATTCTGAAAGAATTAGTTCTTTTTAGTTTTTCTGACAGGACAAATCAATTAAAATGTTCTGTCTTGTTATTAAAAAAGGAATACTTAGTAGAGTATATAAAATATTGCATGATAACTATAAGAATCATTCAGAGGAGGTTAGAAAGGATTGGGGAGAGAGACTGGATAAGCAATTCACAAAGAAATAATGGGAGGATATATGTATGTCTCCCAAATATGCAACAGAATCTATTAGATTTAGCATTTTTGCTTGGAGATGTTTACATAGATATTTGTATACCCCAAGTAGACTCCAAAGAATTTTTTATCAAGTAGATAGAAAATGTTGGAGGTTTGTTGGGGAAGAAAGAGGTACTTGGCAACATATTTTCTGGGAGTATAGTGTGTTGGCAGACTTTAAAGATTCCCTGTGGGATGCACTGTCAGACATGCTGGGTGGTCAGATTTGTGTGATGAGGGAGATGATTTTTTTTTCTGAGCCATGATACAGAATCGGAATTGCCTAGACATGGTAAGAAGGCCATGCTGTGTCTAATTATGATGGCAGCCAAAAAAGCAATTACTAGAAAATGGAAATCAAAATATAAATCAGCTATATCAGAAGCACTGAATACAGTAACAGAGATAAAACAACTAGAATTGAGATCTTTAGAAAAGGGTATGAGCAAATTACATAGGAAAATTGGAACTGTGGGAATGATACATACAGAGGAAGAATGAGGTTTTAAAGAAGGTAGGACTTAAATGAGCTATGTAATGTTTCACTGAAATGATTGAGTAGATTATAAGTGATGTATAATGTTTGCAACTGGGAGTGTCAGTATGATTTGTGATGTAAAATACTTGCAACTAGGATTGTGTCTGTGTGGTTTGTTTTCATTTATATAAATGTATGATTGCTTATGTCATAAGTGACGGTTTAATAAAGATGTTTCTTGTTTAAAAAAAAGGAACAGAAATTGAATAATTTATGTAATGTTGCTTAGGTTATATGATATATAGCCATGCAAAGTATAATGTTTGTTAATGTTAATTTGTTAATACAGTTTGATTACTTTTATATAAATGTAAATTTGTCTATGTCACAAGTGATAATTCAATAAAGATTTTAAAAAAAAAATTGTTATTATTTATTTATTTATTTACATTTGTTTACCGGGAAATTCCAACTGGACACATGTCCATTTTCAGCAGATGCCCGGGGAGAAACGCTCCACAGAACAATAAATGAGCAGCAGAGTGCATGAACAACAATTAAATATACATACAATAGCAAATAATACATACTGCAGCAAACATTAGCTATATATACAATATGAAACATAGCAATGAACAGAAATACCAATATCTAGCTAGAGGCTAGAAGTAAAGGTAGGATGCATATACAGATAGTACTAAGCTGAAATAGATACTGTTCTAAACTCATATACCTAAATCGTATATACAAATCTTGCACTAAACTCCAGCATATATAAAGCTCCATATGAAGGTGGAACAAGCTAGAAGGGCTAATGGGATGGACGGGGAAGATAGAGGAGTAAGAGAGGAGACTGAGTGAGTAGTGTATGTGGTAATGAGAGGAAGCTTTGGAGTTGAGATGACGTGAGGTAGTTAAACATGTTATAACAGGTCTGAGAGATTGAGTGAGGAGGGAAGGGGAGGGTAAAGGGAGAGCTAGAGACTGCAGAAGAAGAAATGCAATGATCAGACCGTGTGAAGCAGGGTGGCTAGGGGAAGCAAGAGTTTTGTAGTAAATCTTTTGGCAGATATTCAACTATAAGTCCATCAAGTTTTGAAACATTCTATTTTTTTTAGTAAAATCCTGTAAGAAATGTTAAAATGAAGCAGAGCTAAAAAATAGTACTGTTACCTGTTCACCATCTTGGCCAGCCCCCCCAAGTCTTGATACACATCTTTCTGATATCTGTCCTGGCATGTGTTTTAAGTCTGGCAAGATGCAAATATTGTGCATGTCATTGATTTTTCACAAACATTACTTAATTTCCAAATAGGAATGGACTGTATTGCATGTCTTTCTCCAGACAATTAGGTATTACTGTAACTGTTTTCTTCATACTGTAAAGCTTTATTGGACATGATTACATACATAGCATTTCTTACTGTATGACATGATGCAAGAACATCATAAAGTGTGAGTGGGCCTGTGTTTGGACACTTTGTATGTTTGTGCTTACATGCTGTTATGGTAGCATTTGCTGTAATTTCCGGTGAGCATGTCCAGTATAATCTTGTAGTAAATGCACTCCATTTATGAATAGAGACATTGCACTACTGCAATGTTATCAGATCTGTGTTGTTATTTGTCACTTGTGTATTTTGAGCATTATGACATTACTGTTTAGGAAGTACATACATATAAAACCTATGCTGTCTAATACATGTTTTAAGGTAATATATCCCTTGTTTATGGTTGCTAAATGACAACTAATGGTAAAACATGTCCCCTTCTGATGTGCATGACAAAACAGCTGTAGGGCTCATTTCTTCTTGTTTATATATGATGGAGTGAAGAATACAGCACTACTGCCAGTTATCACACGTATTCCCTGTATATACATGTCATATTCAATAACTGCAATCTAAGCAAATAGCCCCTAATGTATCTACTGTCCTTGTTAACTGTTATCTGAACTTGGCATATTATCAACATTAATATCACATTTGCTCCTCTTTTTTGCAATGTTGCATTGTGTCCCTCTCACATCCAGTGTTAGTATGTCTATTTCTAATTATATACAAAAAGCGAAACTGGTGATGCTTAAAATGGCCCACAAGGACAGCTAGCCTAGTAGTTACCGATGTATATAGGTAAAGAATTGGGAAGAGGATTAATTATTATTACGTCAATATGGAAGTATTTATGTTTAAAATGTTTCTTTGTAACATAATCACTTTTGACTACATTAACTGAGTACATTTTCTCCATTTACCTTCCTCTCATATGTATGTCTGCACTATTAACATTGCATTCTGTGTATATTCTCACCATTTAACACCCCCCCGCATCTTATTTCTGGTAATTAAGTTGCTTATGCTTCATATAAGCTGTCTGCATGTTTTATTATAATAGATTTACCTACAGTCAAGCGGTTTTGGTAGACTGTGTTCTCATGCTTCCCTGCACCTTTTTTGTAGTTGCCAACACTGTTACTGGACATGAAACAGTGCTTGGAACATGTAAGCATGATAAATAGATGCATATTCATTGACCACTGCAACTGCTCATTGTGTGAAGCTTACATAATTGTTAATTAATCTAAGATTCTGTCTGTTAATTGAGAAGAAAATCTATAGGATCCTATGTATACATAAGAGCTTGGACAGAAACAGTAGTTTAGTTAAGATAATAACAACTAGGAAAATGTTTTCTAGGACACCAGTTTAAATCAGCAAATAGGCTGTCTCAGCAGGTATCTAGGCAATCACATTTATAATGTTCAAGTCCCATGGGTGAGGAAGGTCCATAACAGTTGGCCTAAGATGGAAAATATGTCTAATAGTTATGTGAGTAACATACATTGGCAGCAGGGGTCTGAAATGAGAGATGATAAGTCAGCAAGAGTCAGCAAGCAAAGGAGAGTAGTACTGGTGAAATTTAATTCATCCTCAAGTCTTGGTGAGTACCTTCATGAGGAGGACCCTATTTTTCACAAACTCTCACCAAGATTATACTGATATATAGACTGTATTTATACAGCATATATCATGGACAGAAACATGTCAAAAATTAAAAAAAGATAGTTGGCTGTACAAGACTCTGGATAAAAAAGTGCCCAATCCTGGTAGGTGCACTGGTGTCAGCACTGGAAAAAAAATGTCAGTGTAGAATCCTCAAAATACAGAAACATTCCTACAATGGGGCCAGGCCAGGATCAGGTGGGATGCCCCCCCCCCCATTGTAGAAGGAAGTAGCAGTCCACAAAAATCACAAAAACTGCTAGGCCAAAGAAGATCCATAAAGACAATAAAGTGGACTATTGAGGATAAGAAAGAAATTGTGTATTGTTACTATTATGCAAAAAGCCCAAAATTCCCAGACACAAGATATAAAATAAGATTAAGAGAGAAGTTACAGGAAAGAAAAATACTTCCACAAGAAAAATTGTCAGAAGCTTCAAATAAAATTTTGTGTTGATTAATACAACAGATTTGTGAAAAACAGTATATAGACAAAGAATATTTGATCTATTTGGAAAAAGAAGCATTTGAGGAAGTGTGAAAATATAAACATCAGAACCTAAAGATTTTTGAAAAAGAAATATGGACCTGGGAAAGAAAGAGAGATTTGATTTGGTGCAATATTTATGCAAAGGTGAAAGCCAAATTAATCAATATAAAGAAGGCAGCCCTAAAGATATTTGAAGAGAAATACAGGCAAAGGCATCCCAATATGGAACATTTCACAATAAAAAAAATAATATCACAAAGTGGGAATGTAGAAAAGAAGATTAGTAAAGTAGAAGTTAAAAAATAGAAGTTGAAGTTTGGAGTGCCTGCAAAGTGAAGGATTTGGTGTAGAAGGTCTAACGCAGGTCACATCATAACATGATGGAATGAGTTCCCAAAGTAAGGAGAAACAGGAAGATCAGGAGGCATCTGAAGAAGAAATATGGACATGGCAAATAAAAAGAGATGTAATATGGTATAATATCTATTCAAATGAGAAAGCAAAACTAACCAATACAAAAAGAGCATCACCAAAGATATTTGAAGAGAAATACAGGCAAAGGAATCCAGAGATGGAAAACATTACAATACAAAAAATAAGAAGACAAAGAGGAAAAGATGAAAAGGATATTAGTAATGGTGAAGTTTAAGAAATAGAAACTGAGGTTATGGAGTACCCGAGAAGTGAAGGATTCAGTGTAGAAAATCTATTTCAGAAAGCACCACAACATGATAGACCAAATTATGGGGAAATCAGTAGAACAGGAAGCAATTGGTCAGGTGCCATATGAAGATATTTTGGAGCCTTCCCTTCCACAGGAAACCAGTATAAATGTTCACTTGAAGCTGGACAGCAAGGGAAGGAATGGGAAACTGTGGAAACTCTGACGCAGTCAATGTTGAGGAGCGATAGGCCAGCGAGTTCCCATATGACAGAGCAATGGAGGGCACAGGATAAACCTGAAGAGAATGTGCCACAGGAAGATGCTATAGAACTTTCTATAGAATGCCCACAGGAAATGAAAAAGAAAAAATGCACCCTCAGTTTAGAAGAAAATGAGCTAAGAGAAGAGTTGTTAGATTTAATAGACATAGATAGACATATTAAGAAAAATGAAAGAAATAGACTGCAAAAGATCAATAAAACCCAAAAAGTCAGAAGTTTGATAAAACAAATGAACACAGTAATTAGGAATGTCCGTAGAGGTCCATGTGATATAACAGAAGTAAACAGGATATATTACTGTGCAGCTTAATTAACAACTGATAAAGTTCTACCACAAAAAGAAAGAGTAGTGAGGGAAAGGAAAGGGTGAAATTGGACACCATCATGGAAGTATCGAAAAGAGAAAACTATAAAGCAATAAAGACAAGAAGTGTTACTGTTAGAAGATTATAGAAGAGGGAACAGATCAACCAAAATACTTAGAAAGATAGATGTGATAAAAGCAATGCACAGTATTAGAATAGATCAGGGTGTAGCATGCAAAAATCGCAAAAAAACAAACTAATAATTTCAGCAGAGGCGAAAAACATAGAAGATACATAGATAAATATAAAAGAAAAGTACAAAATAAGCAATTTATTGATGGCCAAAAATTTTATAGAGAATTGGGAAACAATGTCATAGGACATCTTAACATACAAAGTGTAAATAACAAAGTACCCTACCTACATGCCCTCCTTGACACACACTATTTTGACATTCACTGCCTTACAGAGACGTAGCTAAAGCCAGTCACTAAAGATACCGAAATTATACCACAAGGCTATAATATACTAAGACTTGACCGATCTAAACGAAAAGGTGGTGGAGTAGCAATTCTGTTTAAGAATCACCTCAGTATCTCTATCCTTCCAGCCTGTCCAACCCAGGATACTAAAGTAGAAGCCATTATCACTAAACTCCAATTAAATGCTAAAAAATCCCTCTACATCATCTGCATGTACATACCTCCAGGTAACAACATACCCATCTTAGAAGACTTTCTCAGTTGGGTCTCTACCAACTACCCCCAAGAAACTATAATTCTTGGTGACTTTAATATAGATTGGAATACGATTAATGCCGAAAATCCCTCCTGTCACATAAACCTAAATGGATTTACCCAATCCATTACCTCTACTACAAGATTTAATAAGCCTAGTAAGAAAGAGAGTATCCTAGACTGGATACTCATAAACAAAGCCAACATTACTTATGAAGTAGGAACTATGCCAGATGACATCAGTGACCACTGCTTAACTTATATTACAAGAGAAAAGACTGATTATCTAAACCTACCTAATATAAGAAAAATACGCTCTACTAAACACTTTAAAATAGACCTATTTCAAAATGAACTCAGATCATGTAACTGGAACCCCTTAAAATCACTTCCACTTAAGGATGCAGTATTATTCTTTAACTCCACCTTCCTTGCCATTCTTGACAAACATGCTCCAGAGCGTACCATTAGAATGAAGACTAATACAGCCCCATGGCTCTCTCATGAAACTAAAAAACGAATACTCTCTAGAAATAAGGTTTGGGCCAAATGGAGATGCCATAGAAATAGCTCTGATTTTCTTTACTTCCGCCAGCTTAGAAATCTAACCAAAAAAGCTATAATCACTGACAAAAGAAAATACTACTGTGGACTTCAGGAAACTCATTTCAATAAACCTAAACAATTCTGGTCATCAGTCAATAGACTCCTTTCACCAGGAACAGCCAAAACTCCCTCCCCCCTTAATGCTGACCCAGACACCCCTCACCTAACTGCAAATGCTTTTAACTCTTTCTTTTCTGAAACTATTCAATCTCTTGCCAGACAACTGAATACCAACAACTTCTATCCCCCAAATAATCTAGTAGACTCTTCTCACAGCTTCTCTCTACAACCTATCCCTACCTCTTTCATCTACAGACTTATTCACAAACTGAAACCTTGTACCCCCTCTGCTGACAAACTCCCTTCTCTTTATCTTCAAAAGGCAGCCAAAGAAATTGCATACCCAATATCTATACTCATAAATAGGACGATCCAAGAGGGAACTATCCCTGATATCTAGAAAGTCTCTCATATTATCCCTCTACACAAAGGTGGTAACTCTATTGACTACTCTAACTTCAGACCAATTGCTCTTCTCTCACCCTTAGCAAAAATTATGGAGAAATGTATTCATCAGCAACTTGTACAGTATCTCTCTTTACACAACATTATAGCTAACTGTCAACATGGCTTTAGACCTCATCATAGCACCACCACTGCCCTCCTTTCCTTTGTAGACACTATCAATAGGAATCGCAACAATAACCTTCTCTCTTCTGCTCTATTCATTGACCTCTCCAAAGCCTTCGACATGGTCAACCACTCTTCTTTAATTCACATCCTTGAATCCCTCTCATTTGATAACCTTGCCATTAAATGGTTTAGTTCATATCTGAGTAACAGACAGCAAGCCGTTCTCTGGGATAACCACATCTCTTCATTACTGCCCATCTCCATCGGAGTCCCTCAGGGCTCTATTCTTGGTCCACTTCTTTTCTCCCTCTATATTAATGATCTTCACTCAGTAATCCCTCAAGCTACCTGCATTCAATACGATGATGACTCTACCATTATTTGCTCTGCATCTTCCTCCTCAGATCTAATCTCACTAACTCAAAATACTTTCACCACAGTTGAAACATGGTTTACTAGATGTTACCTCCTTCTTAATGCTAAAAAAACTAAACTTCTTCTCTTCTCTCCAACCACTCGGACCTCCCCATTAAACTTCACCATCCTGTCAAACAACGCCACTGTCATCTCTCCTGACTCTACAACTAAACTGTTAGGAATAACCATCGATAATAATCTCACTTTTGATCAACACATCAACAACACCATCAAATCAGTTAACAGAAAAATAGGATGCTTATACCGTATTAAACCTTTTCTAACCCCATCTACTAGAGCTACTATCGCCCACTCCCATCTAATATCTACTCTCTTTTATGCCTCTTCAATCTTCTCCAACCTCAAGAAAGCTAACCTAAACAAACTAGCTACTTGCTATAATAACATTGCCCACTTCGCCACTGGTAACCCCTTCAGAACTCATCACTGTCATAACTTGAAACCTTTAGGCTGGCTAGAACTACAAAACTATCTTGTAATCTCACAACTCACTATTGCCCACAAAATACTGCACCAACCTGAAAACACCCCTATACTCTCACAAATTTTAATCCCTTATAGCAATCTTACCTCCCTTCGATCCTCTTCTAAACTCTTGGCCAGATCTATAAAGTCCAACAACTCAGCTGGCGACTCTCTATTCGCTAAGTCTGTAGGTAGAATATGGAATCTGTTACCTAGGGATATAACACTGATCACTTCTTTACCTCTCTTCAAACATAAAATTAAACTGTACTTCCAAGATCACTGGCTTTGTTCTTGTAGTACACCAGACTAACTTTCTTCACTCTACCTCTATCTTTTCATCTACTCTAATGTTTAACTTATCAGTTAAGCTACTACCTAGATTATCCTTTGCCCTTTGGACTCCTTCTATGTTCAGACCTACTCCTCTCATTCTCTCCCCTCTCTTCTCTTTGTCTTCTCTGTTGTCTCTTTGTCTTCTCTGTTGTCTCTTCACTTTTGACCATTCTACTGCCTCTTCCTCTCTTCTAACTTTTTTGTTACTCCCACTTTTCTTCTTGTCTCTTGTACTCTAATATCTTTCTTTTTTTAGATGCTATTACTTTGGTGCACCCTTTATTCCATTAATTAATATGCTCTGTAACTGACATTGTATTTTTTTTTATCTACTATAGTTTTGTGTGCCTTGTCTTCTTTGTTAGATTTTGTTAATAATTAGCTTTTATTACTAACATGTCTTATTGTTGTATTTTCTGTGGAGCTTTTCTCCCCAGGCCTCTACTGAAAATGGAAATATATCCAGCTAGACTAGCCCGGTCAACAAATGTAAAATAAATAAAGTAAAATAAAAGTAAAAGGAATTGAAAGAGCACTAAAAAAGAAGAAATAGATACATTTTGTTGAAGTATTTATGAAGATCCTGTGGAACATAACAAAGATGCTAAATGGATAAAAGACGTAAAAGAATAAGAAGTTAAAGGTACAGGATATGAAATGGGATGAAGTAATAGCCAGAGAGATTGAAGCAAAGGTGTTAAGATAAACCTCTAATTGGAAAGCCTCAGGCCCAGATGCAATACCTAACTTCTAGTTAAAAGTATTAACATCTTTGTACAAATATTTAGCCATGAGTAAGAACTATTTATACCCACACCCCAAACAGACACCAATCTGGCTAACAACAGGAAAACAATGCTCCTCCTTAAGAGTGAACCTGCAAGTTACCCTAAAAGTTATGGACCAATAACTTGCCTTCCGACGATGTATCAACTGTACACTGGAATTGATGCTGACAGGGTTTATAGTCATATAGAAGAAAACTCAATTATGGCAATAGGACAAAAGGACAATAAAAGAAAGTCATGTGGAACAGAGGATCATTTGTTGTTAAATAAAGTAATAGTGGAGAACTGTAAAAAGGGGAAGAATCTAAGTATGGCATGGATTGACTACAAAAAAGCATTTGATAGTATCCCACATTCATGGATAAAAGAGTGCTTAAAAATGTATAAGATACACCCTACACTGATCGACTACATTTCAGTGACCATGAAACAGTGGTAGACCACTTTGCAATTAGATAATATAGATAATAATAGAAGGACAAAGTATTATTCCAGGGATAAACATTCAAAGGAGGATGTTCCAGGGTGACTCTCTGTCACCGCTGCTATTCTGTCTAACCCATAACCCATTAAGCTGTCTAATTAACAGCTTAGGCCATGGCTATAATTTGGATCCTAGAAAACAACAATGTGTATAGACTTCTCATCTTCTGTTTGTCAAAGATTTAAAACTGTATAGTTCATCAGATGAAGAACTGAAAGCACAATTGCAAGTTGTCAAAACTTTTTCAGATAATATAAAAATGTTGCTTGGTCTTGATAAATGTGTAAAAGCAACCTTTAAAGCAGGAAAATTGCAGCACCAAGAAAACATCAGTTTGGTATAAGATTGTGATATAAACGAATTTGTGCAAGAGGGAGTGTATAAATATTTGGGAAATGATGAAGGTTCAACAAAAAAAATGAACAGATGTGAATAAAATTTAGTAAGTAGTATTTTAGAAGACTTACATTAATACTAAAAACAGTGTTGACATCTAGGCACAACATTCAAACTATAAACCAATTTGCTCTTCCTGTTCTAACTTACAGTTTTGTAGTGACTGACTGGCCCCAAAATGTGTTGGATAGATTAGACAGGAAAACAAGGAGGATGCTTCATGTTCACATAATGATTTACAAAAATCAGTGCATACCAAGATTATATATTTCCTGTTCTGAAGGAGGGACGGGCCTCCTTGAAATTGATTACATGTATAGATCTGCAATTGTGGGACTGCACACAACTCTGCTGATCTCACAAGACCCAAATGTAGTGAAACACAAGGAGAATAAATCTAACATGACTTCCCTGCTTAGTCTAGCAAAAGCATATCGGTGTCAAGAAGGAATGGAACTTAAACCATAAGTAGATAAAAATCAGACAGCAAATGAATGTGCCAAAATACAAAAGAAAGAATGTAAGGTGAAGGACAGATGAGAAGGCAAGAAATGTAGAAAATGCATAAATATAGCTGCACGTATAGAAAACTTCTGGAAGAACCTCATGTTGACCAGGACTGAATGCAGGAATGGTTAAGGAGAGGCGAATTCAAACCAGTAGATGAAATGTTAATATTTGCAGCCCAAGATAGTGGGCTACGTACATGTTGGTTTACAAAGTCCGTTAAACATGTGGGAGAAACAGACAAATGTAGGTTTTATAAAACAGAATTGGATAAAGTTGCACACCTCGTTGCTGGTTGTGACATACTAATGACAGAAGGACTGTATACTGAAAGCCATAATAATGTGGTAAGACTGTTGCACTGGGGATTGTGAAAACTTTATGGTACTGAAGTGGCTGAAAAACACTGGAAATGTGAGCTACAAAGCATCATAGAAAATGATGGTCTGCATCACAATCACATGGGATTGCCCATTAGCAACAGTCCAAAAGGTAGATGCTAGAAAACTGGATATAGTAGTCCATGAAAAGAAGACAAAAGTAGCATTGATCATTGAAATTACCACATCCAGTGACGACAGTGTCTTGCATACAGAGAGACACAAAGTCATAAAATACCAGGATTTGCAGGCAGAAACAAGAGCAATGTGGAGGAAAGATACCCAGACAGTTCCAATTGTAGTAGGAGCAACAAGTGGCATAAAAAAGAATCCACAATTATGTTTAGATATGTTACCAATACATGTGACTCCATACAAATTACAGAAGGAGTCATAATTGTGCACATTATGGGTGCTGCGAAGAGCACTTCTGGCTGTTATCAAAGATTGAAAGAATACTAATTTCATGATCTTTAATCATATTTTGACTTAGGAATGGGGTCCATTCTCGTCATGGTAATAGAAACCCAAAACAACTTGGAGAAATTAAAAAAGGGCAGTATCCTTGAAATCCATGGGAGTGTGGAAGACAGGAATGCCCAAACTGGGCACTAAAGTTGCAGAATAGTTTAAGTTGTAGAGAAACAGTGACCTGAAGTTACCAAACAGCAATGATATAAGAGGGATGCACCCACTTATTTTGCCTAATAAGAAGATATTGTTGTATTTTAGCATGAATTTTGGATCTGGTGGAAGATGTAAACTCAGTAAGGGTGCAATGGAAATCTGTTCTAGTCCACCCCTGAAACCTTTACAAGAAATCCAGCATAAAGGGACATGAACCTCCATGAGACATAGGGTCTCTACTTCCTACTCTTTTTTTTTTCTTCTGAAATTAACAGATGCAAAGAAAATGTACATCATGTTAATGAAGTGAGAAACAAATCTATCAGTGGTTGGAACCTAATGATAAGAGTTGGCAAAAACTATAACCTGAGCTGTCAAAAATCAACAGTAGCAACACTAGCTCAGAAGACCCCCCACCACCCCAAAAATACAACTGTAGACTACTGAGAGACATTGTTTCCTGGTAATAGATTATTCACTACCTAGAACCTAGTCCTCACAGAAACTTGGCTGGGTAGTATTGGGTTGGGAGTGTATATTTATTTTCTAGAAATGCTACAACATGACCTGTCTATCAGATATGAGCAAAAGCAGAAAAATGCTGTCATCTACAACATATTAGTGTATAGACTTGCACATAATGTTTTATGGTATTTTCAAAGCATTTAGGCAACTGTTTACCTGAAAAATCACTCTTCTTGTCTGTTTGCTAGTTGACTAATCTGACTTGATTTAAATTGCCTTGCAGAAGGATGATCGAGCCACTGACATAGCAGGTTGGTGTTTGTCTGCACTTAGTTATTTTTGCTGTGCTTTTGCATTAAGAATTTCCAAGGTCATCCATTTTGTGGAATAAGGTGTTTGCCTGGTTTCTCTGAGTTGGGAAACACTTCACAGAGGTCAAAGTGTAGTCATTTATTGACCAGATGCAGTAGGTGTTAGTTTTAAACATTTTTTCTGTGGCTGTAAGGTAGGTGCGTCTATGCAGCCTGCTCACTGTGCATCAACGGTTAGCAATATCTTGTACAGCAGCAAACGTTTAGACTGTAATGTTTACCTAAAACTAATACTTAGGACTTTAACCTGTAACACAGTAAGGCTTTGAGTGAAGCTAAACTTAGGGCAGCTAGCTACTGCTTTGAATAGCACTAATAACAGATCATAACACTACCTAACAGCTAACCTTAATCCCAGACACCACACAGGGGAAGCCCTGAAAAAACAACTACCTAAACCATAATAGACCCACTCCAGTACAGGTCCTGACAATATGAATATACATTTTCCTAATGTCTCTATGTCCAGCTTGGTAATTATGGGCCTCCTGAGACAATGTAGCAATTGTTTCATGCACTCAGACAAACTTTAAATCCTTAAAGTAACTATTATAGTATGTGAGAGATGCACATGCATGATTTCCCGGGAGGCTAAAATCTTGCTTAATAACAGGGTTGTCAAGAAGACACACTGCATCCCACACACATACTGCTCACCAAAGACATATACCTTCTTATTCTGAGGTACTTATACAACCTTCCCAAAACTGAAAGACCTCCTAAACCATCTAACAGCAACACCTATCCTCAGCAGTCACTAAAGCGCATATGAAAAACAAAACCTAACACCACACATAAACCTACACCCAATGGTCCCCAAAGAAGAAAGCCCATAAGGCAAGCAAACACTTTACCTAATACTCTTGTAAAAGGAGACTGTATTGTATGACATACAGATGTTTGGCTCACCACGCTGGACAAGGAGAAGGTAACGGTTATTTGCCTATCAGGAGCTATGATCTGTAATATCACATACACACAGACACACACACACACACACACACACACACACACACACACACACACACACATGCACACACACAGACATGCACACATGCACGCACGCACACACACACACCCACACGCACCCACACACACCCACACACACTCACACACACCCACACACACCCACACACACACACACACACACACACACACACACACACACACACACACACACACACACACACACACACGCACACACTCAAATCACTGCATCACATGTACCAGTATGATTCTATTACAATCCATGTGGGTGTAAATGACCTTGGGCATACCTCACTTGACCATATGAAAAAAGACATTATGGATCTCACTGAACATGTGTTGCAGAGGTATGTGCCTTGCATTGATCAGCATTCTACCATAACCTAGGATAATGCCACAGTACAAACTGAAAATAATTATTTTAACAACTGGCTTAGTTACTTCCCTATCAGCATGGGAGGACTCGGTTAAGAGGCCACATTGCTTTACCACAGATGGTCTGTACCTGTCCCACTGGGCTTTCAGATATTATCTAAAACATTATCCACCCTCTTATAGCCTTTTTTAGGGAATGTCAAAAATGACAAAATTAGCAACATAACAAAAAAAAATCAAAGCAACCTTAATGTGCTACGGCTCAGTTCTAGGAGCCTAAACAAGAAATTCTACACCCTTCAAGCTCTCCTCACTTTGGAGAATGTAGGCATCTGTGCTATTACCAAAACTTGGTTTAAAGCTGCAGAAAGTACTGCAGGAGTGCAAAGTTACAGTGCCTTCCACACATTTAGTAATATAAACAAACACAACTAAATCAGTAATGGAACTTCATCAGAACTAAGCAGTCATGTATATATATTAATGGAACATTTGGAGAAAAGTGAATTAACATGGCAGCTCAAACTAGATGCTATGAGTTATCCTGGGTTAAACAAGACCCGTTCTATTAATTCAGTTTTAAAATTAAAATTCTTTGATGCTTGTTGATTTTAATTGAGAGATATTAATTGTTTGAATGATTCTTTGTTACCACTGGACAGTGTCATCACATGATTTTTTAGTGCAAGTGTATTTAAGTTTCTTTAATTTTGATTGCTTAGTTCTGATGAAATTCTGTTATGTTTAAGGAATTAAAGCACTTAACTTATAATAAAGTCTTTTTTTAAACATTAGCGGTCGTCATTTGTGCACATCAGTAGTTTGTTCATATTAGTCGTTGGTCTTATATCTGCTCGGGTTCACAGTTTGTTCCACACATTTAGACCAACAACAGCACAGAGGAGGTTAATGGTAGAGGTGTTTTGATTTAAATTAGCAACAAATACAACTCTAGGTTAGTTAAGCAAGATGATGACCTAGAGTTCATCTGCATCCAGGTCGTCATAGGTAAGGTTTATTACCATGTCCTGGCAAGCTAGAGGTTACCGTCTATGACCAACAAAGCTCACAACTTGTACCTGGACCTACTGGAGGTGCTCAAAATCCAAACATTCTTTTCATGGAAGACTTTAACTACCCCTCTATGGAGTGAGAAATCTTCACTGCCTCTATTTCTTAGCCAAAAAGTTTCCTGGACTTGGTCAACACAAACACCCTGGACCAGAAAGTGTGTAATCCAACCACGGGCTCAAAAATACTAGACCTGGTACTCACCAATATGGAAGCGCATTGCTCTCCTCCATGTCCTCACTGGTGAAGTCAGATCACAAAGCTGTCTCCTTCAAAATAAAAAATCAACCCAGAAAACACAATTAAACCAGTAACAGAAACAATTCTAAAAAGTAAACTAGGCGTGGCCAAGATAAGCACAGAGTAGCAGCTTTTCTTATCAGCTCTGCCTTTACAGAAATTTATTGACAGGAAATATTGATATAAACTTCCCTAATAATATTTTTTTTTATTTTAATTAACTCTTTAAAATATATATTAGGGTAGTATATAAAAAAATTTCAAGTAGATTTTAAGTTTTCCTGTCAAAGTTACACTTGGAAGTACTACAGTAAAAGAACAGGATGAGCTTCACTAAATCTTCTCATCAAGAGACAACTATCAAAAAAAAACTACAGTACTATTCAAGAACTAAGTGTCAAAATAGACAAAATGGATATAAAACTGACAATTTCAAAGAAAAGTGTTCTCACCAAATGGCCATTCTACATGAAGATTTATTGCAACAAAGGAAGCAGATTTCAGGAATGGAAACTGCATTAAGTGATATGGATAACAGAATTCAGTAGACTGAACATAATGTTGAGTTCCTGTTAAAGCAGAATTCTCTTCTTCAGACAAAGGTTGATGACCTTGAGAACAGGTCCAGTAGGAATAATGTGAGAATTTTTGGCTTACTGGATAACATAGAGGGAAATAATATGGAATAAATTTTATCTTCCTGGTTGCCTGAAGTACTTCAACTGCCGGAGGCTCTTTCATATGGTATTGAAAGAGCCCATAGAGCAATGATGACATCTAAAAACACCAAGAGTAATTATACTAAATCTGTTATTGCAAAGTTCCTATCAGCCCATGATAAGGAAATAGTACTAAAGACTGCGTGGGCAAAATCCCCAGTCAAACTGAAGGACAATATTATACGCTTTGATAATGACTATTCTTCTTCAGTATTATTAAAAAGGAAAATTTTCTTGCCTTTAGTCAGAGAACTAAAAAAGAATAAAATAAAAGCCCATTTGCTTTTTCCTGCAAGACTGAAAATATTTTATCAAGATGGTTTTAAAATATTTGATGACCTAGACAATGCAATAACTTATATAAAAATCTAATAACATACTGGAAAAAGTAGATGAAATGGAGTGGGCCGGTCCTAGTCTTAAAAGAAATGCTGAGAACAACACTTGGAAAACATTTGACCCTAAAAAAAAAAAAAAAAATCAAAAGATGAATCATAACAAGTACTTATTTGCACTTGATTCACTCAGTTGGGGAAATGAAACCGGACATCCAGGTCAGCTTTTGGTATTATATTTAGTATAATGTAAATTGGTTAACTAAATAGTTGTTTATTTTGTTTTGTAGAGTAGTCGTTTGTTGAGATTTTTTTTTCATTTGTACTATTTGTTTAAGATTAATTATTTTAATGTTTATTGGTTTGATTCCTATGGATGCAGTGATTCTCCTGTCTTGGATATCTATGCTTTTGGATGTCTTGTAGTGGTGCTTATTGTTAGGGGGCGTATTTTTTTATCTTGATTTTGGTTCCTATAGTGGTTGGAAAACTTGTGGTGCTGCTGTAGCACTGTCGCCTGACAGTAAGACGTTGTCCCGTTCAATTCTCAGCTAGAGCGTCTTCTGCCTGGAGACATGTGTGAATGGACGTACCTTCGTTAAAGGTTGTGCATCAGGGCTGGCAACTTGGCACATAAAAATCTACTGCCAATCATTAGTGGACCGGAGTTCCACTGTGGCGACCCCTAACCGGGAAAAGCCGAAAGACACAACAACAGCAACAGTGGTTGGAAAACTTTTATTTAGTTATAATTGCTGTATTTGTATTTTAGTTGATTTATGGTTAATTGTTTGATAAAGAAATCTTGTATGATGGCCTGATGTATAGTTGCAGAATTGCTGTGCTAGTGATGGTACTTCTGACCCGGGATGTGAGTGTCAGTGTGGCTGGAGTAATGGTATGGCTTCATTGTCGTTTCCGAGTTGTTGGTGTGTTTAGTTGGAGGCTCTGGTTTGGTGCTCTAGCACTGTAGAGACATGTGTGGTGTTGTTTGTGTTAATTGTATGTTTTGGTGCCTGTGTGCTTTGGTCAGAGATTAACCGGAGAGTCTGGTTGATAGTGTGGTGAAGCTTTGCTTGATAGCTGTCATTGCTTCGTATTATGTATGCAAGGTTTTTTTTTTCCTCTCATCTCTCTTGGTATAGAGGGAGTCTGGAGACATTGCCTTATATGTAATTAAGTAATGTTTTACTTACTATTTCCAGCTGGAACTTTGAAAGCTTTATCTTCATGATGAGCTCGAGACTGTGCTATCCATCGCAGTTGGAAAGCTTGGAGCTTTCTTAAAACGTCATCATGAATGTGTCTGAAGTAAACTGATCTTCTGATCCTCACCAGGAAGCTACTAAATCATATTTGTTTCCTCATACAGCATACAGAAAGAAGATATAACTAGATTACTACTTTCAACTTATTGTAAGACATTATATGCAATAATCTCTTGAATAAATAGGGATTATACCACGCATGTAGCCTAAATACTTTTTCTGATCATCATAGGTATTCTTGAGCCTTATGTATTTATATACAAATAGTATTCTCATAAAATATTTGCTTTATGTATGACAAGGGTGCCAATATCTTGATGAGAAATGCTAGTTGTGATTTGTGCATTTTTGGAAGATTTAATAACGCTAAAAGCTGTTTATATACTTGTGTTACATGTACATTTTTTATAACTATTGACTTGCTGAGAAAATATTCATGAAGCATTTAACAAAATGTTAAATGTATAGATGTATATAATAGGTTATCTCAGTTATTTTATGGATGCATTTGTGTAATAGGCTGATGGGGATGTACCATATAGGCAGCAATAATATTGCAAGGACAGGTGCATTAAAAGTAGTTAGATCTGTTTATCATTAGACAATGTGAAATTTTCATCTTTTGTTTTGTTAATGAAATAGCTTTTCAAAATTCAAAGATAGTATAAGCTATAATTGAATAATAAAAAACTAATTATATTTAAATAAGGCTTTTATATAGTACAGGAGCTATTTAAGCACCTTGCTTCTTTGAACTAATATGACCTTTGCACTAGTTTTCAGTATGGTGATGGATCCTTTGAGGTAACTCAGATTAATGCAATGAATGGAAGATCAGACTTTTAAGGTTTATTAGTCACTCTTCTATGAGAGACTGCACAGGGGTGTTTGGTTATAAGAAAACTAACAGGATGTTGTTGGTTTTACTTCTTGATGAGTAATCACTATATTTGGTTTCTGGCAAAGAAATGCAGTGTT
Source organism: Protopterus annectens (assembly GCF_019279795.1). Lineage (NCBI taxonomy): Eukaryota > Metazoa > Chordata > Ceratodontiformes > Protopteridae > Protopterus > Protopterus annectens. The sequence continues at coordinate 923,256,781 of NC_056734.1, forward strand.
CATTTCTTTCAGAACAATCAGTATGTTAGTTGATTGTTAGTAAAATCACTTTTATTGGCATCTTATTTATTAGCTGCCAATGTTAGTGGTTATTGAAGGCCCTTAGGTGATTCATTTACAACTATGTTCCATTTAGCTGATCACCTATGGCAGTACTATATATCACACTTCAGCCTTTATTAGCCATATTTCGGTAATAAAAGAATGCCACAGTCTCTTTTTAAGGTTCTTATCAAAGGTGATTACTTTAAAATAGAAGAGTGAACTAATAGATCATAGTAGTTCTTAATAACCTACTAACTAATGTAAGAAAATTCTGTACTTTATTCCTAAGATGTAGCTGTTATCAATTTACTAATTGACACAACATTATATCTATATATTTGGTAAATACAAAAAATTGTTTATGATATTGATGAGAAGCCTTATTTTTATAGTTATGACTATAGGCATTTAGGCAGGTGCTGATTGGATGCTGCTTTTGATAGGAGGTCGATTCGAGTGACTGATGTCATTTGAGTTAGGAGTTTTAAACTCCCGAGGGGTTCGGGTTGGTTATTTTGTTTCATGTTTATGTTATAAATATTTTCTAATAACTTTTCAGATGTTCATATCTTATGTAGTAGGAAACAACCTTAATTTTAAGAATATGATCATCTTACACTATGTTTGTTCTAATGATCATAATAGTATTCCTATTAGATATATTCTTGTGTATTTCTTAGATCAGTATGTTTATATTTACATCATTTAATTTTCAATGACTACACTAAAAGGTATATCAGTTAACATTAATGGTTTAAATAATCCTAATAAAAGGAGAAATTTAACTTGATATCTTAAGTTACATAAATCCCAGTTAGTATTTTTACAAGAAACTCACTTAATAACAGAGGATATATTCAGACTTGAATCTAAAACATATACGATTTTAGTAAGTTCTGAACATACTAAGAAAAAGAGAGGAGTAGCTATCCTATGGAACAGCATAATGCCTTTTCCTAAAATAATAGATACATATAAGGATAATAAAGGAATGTTTTGTGCAGTCACCATAGAAATAAACAGCAAACTTTTCACATTGATTAACATATATTGGATCCCAGGGATAGGGATAAACACAGTGAAACAACATCTAGATAAAATTGTACTATTCTCTAAAGGGAACATTATTTTGGCAGGAGATTTCAATTGTATTCTAGATTACAAAGACTCTAGTACTAATGGGAAGAGAAGAATATCTACATCATCTAAATTATTAAAAGACTTTTCAGATACTTATTTTTTGAAAGATATAAATTATTTTACATATACTACTTCTTTGTTTTACACCTTTTTCCTCATAGACATAACTCATACTTGAGGATAGATAGAGTTTTTATTTCTAATAATTTAACAGAGTCCTTAAACAAATCAGCAGTGATTTCATGTCCTTTATCACATCATAATTCTATAATTTTTGAAGTGGTAGTCAATCCAAATTTTAATATTCATATAAAAAGGATCCCAGATTATATCACAAAATTAAAAAAAAATTAATGATTTAATTTCTACAGAAGTACAGAATTTTTTAGAACTTAACAATGCTAATGATATATCAGAAATTTACATACGGGATGCCCTAAAAGCTTATCTATATGGTAGGATATTGAATTGGTACAACACAAAAATAAAAAGCTTGGGATAAAGAGCTGCAAGATATAGAATGTAAATTAAACACTTAAAACTTAGTAATATGGGTGATAAAGATATATCAGATTAAAGAAAAGAAATAAATATGTTAAATAATAAATGTCTAGAAATATTAAAACATAAAACTATGATCAATATAGAAAAATTCAAGTTTATAAATTTCTCTTCTTACCCTAAATCCTTAAAAATTCTTGCTAATAAAACACAAAAGATTAAATAGATTTAATCATATTAATGAAATATTCTCCCCTAAAAAAGGAAAAATGGTATCGGAAATTCATAATATATTAAATGAATTTAGAGAGTTTTTTATAAACATCAACCAAACAACTACTGAAATTAACTCTAAAGAGGAAATAAAAACATTTATTAATAAATACACTAAAACAAGACTTTCAGAGGAACAAGGGATTTCTATTGATAAACAAATATCTTTCAAAGAATTTCAAACTCACATTACCAAATTAAAGCAAAATAAAGCACCAGGTAATGACGACATAATTCCTGAAATTTACAAATTACTACCTATAAATGCTCTAAAATTGCTTTATAAAGTATTTAATCTTGTTCAGGACAAAAACATAATTCCACCTTCTTGGAAATACACTTTTATTTCTCCTATTTTAAAATTTAACAAAGATCCCTCTATGTGTACCTCCTATAGATCCATCTTCCTATTAAACACTGATTACAAATTATTTATGTCCATTTATGCAGGAAGGCTTAAAACACTTTTACCCAAATTAGTTGACAGTGATCAAACAGGGTTTATAATAAAGAGAACTTCATATGAAAATATTACAAGAATATTAGCTTTAATTGATTTGGTGAAAAATCTTAAAACAAATTAAACCCTAGTTAGTTTAGATATAAATTCTGCTTTCAACTCAGTTACATGGGAATATCTGTTCACTCTATTAAAGGAATTAAATTTCTCGAATAATTTTATCAATCTTATCACTCTGTTATATGAAGGTAGCCAAGCTTATGTTAAAATTGGTACTAGTATATCTCAAAATATACCAGTAGTAAAAGGTACTAAGCAAGGGTGTCCTTTATCCCCTCTTTTATTTTCATTAGTTATGGAACCATGGACAAATTTAATAAGACATGATACAGATATTGAAGGATACAAATTAAATCCCACTATATAATCTACAATACAAATGTTTGCAGATGACATATTGATTAGTCTTGGGAGTAGAAGGGAATCTATACAAAAACTTTTAAAAAACATGGAATATTTTCAAAAAAAATCTGGCCTTACTTTTAATAATAATACAACACAAATTCTTTTAACAGGTTCAAAAATACAATATACCTGATGAATATAATGAATATATAGCTCAGTCTCAACAAATAGCATATTTAGGTATAATTATTACTAACAATATTAAAGATACCATTCAAATAAATTATAATAAAAGTCTATTACAGATAGAAAATTTAATAAATAAATGGAACAAATTATCCTTTTCTATGGATGATAAACTTTTAATAATAAAGATGATCCTTCTCCCCAAAATCTTATATATAATTCAATCTTTATCTATGCCTCCTTCTTACCAAATAATTAAAACATTTAATTCAATGATTCAGAAATTCTTTTGGTTACCAAATAAGCCAAGGATTACATTAACATACCATATGTATAATTGGAATAATGGGGGTATAGCCTTACCAAATTTAGAAATGTATTCAATTTCATCAGTATTCAATACAATCTCTCATCTCATTGATGTGGAATACTGCTAAGTGGAAAGAGTTTATAGAGGTATTGTCACAAAATACCAAAGATATAAACAGTTCCTATAAGCTAAATATAATTAATATATTTATTTATTTGGAGGTTAAAAGATTATATTTCTGAATTTTCTTCTCTGAGTTTTAACTCTAAGTATATAGTTTTTCTTTTAAAATCATTTAAAACTGATATATTTAAATATAATATCTGTAAGAATTGGATTTTTTTACTCTTCCCTATAGCCTACACACAGAGATCTATTTTCTCTTCAGATTATACAAAAATGTCTATATTTCATCAAAAGCATTTAATATTTTGGCACCAAATGATGATAAATAATGAGATAAAATCCAATAGTTTGCTCTTGGAAAAGTATAAACTTGATACATGTTTATGGTTAGAGCTTCAAGAAGCTAGACAATATGTATTAAATAAATTGGATTCTATGTTTCCAATGATTAGGAAAAAAATTCCCAAGTAAATACAATATATGATTTTATCAGTTTTGCATAAATATCCTGCTAATAACAAGTTATCAAACATGTATAGGGCAATTAAATGTGATTTAGATACATATTCAGATAATTATTGGAAATATTTTTCTTTAACTAATAATAATCCCCCTTCTGAGAAAGACAAATTGAATATTTTACAATCAGCAAGTATGACTACTTCTTCTTTAAAATGGAAATTATTCACATGGAGATTTTTAAATAGATCATTTATCACTCCTCATAATATAAATATATTTTCAAAAGGAATATAACATGTTGGAGATGTAATATTGAATTGAATGCTGGCTGGTCTCATGTTTTATAATTGCATATATTTAAGAAAATTTTGGGATGATATCAATAATTTGTTGCAAACAATTTTTACTGATAATTTCTTTATATCAAAATCACTTGTTTTATTTAATACTCCTGTTCCTGATTGTGTGAAAGAGAATAAGTACCCTTTGGTTTGGTCTATACTATCTATAGCTAGAAAATCAATCACTAAAATTGGAAATCTAGTACAGTGCCTACATTTTTGGAATTTAAAAATATACTCCTTGAAATGTGTAATTTGGAAATGTTAACTATTAAATCAAGATCATCTAGGAATACTACGTTATGTAATTCATGGAATATCATCTATGAACTTCTAGAAAAATAGTTTATTAATTCATGTAAACAGATGATTTTTATTAATCCTACAGCTACATTAAGAATTTTTTTTTGCATGATGAACGTCTTTGTACATAGTTTAGTTACACTGGTTTATATATTAGAAAGTTTTTTTTTTATTTTCTTGTTTTTTAACTTTAAAGAAAAAATGTTATAATTTCATGGAAATATCTGTTCATTTTAATAATTATTTAATAAAATTCTTTGAAAAAAAAAAAGTAAACTACATCCTACTAAGTAACAGTTTGTCAAAATTCAAGGCTTTTGCAACCCCTGAGAACACAGCTGCCTAACTCGAATTATTCACTGAAATGCTGTACAAAAATGTAAATGGCTGTATTGAGGCTGCCATACCTACCAGAAGTAAACCCAGATCTAACACCAAAAAAACAAACCCACTGGTGAAAGCCTAACGTTAACAAGGTATATAACAAAAGGAAAAAGTTATAGCCAAACTCAGAAAAACAACTCTCAGAGACAAAAGCCCTCTGATTCAACTAAACAACAAACTAAGATGTGTAATAGCATCTAACAAGGCCAATTACAAGGTCAGGATAGCCTGTCCGGCTAGGGACAATCACTAACCTTCTTCAGCTATGTCAGGGACGTTAAGGTTAGCACACAGTAGTGTGCAGATCTGGTGGCAAATGGCACAACCATCATTAAGCAGGGTGAGATAAATCTTCTAACTGAAAAATGTTCCTCTGACTTCACCACCAACTCCCCCCACTACAACCTGTGAAATTTCTTTTAGCATATCCTCCCCATCTATCAACAGGGAGCAGGTCCTTGTGGTGCTCACTAAGGCCAAAAGCACCACTTCATTGGGTACCGACAATATCTTTGGTTGCCTCGTAAATAGCTTTAGACATGATGTAGCAGGACCGTTATAGGCACTGTTCCACTATAGCCTCAAAACAGGTTATGGAGGGCTACAAGGGTCATCTCTGTCTACAAGGGGAGAATATCAGCTGAACCCAGGAAGTACAGACCCATCAGTCTGACAAGTCTAATATACAAAGCCATAGAAAAATTTATCATGGAAATGATCAACAAGGACATTGGCATCTGACAGGCACTGGACCCCATCCCAGTTTCACTTTGTCAAGGGAAGGTCTTGCCTACTCAACCTGGTAGACATCCTCGTGAGAGCCACCAAAGTTATGGATGAGGGAAAAATGATACACACAGATTACCTCAACCTAGCCAATGCACTCGATACAATACCCTACTCAGGTATTGTTGGCAAACTCTCACAACTAGGCATAAATCCTTACATAACTTGCTGCATTGCTACCCGGCTAACAGATGGGACTCAAGACATCTAGATGGATGGTACTGCTTCTAGTGGAGTTTCCCAGAGTTCTGTGTTAGGCCCACTCCTGTTTGTCATCTACTTCTAAGAAGTCAATGCTAATGTTGAAGGCCTATGGCTCACCAAGTTCATAGACAACTGTAAATTAGGCACTATCATAGATCCCCCTCATGGCACAAAAATCCTACAAGAGGCTCTGAGACAAACTGACGGATGCCAAAGCCATGGATTAAAATTCAACATGAAGAAATGCATTATAGTGCCCTTTGGGAAGTTCTCCACCCATGCCAATTACTACATTGATAAAACACCACTAAGAGTTAACCCAGTAGTTAGGGATTTGAAGAAATACAGTATGTTAAATGTAATTTGGTCTTCAACCATCATGTAGCCAAGATAGTAAGAAAATCATTCTATGTTGCCCAACTCAAAAGCAAGGGTATGACATCTAAGTCCAAAGAAGTTATAGTACCACTCTATTCAGCCCTTATCAGACCCATCATCGAATATAATGCTTCCTTTAGCATGTTTCTGACCAGGCAATTGCAGTAGTTTGAATGCCCTCAAAAGTTTCTCACCAGGAGAATCCAGAGTATGAGTACCCTGCTCTACAAAAATCACCTTAAGGACCTGTCTCTACTCACTCTCCTACAGATTACTGAGAGGTGATCTTTCCTGACATATAAACATTCTCAAACCCAGCTCGGCTGGACCTCTTGCAGATCCACAAAGTAAACAAAACCAGGAACACTAGATCCAAGGACATGAACCTTACCTGCAACATAAATAAAACATGATAGGGAGACTGATATGTATCTCAGAGGATCCTCTCATTGTGGAATAGGTTTTCCATCCACATGAAACAGAGTTCATGCCTGGTTCTTTTCAAGTGAAGTCTTGGTCATTGGATGGGAAATCATAAAATCCCCCAGTCTGACACCCATTTCTCTGATTGACAGAAGCTGACAGTAAGTTAATGAATCCCAAACTAACGTACCCTCACCCACTCACACAACCCTTAGCTACCTAATTACAAAAGTACCCCACCACATAGGTATCCAGTGTACTAGAGGACAAAACTGGGTTGAGTTGCATGGCTGGGATTATAAAGACCCTGGATGTTAATAGCCTAGTACAAATCTATGAACTCATAAGATTAGACATGCTAGTGAACCAGAATGAACTCACTCTGAAAGCATCCATTAGTGTCACACTCCAAATGCTGTATCTGCATAAAGAGGTTCTGCATTTAAAAGAACTTTCTTCAGGTGGCTGACAATCAAGAACCACCAGCACAGAAAACATCAGAGAAAATGTGGGTATATTTGGTTCCACTTAGTCTTCACTGATCAGTACAGTGGTCTCATGTGCATTATGGCTGTTGGGAACAGCTCTGGATAGATTGGCATGAGACCTAGGTGCCTCAGATAAATGTGAGATTAAAGGTGTGGATGAGAACTGTATTTAAGTGGTACGGTAATGCTGTCTTTACTTGAGAAGGACTCTAACAAACTAGTGAGTCTGTGAAGGCTGTACTATAAGTCTTACAGCTTATTGTGAGTGCCACAAATATAATTAAGATGAGACAGTAAATGAATACCTGGGATAGCTTACCCCTACAATGCACAAACAATACTCCACAATGGTCATCTTACTTCCAGGTTTGGGAAGATAATGATCTCTTCCTGGCTAATGATGGTTCTTACCCTACAGGAGAACTTCTTAAAACATATGTAGGACTGACAGCAGTCCACATGGTAGGTTCCAAGCTAAGTGGCCCACCCTCACTTTGCTGTTAAAGAAGAAAATACTGATGTATTACTATGTGTCTTATTTGTCTAGGGATTACATTCATGTATCACTATCTAGAAGAGTAAGATAGGCTTGAGATTTCCTGTCCTCAACAGATGACTGAGAGCCCAGAGTTTCAAGTTGATGAAGTCCAGGATGGACCAAAAATTTCCATCATCTTGGGAAGATTTGGTGCCTGGAAAACTATGATGGTGACTAATTCAAGACATTACTGAGGAAGTGGCCTGTTATGGCACTGATGGTACAAGGATACTGGAGATGAAAACACACTGTACCACATGTATTAGTTCCATTATTTTATTTAATTGTTTAATTGTCTAAAAACTGGTTTTATATATATATATATATATATATATATATATATATATATATATATATATATATATATATATATATGTTTTATGATGTTTGATACTCGCTGAAGGCCTTGTGCCTTAGGTGCTAGATAAAACAATACATTTATTTTTTCTGTGGAACAGTTGCCAGTTGTTTATTTTATTTGGTTTATTTCTGTTTTGTGGTTGTGTTTATTAGTTCCATTATTTGTTATTCCACTCAAAGAATAACAGGTCATTGTGCCCAAATGACAGGTATGCTGAAAGTACAATGCTGCAAATAGTGTTTCACTATAAGATTATTACAAAACTTATATATTTCTTTCCCCCAAGCTATCTATATGTTGGAACTAATTATAATTAGTTTAGCTATATGGGGGTACATTATTTTATATCTGTTGCTTACTGCAATATGCTTTACTTCCCATGACCTTGAATATGATATAGTGGGTATCAGAAAAATGAGTGAATGAATGAATGAATGAAGTGGGGGATGGTGCTGCATTTTGTCATTCCATATCGGTATTTGGAAAATGAATATTCATAAATACATACTGGCTGAAATGCTATAAAGTGAAAGCAGTTCTGACAAACTGGCCTATAATTATATTTCAGAAAAAATAACTTAATCCTTTCTTAGAAGTTGTTAATATCAACTTTAAGTCAAAGAACACTCTCAATACAGAGGGCATAAGGGATAGTGCTTGTTGACTTCATTAAAGTCATTTTTTAGTTATAGGGCTGACTGTTTTGTTGCTCTTTTTGCAGTTTCTGAGTTTGAGCAACGTTGCTACTACTGATATGGATTTCTTTGATGTTGTATATTATACATACATATGGCTAGAGTTTTCTTACACATCCATTAATTGTTTAATTAATATCTCTTTAATTTTATCATTACATCTGTTTTGAATACATGTTTATTTTTAGTACTTGATTATACCAGTTTGGACTGAGTCTGAAATGGTCACACTGCTCTTACATCAGATGTTAATAAATAAGATTGGAAGTTGATAAGATATTGTGTAATAAACAAAGCTGTGGTCAGTTTCCTGGCTATACCCAATTCCAATTTTACTATTTTTGACAGTTTAACTCAAAGGGGTAATGTTATGAGGTGCAGGGGTGGCTCGTGTTATTGGACTGCAGGACAGCAGTCCCCACAGCTGTAAAAGAAAATAAAACCAGCTATAAATACAAACATGGGTCCTGGAACTTCCTGCATGCATACTCGCGGCATTTCCCGATATCTGAACTGCTGGTGAGTCAGTCCGGAGCATGCGCACAAACTCCAGACTGCTGCTGCTGAGACAGACAACATTCAACAGCAGAGATCCCAGAAGTCTATGCAGTTACAACTGCATAGACTGGAAGGAGATCGGACTGCAACATCTGCAGGCTGGGTAGCAGCTTGCTGTTGAGGGAAGGGGATCAGTCTGCTTTGCTCTCGCGGGCTTTTTAGTGCAGGAATGGACTAGTGTAGATGGACAAACTTTGCAGCAATGGAGCTGGGCTTTTATCAACGGATATTTCTACTCAGGTAGGGTGTGTGTGTGTGTGTGTGTGTGTGTGTGTGTGTGTGTGTGTGTGTGTGTGTGTGTGTGTGTGTGTGTGTACACTTGTTGGCTGGAGAGAACTCATGAAATATACCTGGTGGCTAGACTCAAACCCTGTACCTTGGGAGCAAGGAGCAAGAGCTTGAATTCCCTACCACCACCAATTGGCTTTGTCTAGGTGTTTTGTGCTAAGAGGTAGAGAGCTATGGTGAGAAATGCATTCACTAAATGATAGCCATTTAAGTTTCAGTCTACCTGTCTTTCACAAAACAGCTGATTTGGCATTGCGGTATGTTGCTTTGACAGTAGTGTACAGGGTCCTGGGTTCAAGTCATGGCAGTGAAATGCATGGTGGTAACAGCATTTTATTCTAGCAACTTTCCAAGATTATACAAGAAATGTTTAAAATGTGTCCCAAGTTTTGGGGCTTTTGTCCCCCCTCCCCCAATAAATTTTGGCTTTTTCCAGATTTCTTGTGCTTTAAAGTTGATTGATACCATTGAGTATCGAGTAGATTTTTACAAGGAGCTGGGAGCTTGAAGAGAAGTTTAATGCTGCTTATGCTGAGTTTGCTTGTATTGTTAATAGCACAACAGGTACTGTACTTCCTTTTGATACAGAAGGCTGTGGGAAGGCTGTGTGTTCTACTCCCACAGTATACAGATGCATTGCTGATACTGTGCTGTGTTGTACCTTTAAAGGGGGGGGATGCTGCAGTAATAAGAATGTCCTCTTTTGCAGAGATACCTGGTAACGATGAACCTGTTATCACTTTGCCATCCATTCCCTGTTGCAATATTACTAGCTTATCATTTTTTTCAATGTAACATAAGCAATTTATTCCTCAATGGCAATAGGCACTTTATTTGTAGATGAAACAATGAAAAATAAAGTTGTTTGCTAGCAGCAACCTCTTCATTAGTTACAGATCTCTTTAATGTGGAAAGATTTAGATGACTTTTACTTCTGCAGAGATATTTACTGATACTGGTGGATTGTAGAAGTTTGAGTAGACTTTTATGATGGAAATGTTCGGAACTGGGCAGTTTTGTCATTATTGGTACATGCATTTTGTTTACTGGGAAAATGTTCAAAACAATAAATTTATAAACCCTCTAACAGCTGTACTGTATTATACAAGGAATATAATTTAATACAATCAGGAAGGTGTATCAAAGAACATATGTATGTTTCCTGTGCAAGGGACTTATGATTGGAAAACAGCCCAAAGTTAATCTTTATCTGCCACTGGCCAGATGTATTTTCTTTGAATGTGGGTTTCAATGCTGTTTCAATGAATGTGAGTTTCAAGGGCAGAGTTTTCATTGTGAGACTGCATTGCTTTGTTTAGCAGATGTCTATCATGGTTTGTGCTGTAAAATGTAAAATAGGAAATCCAAATCATTGTAGAAGTAAAGCAGAATGCACATTACAGTGTTTATGTAAATGGGGCGAAATAGTCAAGTAATGGGACATTGGAAAAGCTGCAAGGAGGAGTCCCTGTTCGACCATGATTTTGTGAGGGAGAAGGGTGGTAAGCTCAAACAGACCCGGCTGAACTATACCTCTTAACTGTCCAGATATTTGCAGAATGAATAGATTTTTGCTTTTTATTTTTGGTTTGTTTCTCATAAAATTTGTGGTTTTCTGGCAAATCATTTAGGAATGAAGTCACTAAGTAATGACAGACATTGAGTTTCAGACTTCATACTCTTCAGAAAAATGCTTGATAAAGCAAGACCTGTTGTTCTGTCAACTGTCTAAGTTTATGCAAGAGCAATTTTTAATACAGTTTGTATGTTCCCCCAAATATATTTGGCCTTGTCCTGATTTCCTGCATTAAGAGGATAAGAGGTAAAATTATTATAAATTGCTTTATAGAATTAGGTATATCCAAACCTCTCAACTGTCCCCAGTTTTCACTTAAAATGTTGTTATCCCCCTAATAATCCATCCGCAAAATGGCAAATTCGGAAGAAAACGTGGAGGGTTTACAATTAATAAATAATTGCAATGATCAGAGTTATAGATTACTTTTAATTTCAGAAATGAATGTAGATTCTCATATTTTGTCAGCTGCTGAAGTTAACAGTACAAATATTAAAAGTGTCCCTTCTTTGACAGGTTCCCAGCTGTATTGTATGGCTATTTTATATTTTTGCATCACATGTTTGGTCTGTTTTTCATAAAAATGTGGTTTTCTGGCAAATTAGTGACAAATCATTAAACATTGAAGTTAGAAAATAATGACAGACATTTGAGTTTCAGATTTCATACCCTTCAGAAAATTCATAATAATGCAAGACCTACTATTCTATTATCTTTCTAAGTTTATAAGAGCAATATTTAAAAAGTGTCCTTATTTTGGGGCCTTTGTCCCACTTCTGCTTATGGCTTTGTCCATATTTCTTGCTCTGAGGCTGAGAGGTATGACAAATGTATCAGGGCCATCACCATCAGCCAGAGCCATTTCAAATTGTGACATACTTGCTGCACCCCACTCCTCCATGTAGTGACTCTGGATGCGTCCAAGCAAGGCAAGAGCAGTTATGCACTATAAGTGTGCAGAGTATCCCCCATTCAAGGTAGACACACGTATTACAGTGGCTTTTCATCTGTTCTTGATTTTGCAGAATGTTCTGGTTTTCTGTCATATTTTTATACTGTTGATTTATGCTTCTTTTTATTCAGAAAATGCATGTTGTTGCAGTGTCTGTTGCTCTGTGTATAAGTAGCAATGCTTTAATGACCATCAGGTAAGCTTGTCTGAGACTGTAAGATGCAAGTAAGCTTTAATAAGCATACTGTTAAAGAATTGCCAACATTGAAAGCCTTTATTGTGTTGCCGTGCAGAGAATATTTACATAACTAGATAGCATATAAGCCTTAGGTATTGAAATGCATATGACGGTATTTGTAATAAAAGCCAGGATTACAGTATTTTCAGAAGCTCATTACATATACTTTTCTCTTAATTTTAGCCAGCTTTGGCTTAACAGATTAAGCTTTAGGGCCTTCTGACAGTGCTGCTTTCTGGCTCAACTGAAGGCTTATAGTAGCTATGTTCCTCAATATGATGCTGAACCAGTATACTGAGCATCAGTTGCTTTTTTGGCGATCCCATCCAACTCTACAGGGAAGGCAGGTTAACCACCGCCCCATAGTATCATCTTAGGAACAATGTTAGGATGCATTTTCAATATGTGTCCCTAATGCCCCACTCTTAGTTCTCTGACATGCAAGCCATTGGTGTATGGCTATGCGTACCATCCCAGTGACAGATGTATGCCACCATACATTTCAATTCTAGATATAGTGCTATGCATTGTTTGACAAAGTCAAACACTCATGTACAAAGGCCTTTTACTTGGTTCTTGTTTTTTGGCCTCCCTTAGGCAAAGCAGCACTCAACACTGGCAGACTACATCACCATTCTCCCCCTAAGATAGTTGAGCAGGCACTAAATCATATGCTGTCATTCTTTCCAGCCAGCATCTCAATAACTGAGCTGGGCTGTAATAAGGGTTTAATTCATCTGTATGTCATACTTGCTCAGTCGATTATCTTTTGTTTTTCTTAATGAAGTCTAAGAGGACATAATCATCATATGGATAAATGCAACAATTCTTTTAAAAATGAAGTGGCAGAAGAGCTATGATTAGATCATGGTGTGATGACCCCACTTAACCCAGGACAGTAAATAAAGAGCCTCAGTCCTCACCACTGTCTCCAGTAAGGGAGCATCACTGAAAGCAGGGATAGAACACACAATTTCTCCTAAGGGTACACTGGGAACAGGCTCCAAACCTGGGACTGAACTACTTGCTCCAATCCAGATCCCAAATGCATCTTCACAGTACCCACTGCAGAACACTGTGTCCCAGTTCTAGGTATTTGACACACTCACTATAAAATATTTGATAATCACACATACAATCTCGCTTGGGAAAAAACTAGCACAAATTTACCTGCTACGTCCTCTTTCCCATATTACACGATAATGATGGCACTAGTCAAAATTCCACAATATCCTTCAAAAGGGGTGTTCAATTATATTGGGTAAAATAAGTCTTGATATGTACTGTAAGGTAGCATGCAATCCAAGAAGTCAGGCTTTTAGTAGTGGCCCTGGTGTTATCACAATAATCATAAACACTCTCAGGTTACTAAAGGTACTTTCTCAATAACCAGCCACAATAAAAGGTAGTAAAATATTTAATAAATAAAATGATTTAAAACATGGACAAAAGATGTGGACACAATTCTTAGCACTTTTGTTTAATTTATTGATTTGAACTTCATCAGAAAATGAATAACCTCTCACTCTTACCACAATATAAAAAGTCAAACACATCACATGACATCATTCTTTCAATCAGAATAAATTGCCTTAAAGAGCAACAAGTACAAATGCTAAGCATTAGCTATTAAAATACTAAATACATAAAAATAAGTATAGAGTTCAATTATAAATTAAAATATGTCATCTTATTGCTAAAAAGCATTTAATATTAATATTTTCATTTAAACCTGGTGTCCTGTCTGCTACCAGGTTAATTTGCCATAAATATTCTTTACATTCCAGTAAAATTTTATAATTGCCAATGAAGTCCTTATTGGCTACACTATCTAGAACAGAAAAAGTAAATTTCCAAAAATCTGGACAAATATTGGCATGCTTGGCCAGGGCATTAGTGAAATCTTTCTTTCTAATGGCCAAAGTGTGTTTATATATTCTCCTTTTTAAGCTTCTAAAAGTCTTCCTATATAAAAGGAAAAACAGGAATCACAAATAGCCGCATATACTACAACCTCACTATGGCAAGAAAAATAATCTCTTGCCCATATGATCCTGTTATTGTGCCTAAAAAAGGTTGATGAAGTATTGTTGACATACCTGCACTGTTTGCATTTGTTACATGAAAAGGTCCCTTTCATACAAGTAGATGTTGTACTGACCCACCTATTAGACATACTCTTGATGTTAAAACATTTCTTGTAGGTAAACTGTGGTTTGTCACAAACAACTTGAATTAATTCTTTGTTGTCCACCAAAACCTTCCGATTTTCTCTAATGATGTTTTTAATAAACACCATCTCATTTACTATAGGAATAGGAAAGGTTATGATGAACCCAATTACCTCCACATCAGTATGTCTATCTTCCTTTATTAGATTTATTTTGAGAATTGGTCTAGCCACATTTTCTCTAAGAACAATAACTTCTTTTTCTGTATTAGTCAACCAAGTTTGCTCATAACCTCTTTGCAAAAATAAGTCCCTGAGCATGTTCATTTCTGATAGAAACCTACTATCACTAATGTGAGAAGACTTAATCTGATCATTTGACCTTTGATGACACCTTTCTTCATACGGGCCGGATGTAAACTATCACGGTGTAAATATTGATTGATAAATATGTCCTTTCTATATATGCTACTGACCAACTGCCTGTTGTGTGCCTGAAGACTCAACTGAATGTCCAAAAAATTAAGAGTGGTACAAAACCCTTCTAGGGTAAATCTGAGAAAATCCGTGGTATTGTTTAAATCACTAACAAAGGACATACATTCTTCTTTGTTGCCCATCCATAAAAAAACAAAAAAAAACAAAGCATCAATATATCTTTGATATATAAATATTTTGTGCCTTATTGGGTGTTTGTATAAGAATTTTTCTTCCCACATGGCCATTACTAAATTTGCCAAAGCCGAGGCTACTCTAGCCACCATGGCTATGCCTGATGTTTGCTTGTAATATTGGTGGTTAAATTGAAAACAATTGTTGTCCAATGCTAGTCTCATTAAACTACATATCATATTGATCTTAATATTACTAAAGTCAGTGAACTGACTTAAATAGTCCCTGAGAAATCCAAGACCTGTGTCCTGATTAATAGAAGTGTATAGTGACTCCACATCTTAAAATGTCTTTCGGCTTTTCCCGGTTAGGGGTCGCCACAGTGGAACTCCGGTCTGCTTATGATTGGCATTGGATTTTTATGGTGTTGAGTTGCCAGCCTGGCGCCCAACCTTAAAAGAAGGCACACCCACACATGCATGAACCTACCTGCATGTCTTTAAAGTTCAGTCGACCACAGGGAGGACATGCACACTCCTCACAGAAGGCACACCAGCCGAGAATCAAACCAGGAGCCTCTTGCTGTGAGGTGACAACGCTAACTGCTGCACCACCGGAGCCATATTGTGACTCCACATCTAAAGATGCAAAATAAAACTCACTTATAGGAGGGTGAAGTTTACTAAAATGTTCTAATAGATGCCATGAATCTCTAAGATAAGATTTACATATTTGGACTACTGGATTTAATTCAGAATCTAACCATAATGAAATGGTCTCTGTTTTGGATTTCGTCACTGAAATGATAGGTCAAAAAGGTGGATCAACCTTAGACTTGTGCAATTTTGGTATTCCAAACAGTGCACACATATTGTGATGCACAACCTGTAAAAATTCATATGTATCATGATCAATGTTGCCCTGGCAAAACAAGTCAAACAAATCAGTGTCTAACCTTAGAAAGCTAGCTTTAATCACATTGCTATCCACTTTTAAATAAGTATTGTCATTTAATAATTTTTCCATAGAGTTGATATAACCCCCTTTCAACTTGACAATCATGCCACCTTTTTCAGCTCTCATTACTCTAAAATCTTTATTTTTACTTAGTTTACATAGCGCCTGATGTTCATTAATAGTTAAATTATACACTTTGCATCATGCTTAATGTTCCTCATATCATTTTTACACAATTCACCAAATGCTTGTAATGTGCTACATAAAGGTGGATTGTAAGTACTGTTACATTTAAGTTTGTTGACATTAATGCTAGACAAACAAGTAGTATCATGCAGAATGTACTGCAGATTCAATTTCCTAAGAAATAATTTTAACTCAACAGTAAGTTTGGCAATAATAACAGATTGATTAGGAATAAAAGAAAAACCTTTTTTCAAAACTGAAATAATGTCCTGTGATAATACAACATTAGATAAATTTAAAACATGAATGCCAAAGTTCAAAGTATGCCCGTCAATCAATTCCTTCTCTTGTTCTTTGCTCTCCCTTTCATCTTGTTCTGTGTTGAATTGGACCACCTGGGAGTCTGTTTGTTGCCTGCCTAGTCCATCAAAAAAGGACTTGAAGCCCTGATAGTGTCTGAATCAGAAGCAACCATTTAATAAGTAGCATTATTGCTACTATGAGAAACCACTGCTGGTTGTACTTCAACACTTGCAGTGGTACCTGTACCCCCATTTTCAGTAACATTGGCATTATCATTCTTACTGTTGTTGTTAACAACATTGCTATTAGTGGTTTGAGCATTACTGTCAACATTAATGTTCAGAGATACTATAGGCACATAATTAGTCCCAGAACGTTGTACAGGATAGGCCAAATGGTTAGCATATGCCGTAATGTCCCTCTGTAACTTAGCTTGCTTCCTTGTAATGATTGAGGCTCTATGTCTATCCACTTTGGCCCTAATCCCATTATATAGCTGGCCTAATGTGTTGAAGCATTTGTATTCTTTAATTTTATTGTCCAAATTACACATAATCTTTTTAATGCCCTCTATCTCACTCGAATAGTGTATAACCAATAATTGCATCATATTAATCCCAGTCTCGTTGAATAAATTAACCAAATTGTTGTAAAGTGAGTCTCCAAACTTCACACATTTCAGAAATCTAGAGGTTCTGAGCCCATGGGGAATGCATTGCCATTTGATGCATTCTTCCAAATATAAGATTTCAACCTCTAGTGAAATAAAATGAACTGTTTGTTTCTCAAGTTCAAAGATATCCTTTTTACAGTTGTTAATAACATTCTGCAAGTTGTCTGAAATAACAGTACTTACATTGGAAATATTAGGCCCATGCTGAATGTTTGAAAATGGATTCTCTGTCTGTTTGAAAACATGCTCCAAAACGCTGCCATCTACATGAAATCCCACTTCCAAAGCATTACTGACATCAGCGGAAACTGAATTTCCCACAGAATCACTCTGCAATTGACAAACTGCATTGTCCACAGCCGAAAAATGCTGTCGCAAATCTAGGTGCCTGGCTACACCATCTTGGAGAGCACTTGCAACAGCAGAAGTCAGGTGTTCAATTAAGTGTGTTAGCTGATCTGGCACTGAATGAAAAGAGAAGTTAAGTAGGGTGTCCTGTGAACCTTCTTCTGTGTCCATCTCTTTAGCAACCTCCAAAACACGAATAGCCAAACAGACCAAAGGACTAAAAATTTGAAAATCTTACAATGAGATGCTGAAAGATGGAAAAAAGATGAGGACACAATCCTTAGCACTTTTGTTCAATTTATTAATTTGAACTTCATCAGAAAATGAATAACCTCTCACTCTTACCACAATATAACAAAGTCAAACACATCACATGACATCAATCTTTCAATCAGAATAAATTGCCTTAAGGTGCTAATAAGGACCTAATTGGTAATTATAAGATTTTACTGGACTATAAAGAATCTTTATGGCAAATTAACCTGGTAGCAGACAGGACACCAGGTTTAAAGGACAGTATTAATATTAAATGATTTTTATCATTAAGATGACATATTTTAATTTATACTTAAAATCTATACTTATTTTTATGTATTTAGTATTTTAATAACTAATGCTTAGCATTTGTACTTATTACTGCTTTAAGGCAATTTATTTTGCGGAACCATTGCTAAGCCGGTCTGCAGTCAGCCGAGAATTTTCAAAAGCAGGCAATCACATAAAAGTGCTGGAAATGCGGAAAATTTAAGCTCCATAGGCGGGAATACTAATCATATCTGATTGTAGCTCGCATCTGCAGTTACAATGTCTGGTGTTGGAGACAGTAGTCGCTTTCGAGCGCAATGCTGGGGCATCGAGGAGTCAAAATACATGGTTTGGCTCCTTGTCCACCGTCATGAGTCTCAACTCCTGCAGGGCCAGTACCAAGGAACGGAGTATAAGGCAGAGGCTTGGAACCGGTTGGCTCATGACTTCACCAGTGCCACAGGCGTCCCAAGGACTGGTGATCAGGTCTGTCACCACCATGCAGACCTGAGGAGACGGAAGCAGGAACTACTGAACCAATGGATCCAGGAGGCCTGTCATATGCAGGATGCCCCACTACTGAGTAGGTAGCCATGGAATGCAGTATGTAAGACATGCTAAGGTAGACTATTAAATGGAAAGGTATGTCTCACTATCCCTTCATTTACTTCACAGCTGCAGGTGTCCATGCTGCAAACCAGCAAGCCTATGCAGATAGGCTGCTAAGGCTGCGCCACCAGGCAGTTTAGCAATTATTCTGCATGTATTGTTATATAATATATGTCAGAAAGCATGAAAAAAGTGTTGTAGCCCAATAATACAGATATAAAATGCCCTGAATAATTTCTCTGCATGTACTGTTACATAACATAAGTCAGAGAGCCAGGAATAGAGTGTAGTAACCCATTAATAAAGGTAAAATACATCTGGAATACTATCTCTGCATGTACTGTCATATAAAATAAGTGAGTGAGCCTGAAAAATAGTGTTGTAATCTATCAATAAAGGTATAATATGTCCTGAATAGGTCTTTCGTATGCACTGTAATTACAAATAAAGGAGAGATCCTGTAGAAAAGATTGTTCAATGTAATTAATAAAGGTATAATACTTAGAGTTTATCTGTGTCACTCACTTTGAAATGTTGTTGTACCCTTGCATTAAATGAATTGTACTGTTGTATTAAGTGCTGTCAACCCACAGTTGTGCAGTCCCATATAAAGTGGATGAAGGAAGTGCCAGTAGCTGTGAAGCATAAAACAGTCCTCAACAGTTGGTAAATGGCTGGAATGCATAGGTAAATCTGGCACATGAGTAGCTTGTCAAGGTGTTCCCCAGAAATGTGAGTATGCTACATGAAATGTAGGGTTCTGTAGAAATGTAACTGAAAATGTCACGTGAACACATCCAGATATGTAGATACTGAAATATAAATAAAATATATAACTATGTAGCAGTAACATCTGCATCTTGGACAGTTAGTATGTCAGATATAGGTCAGGTATATAATGAACTAGCCAAACCCATTACACAATCTAATGCATGTTGCCTAGTGTAATAATACATGTAGGGGATATACACCTGCAGTCAATAGGAATGTAGTGTAGAGTAAAGTACTTATAAGATGTTAATGGAGGTTTCTTTTTACACCCTAATCTATGTGCATAAACAATGCAATTTCATACCTCAGTGGGTATGTGTAAACTGGTAATAAAACAAACTGGCAAAACGACCAATAAAACAAAAGAACAGGAATGGAAGCAAGTATGCAGTTTAAACACCATAAAATTTAATACAAGTTTTAAGCACTTTTCGTCACAACAGCTGACTTCTTCAGAAATAAATAAAACCATACACCTAATAGAAGTATGTTGTTAATACTACAATACATTTACATTGTCACCTCTTAAGACTGTTTAATTTCAAGACACTACTGATCGAACAGTAAAAACCTTAAAACACTATTAGAACAACAAGACATGCCCATAACTCGAAACCCTGGCATGTATAAATGTTTTCATTGCAATTTTTGTAAATTTGTGGAAGTAACAAACTCTTTTCAGATTAATGGTACAAATTAAAGGGTAAATTTAACTGCAATTCCACATTTGTCACCTATTTAGCAAAGTGTACATTCTGTGCAGACTTCTACATAGGAAAAACTGAGAGAAGATTACGTGACAGAATGTACGAACATCAATATGTTATTAAGAAATGCAAACTTGAGAACCCATTAGCAAAACACATTTCTTGCCACAAGGACCACGCTTTCAAATTCACTGTTATTGATCAAACTAAAATTGACAGTAGGGGTCGCCCGAGACCTCTTAAACTGGAGGAACTTGAACTTGCCTGGCAGGTGAGGTTGAATGCTTACACCTACCTGGGGTTGAAAGACTCTTGCTCGATCAGTAGTGTCTTGAAATGAAACAGTCTTAAGAGGTTACTTAATGTAAATGTATTGTAGTATTAAAACATACTTCTGTTAGGTGTATGTACACTAACTTTTAATGTTCAACTGTCTAGGTGTCTCAATTTACTCATGTACTAAAATTAAGTATTTGTTCATAATTATGCAGTGTTTGTTTAATATATGTAGGCACACTTTTTGTAATTAGTCCTTCATTCCTCCTTTTTCAGGTTACAATTAGGTATTGCTCTATAAAATGATTGATGTATTTAATGACTATTAATTGATTATGTTCCATGTATGAGGAACTTTTTAATGGTTTTATTTATTTCTGAAGAGGTCAGCTGTTGGGCTGACGAAAAGCGCTTAAAACTTGTATTAAATTTTATGGTATGTGTGAACTGAAAACATTTGTTGGAACATATGTCCTATTGTTCTATAAATATTTGCATTGATTTTGATGCATGTGCCCTGTTCAAACACCACAATCTTGGTGGCCTGTTTCCGCAAATCATCCCTGCATGCCGTTGTAATGTCCACTGTCATTCAATATATGCATGTGTTATGTTTGCTGTTCAACTGTTGGAACCCTGGTGTGTTGGGTTAATGGGAATATTACTGCATGCTGTTACAACTAATCTGGAATGCTGTTGTCTATGTTGTGATTAAACACATCTAATCACAGAACGTATGGGAAGGCCAGTCCCAGTGGACCCACCTCTCCCTCCTCAGCTGGCGATTGCACCTGGCACCAGCAGGTCTGGTGCCCAGCTCGGGCCACCCTCCTCCATTGGTCCTGTGCCATCTTTGGATGGAAGCATTGCAAGGGATGGGGCTCATCCCCACCCTGCAAGCGTGGGTGGAGAAGGGTCACCTGTCACCCTCCGAAGGGTCTGGGTTGTGGTGCGTAGGGAGATCCAGCGTTTAGTCGCTGATCCCTTACGCCAGCTCGAGGCGAGTGTGGCGCATATCATTGGTGAGCCTCCCTCTACTACGCAGCCCACAGCACAGCCACCCTCAGGGCTGTAAAGGTGCAGTGGGGACTGCCCATGGGTGGGGATCTCAGTCCCACTATTACCATCTGTGGGCTTATGGGATTACGATTTCCAAACATCCGTCCCCGTCAATTGTGTTCACCCACCCTATTTGTCATACTCTGCCCCTGTATGTGTCTTGTTTGTCTTGTCTGTTTACCTCCACAACCTACCTCTCCAAATATACCTTACTTCCCTACCTCACACGCCACTCTCACCTGAAAAAAAAAGGGCAATCTGCTCCACAAAAAAATTCTGCCCCATACATAGCTGCTCATTTCACACACTTGTCCACTGGACATGTAAACAGATAATTAGAATTAGCAGTACAACATACTTTGTTGTCCTCACCCCCCCTCTCTCAGGGGTGGAAGGTTCCAAATTTCACTCCAAATTAGCAACATATGCACAGCTGTTGCTGGTAAAGAAATGGGCAGCTATGGACCTTCCCTACACCCGTCCTGCCCATCCCGAGCTTGTTTTCCTACTGTCTTTACCTCTTTGTGCCCCCTTTTTCACCACTTTCCTATCGCCCCATATTCTTTTCTTTCAAAGAAATTAGTGCGGGCATTAGCGGGAGTAAGCACTTTTAAGCAGTAGTAAGCAGGCTTAAGCAAGTGTGCGCATAGCTAAGCATCGCTAAGCATCACGCAAACCCATGCAAACCTGTTTACAACTGCTTAAAAGTGCCTTAATCACTCTGTATGTCAGGGCCCTTGTTCTGCTCAGCAGCAAAATGCAACACCTCTGTCAGTCTCGAACCCGAGACCTTGGACACACTAGACTGCATGAAGTACCACTAAGCCACAACAGATATACAATAACCTGGTGCTGAAATAAATATATCATGCATTGCAATGAGTGAATGTAAAGGAAAAATAGGAAGGCCCTAAAACAAAGCTTGTTCTGTGGATCTTTACCAGCAATTGTTGTGGAATCCATGTGCAACTAACAGTGGGTAAAACTGCCTTCCAGTTTCTAGCCTGCTACAGACCACCCTCCCAAACCCAGGAACCCCACTCGGCCTTCCTGAGAACACTGGAAAATATGAAGGTCTCTCCAAACACCATTATATTGGGCAACTTCAACTACCCAAACTTAGACTGGAAGCATTACTCTAGCTCCAACACCCTAGCCCAAAGATTCCTAGAATTTATAAACTCAAATGCTATGGAACAACTTGTTACCACTCCCACAAGAAGGGAAAACATACTGGACCTGATCATCACCAACATGGGGACTCTATGCTCCAGACCAGAAGTGTATCCCTCACTGGTAAGATCAGACCATAAACTAATCTCACTGGATATTCACATCCCGACTCCACCCCCTGCCCTGAAAGCCACAGTGAAAAACTTCTCTAAAGCAAATTTCACACTCCTCAAAACTGAGGTGGAATCCTTCAAAGCGCCCGAGCCTGTGGAAAATATGGCCCAGACCGCAGAATCATTTATAAACGCATTCTATGAACACCTTCAGGAATGCATGGATCATGTAATCCCAAATAAAACCAAGACCCAATCCTCCAAAGGCAGACGTCCTCTCTGGTGGAACCCAGCCATAAACAAACTATACAATAGAAGGAGGAACCTACTACATGATAGAGCAAAATCCCAAAAAGGGAAGGCATCTCTGATCAGTATTAGCAAAAAACTATGGGCACTCATAAAATCGTCTAAGGCCAGCTTCAAGAAAAAAATTTCACAGGACACTAAGGATATCACAAGGCTTTCTTTAGTTATGTTAGGAACCTGGGTGGGAATTCCCAGATATGCTCAGAATTAGTCCAAAATGACAAAAAATACACCGAACCCACAGACATTGCCAACATCCTAGCTGACAGGTTCAGCGCAACCCCCCCACCAAAAGGGCAAATATTTATCCCAGCAGAGTGCTGCCCCCCTGACATCTCAGATGCTCAGGTAAGAGCTGCCCTCTCCAAAGCAAAAAACACAGCATCAATGGGACCAGACGGTGTCCGGGGCTGCGTCCTACATGAACTCCAAGAAGAGCTAAACCCAAACATAAAACTACTGTTCAATCTCAGCCTTACTACAGTATATGTACCCAAATAGTGGCGTACAGCAACAGTGGTCTCTCTCCACAAAGGTGGTGCCTCAATGGATCCTGGAAACTATCGCCCCATAAGCCTGACTAGCTTGGTCTGCAAAGCTATGGAAAGGATCATCATGGACCTCATAAATAAAGATATTAGGGACCTACAGACACTGGATCCTACCCCGTTCAGCTTTGTTAAGGGCAGATCCTCCCTTTTAAACCTGGTTGATTTGTTTGAAACAGTCACCAAGGCCATTGACGAGGGGAAGGTGGTCCATACAGCCTACCTGGACCTCGCAAAAGCCTTCGATACAATACCCCACTCGGGCATTATAGATAAGCTCACAAGCTTAAATATAAACCCCTATGCCACTAGATGGGTTGTAAACTGGTTCAAGGACAGAACCCACATGGTTAGAATTGCTGGAGCCATGTCAGACTCCAAACCAGTTACAAGTGGCGTCCCACAAGGCTCAGTCCTGGGACCTCTCTTGTTCGGTATATATTTCTCGGAGGTACAGGCCAATGCGGAAGGACTGTGGCTGACTAAGTTCGCAGATGACTGCAAACTGGGCACCATAATCGACTCTCCAGCCGACACACGCATCCTCCAAAAGGGCCTCATAGAAACAGACAACTGGTGCCAGAGGCATGGCCTCAAGCTAAATGCCAAAAAGTGTATAGTCATCCCCTTTGGCAAAAACAAAGTGCCCACAAATTACCACATAGGTGGTAATCCATTCAGTATGGAAGAAGTAATTAGGGACATGGGGACCCAAGTTGATAGCAATCTCTCATTTGACAACCACGTGGCCAAAGTGGTTAGAAAAACATTTTATATAGCCCACCTAATCATGAAGGGATTCACATCTAGATCAGGGGAGGTCATCGTGCCTCTTTACTCATCCCTCATCAGGCCCATAATTGAGTACAATGCCCCTTTTGGGATGTACCTTACCAGATACCTGCAGCAACTGGAAAGACCCCAAAAGTACCTCACCAAGAGGATAATAGGGCTCAAACAGATGCCATATGCTGCCCGGTTAAAGAAACTCCAACTCTACTCAGTGGCATACCGCCTGCTCAGAGGCGATCTGTGCCTGACGTATAAAGCCATGTCCAACCCGGAATTAATGGACATGCTGCACCTCAGAAAATCCAAATCCCATTGAGCTACGCGCTCGAGAGACTTGAACCTCAGCACTGAAATAAATAGGACATGCTGGAGGGACAGATTCATAACCCTGAGGCTCCCTTCACTCTGGAATAAAATCCCAGTCCAGGTTAGGCAGAGTCCCTCATTGACTCTCTTCAAAAGGAATCTTGATGAGTGGATGGGAGATTATAGGTTTACCCCGGGTATCACTTCTGTGTCACTGTTAGACAGAGGCACAGTATACTAACCTCGAAAAAGGGCATAGCAAAATTAATTTAAAATGGGTGGCAAAAGCCAAACACACTCTGGCTAGGCTTATAAATGCCCTAGGACAGATAGCCTAGTATGAACCTATGAACCTATGAACATGAGTGTGATGTGTATAGTAAGATGTTGCTGAAATATATATATCATGCACCAGAATGTGTGAATATAAAGGAAATGTAGGAATGCCATAACACAAAACCTGTTCTGTGGAACTATACCAGCAGTTGTTGTGTAATTGCATTACATGAGTGTGATAACAGAACCAGACATTCTAGCAGTAAATACTGTAACAGCAGCACTTCACAACCCCCACACAGTTGAGTGTGTGAATAAATATTTACAGTATAGCAGTTCACAAACATTTCATGTGCCAAATGAATACATCTCAATAACTACTTTTGTATGGCAGTAAATTGTATAAGTAGAAAAGAAACTACATACTCCCATGTATCTTGTGTTAGCATAGGTAGGGCTGAGTACAATTCTACACTGACAACTGTGTAGTGGAAGTGGCAACATTCAGGTCTGAGTACAACATTAATATCGCTGGCTACACCCCTAGCTTTAGATATAAGAACCATACCAACCTTCTGACTTACACAACGGTCTCCACAGCAAACAAGCATGGGCCCCACTCTGGAAAGCTGAAAGGGCTACGCCTACCTGACATAGCAATTTATAGCATTGGGTTGCTATGACAGTGAGTACTGCAATTACCATACAGCAGGCTCCATGCAATTACCAAATGGTAGCCACCAATTGGTGCAAAAGCCATCACATGCACATGTGCAGATACCTATAAAAGCATACTGTACCTGCTGACCACACATGCGATCATCCCATTGCAGATGGTGTTAGAGAAAGAGAGAGAGAGAGAGACATAGAGACAGAGAGACAGGGAGAGACTGACTCACACCCCCACCCACACCAGTGGTAAAAAAAAAAATCACTAATTAAAAAAAAAAAAAAAAAAAAAAAAAAAAACATAAAATAATATTCTTACAGTCAGCCAAAGAGATAGCTGAGTGAAAAATACAAATGCATACAAAGGAAAGGTATGTAACAGATATGTATTTACTGGCATGTAGTAGATGTATTTGAAGACCACTCTACATACTTTGAAACATCAATATGGGGCAGCAGTACGTATCTGTCATGGACATATCAGTGTGTAGCTGTGTGCAGTGGGACATAACTGTGCTATATGTAGCTCAGCATTAAATGTCAAACATCTGAACCATGTTATCTGTGTTCTGTACAGTAGTGTGGACAATGTCTGTTTGGGGGAGTAGCGTATACAGCTATATAACCATGGATGTGACAGAGTAACAAATGCATGATAGTCATATCAACGCGTAGCTTAATATTGGCAACAGCTCTACCAGGCTAGTATGGTAATTAAGCATTTGAAGCTATATATACACCCTCTAATATTACTGTGTGCTCACATGTGGCACCTGTTCATGTTGCAGCATGGCTCAGCAGGTCAGCTGTGAGGTCCATGGACTCACAACAGTGTATACCTTGTGTGTGTATGGCAAACACATATGGAGAGATCTGTCTGTGTCAGATATATTAGCATCAGTACATGTGCATAGAGCAAGGGACATACTGCAACTGTTTGTGAAGGGTGGACATGCAAATGTTGTTGAAGGTTGTTATGTGCATACTCTAATGTAGGTTGTAGTGTGTGGCAAACAAGACAGTATACAGTGCTGGTATATGGCATGTGGTTAAATG
Organism: Protopterus annectens; assembly: GCF_019279795.1. Lineage (NCBI taxonomy): Eukaryota > Metazoa > Chordata > Ceratodontiformes > Protopteridae > Protopterus > Protopterus annectens. The sequence continues at coordinate 923,283,640 of NC_056734.1, forward strand.
CTGTGGGTATGAATTGTTAGCTAGTGAGACCTGCCAAAGCTACATGTGCTAAGAACACCTTCAATGCATTCTGCACAACACTGTGAAATATAAGTACATACCAGTATACCTCGTGACCTTCGCATAATTGATATTCCCACCATGAAAGGTGGACCATATATATGCCTATATAGATATCGATATGTACACCAATGTATGTTTATATTTATGTGTGTGTGTGTGTGTGTGTATATATATATATATATATATATATATATATATATATATATATATATATATATATATATATATATATATATATATATATATATATATATAGAGAGAGAGAGAGAGAGACAGGCTCATATTTACTGTGACAGATGGCTGGTAACAAAGCCATGGACCCAAGTTCAATGCTGAAACTGCATTGGCATCCCTTCTGGAAAAAACTCCACACCCATGAACTACCACATAGGTGGTAGTCTACCTAACACCGAAAGTGTGATAAGAGACCATGGGACATAGATGGACTGTAGTCTCCCCTTCTATAATCACAGTGACACACTAGTCATGTAATCTGTCTACCTCCCACACCTCATCACAAAATGTGTGTTATGCAGGGAAATATAGGCCAGTGTTCCCCTCTACTCATCACACATAAAGCCCATTATAGAGTATAATATGTGGTATTTACCTTACAAGACATCCAGACCTACTGGAAACAACAAACACATACCTCACAAAGAGTAATAAGAGCCTCAAAAAGATGCCCTATGCAGACCATCCCACAAACCCACAACTACATTGTGTCGCATATCGCCTACCCAGAGGTGAAGTCTGCCTAACATACTAAGCTATGTAAAAACCAAAAGCTGTTGGACATACTGCACATAAACAGATCATAATCTTGACATGCTACACGCTTTAGGGACCCAAACCTTCTGACCACAATAAACAGCACATGCTGGAGGGATAGATTCCCATCTCAGAGACATCCCATACCCTGGAACAAACCAACTATCCATAGCAAACAAAGCTCCTAATTAGCAGTCATCATAAATAATCATGAAGATTCTATGGGAGATAGTGAATACACTCAGGCATTCATCTCTGTGTCACTGCTTGACAGGGCCACGTAAAATGCAATGACCTGTGTGTCAAAGGCCAGAGTAGAGTATGGCTAGGCTTCTATAGGCCCTAGTGCCAATAGCCTCATAGCTACCTATGAAGTGATACACACCCACATGTACTTGTTTCAAGAATTGCTATGTGAGTTTGACTGAGGGTGATGGTGAATGTGTTGGTGAATGTGTCAGAGTTTAGTTTATGTGTGCTAGCTTAGTGGAAAACTGTTTCTGTCATGGTAGTATGTGTCCTAGCTGTCATCCCAGCAAAAGCTGTGTATACAATTGCTAGGCTGAAAAAGCAGTATGCCATATGTTCTGACATAGTCCCTTGTTGTTGACTGGGGTGCCCATTGTAGGCCAAAGCAGTACATGCATGCTTATTGAGTGTTACTGCTGGTGAATCCAACCCATGTATGAACTGTAGTACTACCTGATGCTGTATGCCTAAACAGCACAGTATGGTCTACGTCCACATTGATTGGAACCACTGTTCCATGTGTTCCCTGTAGTCCTCATAGATTACATACCTCAGGCATATGGTCTTGTAACTACTGACACACAGTACTGTAAGGTACACAGCTACAGGTCACCTGTGTTGCAATACCTATGTGTCTGGTATGTATGTCTGATATGTGTGTGTGTGTGTGTGTGTGTGTGTGTGTGTGTGTGTGTGTGTGTGTGTGTATGTGTGTGTGTGTGTGTGTGTGTGTGTGTGCATGCCTGTACCATGGCCTTAGTCATATGTGTGTTACAGGATATAGGTGCATATCTAGCAACATGTATAGTGTAGTACAGCAGTATGTCACCTATATTCATGAATGTGCATATATGTTAGGCAGGGGTCTGCCATCAACAACTAGTGTGGTATACCGGTGATACTGTCACTGGACGTCACAATCATTGCAATGGATTACACTTTTTATGATGCATTAGCATGATATATACCACCTGTGTCTGGGTTGTGCATTGTGTTGCATACAGTGTACCATGTACTGTTGTATAGTATTACATACTCTTGTAAGTTTGTTGCTGTGCAAAATGTGGTTAGATATATAGTGTGCCAGGCACTGTCAGCCAGTTGTGTGTTGAGTACTGACATGTGGTATTGAAAGTGTGTATCTTCTGACAGCCAATAGGTTGCTATATATGGTGGTTAATTTATATCTGTACATTAGAAATATACGTGTGCCTCATGACTTGCTCACACATATTGTTTCATTGTCTTCCAGGGCTATGTCTCACGATCGTAATCCTGCCTATAGCACGGTGGAGGAGGAGACCGTTACAGCAAGCCTGGTGCAGCAGTATGCCCTGCTGTTCTCTAGAACCAGCCAGGACCAGCATGAGCGGACTGCGCTGTGGCAAGAGATTGTCCATCAGGTAAATGACATATGCATGCATAACCGGACATATGAGCAGGGACGCCATCACTGCAGTGATTTAATTAGACATGTCCAGCAGCGTGCGTCTGATATCCGCAGACAGCAGCTTGCCACAGGTGGGGGGGGTAGCCATCCATCTCCCCCTCGCCAGAGTAGAGGAGAGGAGCTGCTTCTGAGCCAGGTGGCTCCTGGCCAACAACAATCCCAACAACTAACATGTGTCATCATGGAGGCCGGAGTCACCCAGCAAGCTGACATGGAGCGTGCAGGTAACATGGCATAGCTGTAGACTAATGTTACTTCAATTGTTAGAGCATGCTTATGTGAGATGTGTACTGTGTAGTTAGATGATGTGGTGCCTAGTGTTGTGCAATGGTAATAATTAGGAATACAATCTGTAGGCCTGTAACTGTCAACCATTGTACTACTGTATGATTGTAAACACACAGTAGCAATGCCACAATTGTTGCCACTGACAAAGTGTCTCATATCCTTGTAGGTCCCTCTGGTGTGACAGCAAGGCAGCTGACTCATGCTGGTGAGTGTGTTCTACCATTAATACTGCTGATTAAATGTGCATGTCATAGGTGAGGTGTAGGCCATGTACACGTAACACATATATGCATAATGCATGCTGTGGATGTTTGCTGTGAGACTATGCACATCCCAGTAATGTGGGTAGCTGCCTAAAACACATACAATACACAGAGCATTCCACAGAAATGTGTCAACACTGATGTGGATATTGGATAGGCAGAGTCAATACACATGCACACAACATACACAACACTGTCATATGCAGAACACGTTAACATGCCACATATGGCATATTCAGATGTCCACTGTAAGGTCACACTACAGTATCCCACACTTCATCCACACAGCACACATAATATACCTGAGGGGTAGATGCCTCACATGTGGCTGTGCAACACTGTTCGACACAGTACACATTCATGGTAGGCAATGCCCCCTATTGGGCACCTTGCAAACCCATGTAACAACTGGCTGTGAAATGGTGAATGTACCCATGGTACTGCAATTCCAGTACAGCATGGTATGTGCTGGTCTGGCACACATTAGTAGCCTTGAGTGACCACACGATGCTGCATGATGATGGCTCATGGTAGTAAACCCCATCCAGTTACAGTGATCACAGTACTATACATAGCATGACCTGCTATGCACCTCAGTGTTGTGTGTGTGTGTGCAAACATAGGCACCTATACACGGTGTGCATAGCAATCACCATTTGTACAAAGTGACTCATATATGTCTTGTAATGCTATTGAGTGTATAGGTCACATGACACACACTGTGTCTGTGTGATGTGTAATGTTGCAGTTGTGTTGTAGCATGCCATGTCATGTCTGGCACTGGCATGTCCACGAAATGTCCTACACTCACCATAACCACTGTACCTAGAAACTGTAGTTTTATTGGCCATTTTGGGTCAATTCTAAACTCCCTGATCTCTCTCTCTTAAAATCAGGCTGCCTCGTGGTTTTGTTGTCTTTTCAGGCTTGCTAGTTGTTGCTGAAGCACCTACCAAGAGGAGAAAATGCTGTAAGAAGAAAAGGAGCCACTTTTGTGATTTTAAGTATTTTTCTTCTGATTTTTTGTTAAGTTTTACTGCTTTGCCACCTACTTTTTGGCATTTTCTGGCTTGCTAAAGTTTATATCTGTAACAGTAACAGTACTTGAAACACATCTAGAGCCTGTTTACTGCATTTCCCGTGTTGCACTTAATTTAAAATTGTTTTTTTCTCTAAAAACTGCATTTTACCTGATTTTGGCCTAGCACTCAAGTGTGGGGTCATTTATTGCACTCTTGTGATTATTTTGCTGCTTGTGTATTTCTGCTACCTTTAAACTACAACAAAAAGAAAAAAAAAACTTGCTTTTTTCCCACTTTCTGAAAATTAAGGAAGTTCAGTTACAGATTTGCTGTTCTGAACTGTTTGGAAGTTTCTAGAAGGCCAGTGCTTGCTTGGGCTAAAGGGAAGTCTCTGTGTTCACCAGTGGGAGTGGTTAACACTGAACAGCCTGCCTGTCCCTAGAGGAGTGGTTACTACCTAGAAGCTGTAGTTTTATTGACCATTTTGGGTCAATTCTAAACTCCTTGATCTCTCTCTTAAAACCCTACAACTCTCTTTTGCGGTTTTGCACTGAGCAGCGTCGGGCAGCACCGCCTAAACAGGTTTAAACTATTCCAGGCTCCACAAAGTCTGCTCTTCACTTTTTCCCTTAGAACTGTTCAAACTCTCAAAGTAATCACTCTATTCTCTTTCTAAAGCCCTGCACTTGCTCAGCTCATATAAGGAAACACTAACTAACTAAAGCTCTACACCCTCCTTGACTTCTCATAAGTATTAGACTCCCGATTGGTCCTTCCTGATCAAGTGAAAAATCAGTTCCCCTCCCTAATTTGATCAGTAAAAAAAACAGTTCCCTATACTAATCTGGTATGTCCAAGGGTCAATTTCAAGGTTACTCTCCAGTCCAGCTGGTGAATCTGGGAATTTTGAGGCAATTTTACAATTGCCTTATGTACACAGACAACCCTCTCCTCCTTCCAACAAACTCTAATACATGTGAGAGATACAGTTACACAGCCAAACTGGAGGCAGAGCTTTCTCAACCGAAGACTGGCACATTCAGTCATGAGGAAAAGGTAACCACCCACACCACAAATCCAGTCTCACACAGACCTATTGCATCTGCATACCCAACACATAAACACATAAAAACATACTTGGAGGCTCTAAATAAAAATCTGCCTAAACAGCAAAGACCTCCTAAGCAGATATCCAAGCAACAGCCACCCCTCAACAATACCCACAAATCACATATCTCACAAAATCAGTGTGCCTCACAGTCACAGCCCATAAGGCCAAACAACACACCAAATACACTTGTTATAGGGGACTCTATTGTCCAGCACACTGACATCCCACTCACCAGACTGAACAAGGAGAAGGTCACTGTAAGCTGCCTGTCGGGTGCCAGGATCTGCCACATAATGCAAGCACTCAGGTCACTCCAAAGCAAGTACAAGTATGACTCCGTCATTGTCCATGCTGGTGTGAATGACTTGAGACGTACCTCTCTGGACTACATGAAAAGAGACATAGAGGAGCTCTCTGACCATGTAGCCCAGGCTGGTATGTCCCTGACCTTGAGTAGCATCTTGCCCTCTCCAAGAATGATCCCATAGTATAAAGACAAAATGATCAGTTTCAACAATTGGCTAAAGTATTGGTGTCATTCAAAGGGGATCCAGTGTCTGTCAGCCTGGTATGACATGCTCCACAAGCCACGTTGCTTCACTAGGGACAGCTTGCACCTGTCACCCTTAGGCTTTCATATACTGGCCAAGACTCTTGCCACCCCCATAGTGCCTTTTTTAGGCAAGGCTCAAAGGACTAACCCACCTCCATAGACAACCCAAAGGTAAAAAAAACTAAAGGTAATGCTACTCAATGCCAGAAGTCTAAACCTCAAGATGCACGCACTCGGGACTCTCCTCAGTATGGAGAAAATTGATGTCTGTGCAGTAACAGAAACCTGGTACAAGACTCCTGAGAGCACCCCAGCACTACCAGGTTATAACTCATACCATGCGTTTCGGCCCCAAAATTCGGACTAAAGCACAAAAGGAGGGGGAGTATCTATATTCATCAAAGATACCTACACCTCCAGGTTAGTGGCACTGTACGAAGCATCGGAAACCTCCCATGTGCAACTAACAGAGGGCAAAACTGCCTTTCAGTTTGTAGCCTGCTACAGAACACCCTCCCTATTACAGAAGCCCCACTTGGCATTCCTGAGAACACTGGAGAATATGAAGGTCTCTCCAAACACCATGTTATTGGGTGACTTCAACTACCCAAACATTGATTGGGAAAATTACTCAAGCCCAAACAACCTCACCCAACAGTTCCTTGAATTTATAAACTCTAACGCAATGGAACAACTGGTCACCACTCCCACAAGAGGGACCTGGTCATCACCAACATGGGAACTCTATGTTCCCCACCAGAGGTAAATCCCTCATTGGTAAGATCAGACCATAAACAAATTTCCCTGGACATCCATATCCCGTCCCCACACTCAGCCAAAGAAATCACTGTAAAGAATTTCTCCAAAGCCAACTTTGCACTTCTCAAGACTGAGGTGGAATCCTTCAAAGCCCCTGGGCCAGAGGATAATACAGCCCAATCCACAGAATCCTTTACAAATGCATTCTATAAGCACCTGCAGGAATGCATGGATCGTGCTATCCCAAATAAAACCAAGACTCACTCCTCCAAAAACAGGAGACCGGTCTGCTGGACCCCAGCCATAAATAAGCTATTCAACAGAAGGAGGAAGCTACTAAATGACAGAGCAAAATCCCAAAAAGGGAAGGCATCTCTGATCAGTATTAGCAAGAAACTTTGATCCTTCATAAAATCATCAAAGGCCAGTTTCGAAAGAAAAGTTGACCTAGACACTAAAGATAATTACAAGGCCTTCTTTAGTTATGTCAGAAACATGGGTGGAAACTCCCAGATGTGCTCTGAATTGTTGCGTAACAGTACAAAATATACCAAACCTACAGACATAGCCAACATCCTGGCAGACAGATTCAGCACAAACTTCTCCCCCCCTTCCCCCCAAAGGAGCAAATGCCTATCCCAACTGAATGTAACCTCCCTGACATCACAGATGCACAGGTAAAAGTTGCCCTCTCCAAAGCAAAAAACACAGCATCTAAGGGACCGGCCGGTGTCCCAGGCTGTGTCTTACATGAGCTCCAAGAAGAACTGAACCCTCACATTAAGTTACTGTTCAAACTTAGCCTTACTACAGGATATGTACCCAAAGAATGGCGTACAGCTACAGTGGCCCCACTCCACAAAGGTGGTGCCACAACGGACCCCGGAAACTATCACCCCATAAGCCTGACTAGTCTGGTCTGTAAAGCTATGGAGCGTATTATCATGGAACTCATAAATAAAGATACTGGGAGCCTCCAGACACTGGACCCTACCCAATTCGGCTTTGTTAAGGGCAGATCTTGCCTCTTAAACCTAGTTGATTTCTTTGAAACAGTTACCAAAGCCATAGATGAAGGCAAGGTAGTCCACACAGCCTACCTGGACCTCGCAAAAGCCTTCGACAGAATACCCCACTTGGGCATCATAAATAAGCTTACCAGCTTAAATAACAACCCCTATATCACAAGATGGGTTGCAAACAGGCTCAGAGATAGAACCCACATGGTCAGAATCGCAGGTGCCATGGCCAAATCTAAACCAGTTACAAGTGGTGTCCCACTGGGCTCAGTTCTGGGACCTCTTTTGTTTGGTATATACTTCTCTGAGGTTCAGGCTAACGCGGGGGGATTATGGCTGACAAAGTTCACAGATGACTGCAAACCGGGGGTCATAATCTAATCTCCAGCTGACACAAGCATCCTCCAAAAGGGTCTCACAGAGACGGATGCTTGGTGCCAGAGCCACGGCCTCAAGCTAAATGCTAAAAAGTGCATCGTCATCCCCTTTGGGAAAAACAAGGTGCCCACAAATTACCACATAGGTGGTAATCCATTAAGTACGGAAGAAGTAATTAGATATTTGGGGAACAACGTAGATAATAATCTCTCCTTTGATAATCACATTGCCAAAGTGGTTAGAAAGACCTTCTATATAGCCCACATTATCATGAAAGGGTTTGCATCTAGATCAAGAGAGGTCATTGTGCCCCTCTACTCATCATTCATCAGGCCCATAATTGAATACAATGCCCCTTTTGGGATGTACCTTTCCTGGCACCTGCAGCAAATGGAGAGACCCCAAAAGTACCTCACCAAGAGGATCATGGGCTACAAACAGATGTCCTATGCAGCTCGACTAAAGAAACACCAGCTCTACTCAGTTGCTTACCGCCTACTCAGAGGCGATCTATGCCTGATGTACAAAGCCATGTCAAACCCAGAATTAATGGACATGCTCCACCTCAAAAAATCCAAGTCCCTTAGAGCTACACGCTCCAGGGACCTAAACCTCAGCACAAAAATAAATAGGACATGCTGGAAGGACAGCTTCATTTCCCAAAAGCTCCCCTCACTCTGGAATAGAATCCCAATTCATGTTAGACATAGCCCCTCGCTGACCCTCTTCAAGCGAAATTTGGACGAGTGGATGGGAAATCGCAAATTCACCCCTGGGATCGCGCCTGTGTCCCTGCTAGACAGAGGCACAGTAAACTAATCTTAAAAGGGTACCTTCTGTGACCTACTTTACAGAGGCACAGTAGGCTAATCTAATAGGGAGGCGGAAGCCAAATACACTCTGGCTAGGCTTATAAATGCCCTAGGGCAGATAGCCTAGTATCTACCTATGAACCTATGAACAATGGGCATTTTGAGCAATGGTATTCCATCAGGTAAACATGCACCACACATCCTGTGTGCATACATAGCATGCATGTGCTAATCCTGTGTCCACAATTATCTGCTGAACACACAGACTCTCTAATCAGAAATGGCTATACATGTGACACAGATACACATCCAGCCATGGTATGTATACCTGTGAGAGATGATGCATAGAACATTGCAGAGCTTATAATACTTGCACAGCACTGTTGTGTCCATGTACACAGTGCATTCCAGGGTGAGGCCAATCAATGACCGACAACACACATGCATCAAACACATGTATAGTGTTATTGTCAAGGACTGTCAACACATGCACTGCATATTGGGAAACACACGTCCTGCATGCTGACACGTGTGATATAACTGTTTGCCTTGTGATACTGTACCCCACCATCACCCGCTATTGAGTATGGTCTGGATTGCTGGTGGTGTGTGTGTTTTTTATTGATGAGTGCATTTGTGGGCATGTGCGCATGTGTTCATGTGTGCATGTGTTCATGTGTGCATGTGTGCATGTGTGCCTGTGTGCATGTGTGTGTGTGTTCATGTGTATGTGTTCATGTGTTCATGTGTGCATGTGTTCATGTGTGCATGTGTGCATGTGTTCATGTGTGCATGTGTGCATGTGTGCATGTGTGCCTCTGTGCATGTGTTTGTGTGTTCATGTGCATGTGTTCATGTGTGCACGTGTGCATGTGTTCATGTGTACATGCATGCCTGTGTGCATGTGTTTGTGTGTTCATGTGTTCATTTGTTCATGTGTGCATGTGTGCATGTGTTCATGTATTCATGTGTTCATGTGTGCATGTGTGCATGTGTTCATGTATGCATGTGTGCCTGTGTGCATGTGTTCGTGTGTTCATGTGTTCATGTGTGCATGTGTTCATGTATGCATGTGTGCACGTGTGCATGTGTGCATGTGTGCTAACATCCTGTACAGATAGTAAAGTGTGTTTCCTGTCTCCCTCTCACAGATGCTGAGGTATTGTTGGATAAGTGCAGCAGGGAACCTGAAGTCACTGCCACAAATAGTGGACATGATGATGCATGTGTTGTGGCACAGGCAGGTTTGACAGGGTATGTCATTGGCCCGCCAATCGACAGTACACAGCTTTCCACCCCATCTATGATCACATACATACTGCAATACATCCCTCAACACCGATGGCCTTAGCTGAAGAACAGCATACAGTAGGCATTGACCAGCATAGTGTGGTATCAATGGCACATGCAATCCCACACAGCAGCCATGCCCAGACACCTGGAATGGTATCACATAGGCATATGTCCAGGGGTTCTCATGGGAACATTGCTGGTCATAATGCCCCTGGGAAACGTGCCCCCACAGGTCTCACAATCTCAGGTATGTTCTGGGCTGTAATGCAGGCACAGGCATGTATGGAACGGTACACCAGGCAGGGACTTAGGGCACAGAGGGGTCATAACACCACTATCAATGACAGTATCCGTGACCTTGCTGGTGCCATCTGTAATTACACCAAGGTCATTGATAGACATTGGGGGGAGACACTAGATGTCCTCTGCAATGTAATGTCCATGCACCAGGACAGCGCAGGACAGCTGAGACATCGACGTGGATGTATGCCAGCAACATCATCAGCTGGCAGTCATCGCAGATGGCACACAAGTCCCAGCCACTCCTGTAGTGGCAGTACCAGCCCCAGCAATGTTGGGGCTGGGCTGTCAATAGACTGTCCTAGACAACCACGTGCACGTGGTGCTGGCCAGTCCCAGCAGGGACATGGGTCCAGTCAACATCCCTCTGCCTCTGATGATAGTACCCAGTCTGGCTTAGTACCCGATACTGGCCGTGTCACCCCTGCCAGGCACAGGTACTGTGTCCGTGACCGGAGACAGTGATCTGTACAGCCTGGCAGGTACAGTCTGTGGCTGTCCCACAACCTCCCATATTTGGCAGCCACAAGGGGGAACTGTGTGCATGCAGACACAAATACACACACATAATCCAAACACCTAGGGCTAACACATATACACACACACACATCACATCAACACTGACCCATACTGTACTGTTGTCCCACACACACACACACACACACACACACACACACACACACACACACACACACACACACACACACACACATGTCGATTGGATGGGTCAATGTCGGGCTCTGGCAAACCAATAACACACCCTGTTCATATGAAGAAACTGTGCCACCTCCTGTCATCTGTGACAGTGATGCAGGAACAGGCTAACATGGTGCTGATGCACAGGGTGACCAAATAGCAGTGTAGCAATGTTAGCATGTTGTCAACAGTAAAGTGTAATGATATCCTTGTAGGTATATATGAGCAGGCATGATGCATTAAAGCTATGATTATCAATGTAGTATTGTTTACACCAGTGTTAATTCCAAACCTGGATTGTCCGCCCATATGCCACTTGGTTGATGTGTGTGGTACTGGCAGCATGTGCTGGTGAGTGGATGGTACATGTGTGATGTGTGCAGTACAGATTTGCAGGTGTACATTTGGGAACATGGTGGAGGTGCACTGTCTGCATGTACATGCATGGTGGACACATGGGAAGGGTGACATGCCCTGTATTACACAGTGTTAACACTTCATATTTCCTATTGGTGGCCAGTATGCATTTTACTACACATATGTTACAACTTGGGTACACATGTGTGTATGACATGGTTTGACACTATGCTGTGGGTGATAGTGTTAATATTGGTCATTGGTTTGCATTCTGGTAGTGTACATAATCTCAACAGCCTGATTTTAACCAATCATTAGATGATGTCTTGACAACTGACACACAGCTGTAGGATACACAGTAGCATTTGAATCCTTTTGGTACTATACTATACCATTTACCAGTGGTGTTGACTGCCACACATTCCCGTGGCCACTCCTGTTTGGCATGTGGCCATCCTAGGTACTAGCAGACACACTAGAGATATGTCCGTCCACATCTGGTAATGCATACAGTGGCCTACAATGCATTCTCCGGATTAGACACTAATCCTCCACAAGGGTAACATACAGACAGATACCTGTTGACCAACCCATGCTGTGAAGCTATGAGCCAACTATAGTATAGTCATCTACATTTACTATTCATAGTATCCTGACAGTACCACATTGGTAGTAGCCCACAACATGTAGCAGGGGTACCGATGTGTGCATACAACCACATATGATGTCATCTGTCCTTTGATATTCACATTCCCAAAGGTATGCTGATGTCTCTCAGTGTATCACATAAGCAATAAGGGGTCTGTATGCATATCCACAGAGTTGTTGTACACCTATATTGAATGCCCATTATTGACAGACTGTGTTGTGTTTGAACATGTCTGTGATATGCCCCAGGCATGAACCCTCACTCACACTATTCTATAGAAACTGTCATGTCTGTGTGTGACACAGATGACCTAGATCACTACAGTGGCTGGCCTTGTCACATACATACATATGTGACCTACGGTCTGAGAAGCAGCAGCACAAACTGTCAATGGTAACAGGTGTATTAGTGTAGAAAGCAGGCTTCACACCTATGAAGTGATTGAGGTCACATGTACATATTTGTCTTTGCCACACAGTTAACAATTGAGGTCACATGTACATATGTGTATACATACCTGAAGTGTGCAATGCACATACTGTTGTTTTACTGATGTGTCATACAGTAGTAAAAGCAACATCCACAACACATTGATCAACAGTATCCCACACACGCACCCAGCAATTGCAGGATTCAAACCCTACCTAGCTATGTTAGAACACCAGAGAATGATATGCATGAACACAAAGCACTATATGCTTTAGTGGGAGTTTTCATTTCCACTACTGTATTTGTGGGATACTGACATCATCACATTTGCCAAAAAGGAATTTACCTCTTTTAATGTGTTTTGCCAGTCTCCAAAATGGCCACTTCTCTCAAAGAAATCACACACACACACACTCAGTAATTGCAAGATTCAAACCCCTGCCTAACTATGTTATGAGACTAGAGAGATACGCATCAACACGACATGCTATATGCTTTAGTGGGAGTTTTCATTTCCACTGCTATATTAGTGGGATACTGACATCATCAGATTTGCCAAAGAGGAATTTACCTCTTTTAATGTGTTTTGCCAGTCTCCAAACAGGCCACTCCTCTCAAAGAAATCACAGACACACACACACACACACACACACACACACACACACACACACACACACACACACACACACACACACACACACACACTCAGCAATTGCAGGATTCAAACCCCTATCTAACTATGTTATGATACTAGAGAAATATGCATTAAGACAACACACTATATGCTTTACTGAGAGTTTTTGTTTCCATTGCTGTATTAGTGGGAAACTGACATCATCAGACTTGCCAAAGAGGAAAGTACCTGTTTTAATGTGTTTTGCCAGCCTCCAGAAAGGCCATTTCTCTCAAAGGGAATAACACAAACACATACATCCCCACACACACTCAGCAATTGTAGGCTTCAAACCCCTACCTAACTATGTTATGATATTACACAGATATGCATTAATATGACACGCTACATGTTTGACTGGGTGTTTCTATTTCCACTGCTGTATTTGTGGGATACTGACATCATCAGACTTGCCAAAGAGGAATGTACCTCATTTTATGTGCATTCCCAGTCCCAAAAAGGCCATGCCTCTCAAAGGACATCACACACTCAGAAATTGCAGGATTCAAACCCCTACTTAACTATGTTATGATATTAGAAGGACATGCATTAACACGACGAGCAATATGCTTTACGGGGTGATTTTCATTCTCCTGCTATATTTGTAGGATGCTGACATCATCTGACTGGACATGGTAATGTGTGTACACTTTGTTTTATGCAATCCCAGGAATGAACCATGTGGGTCAGCAGGTGTTACCAGCTTGAACAGGACTCCACAATTCATGGCTTGTGTGATCTATCTGTGGACAAATTGCCATTCCTTCATATGACAATACATATTTATGCACAGATTGTTGATTTTGTGGATACGACATGTGACTGGTATGTTGATAAAGGCCTTGCAAACACTCTAGCAGGTTTGGGAACCATGATCTGCCCATGAACATACCACAGTTGGTAGGGCTGTGTGTTTGTCAGCTTCCAATAGCTCTGTTTATGACTTCAATCATGATGAACTCCATGGCCTTGCAGTTCAGACTTCATAGGCTTATAGGACTATAGTTCCCATGCTCTGGTGTGCACCAACACTTGTGGGGTGTGCTATATGTTGCTGTAACACATTCAACAGTTTCAGATCCTGTAGTGAGGGTGAGGCTCAACAGACTGTTTGGGTGAAGGGTCTGTTTGTTCTGTAGTTCACTTATGACACATATAGGGAAACAATGTAATCCAATTGATGCCATGTTTTTGGCTTTGAGAGGAGCTGTTTACCCATTCTACATGTGATATCTCCTGGTATGATGATAGGGCCTTTTGTCAGTGGGAGGTGGGTATGTATATATGGGCCTGTCTGACAGGATGTCGGCATTGTCAGTCAGGTACAGTTGGCCCTGACTCAGGACATATATGAGTGTACATTGCTATTTATGACATATCTGAAGGAGGTGTCATGGTTCTGTCTGGACTCATTCGCAGATGATCTTTCCAAAACACTGACAAACATGAGCACTACACCCCTGTTGTACTCTTTTATACACTTAACACCCTACTGATCCTTTGTGATCAGTCAACAGAGTAGGTCATCATAATATCCTGGCATGTCCAAAGGTCGGTTTCATGTGTACTCTCCAGTCCAGCTGGTGAATATTGGAATTTTGATGCAATGTTACAACTGCCTCATGTACACAGACAATCCTCTCCTCCTCCCAACAAACTCAGATATATATGAGAGATGCAACTATATAGACAAACAGGAGGCTGAGCTCTCTTGACCCATGACTGGCACAGTCTATCAGGTGGTGAAGGTAACCACACACATATCACAAATCCAGTCTCACATAGACCTATAGTGGCAGCAAACAAAATACATTACCACACAAAAACATACTCAAAGGCTCTAAATAAACTCTGCCTAAGCAGCGGAGTCCTCCAAAGTAGACACACAAGCAAATGCTACCCCACAACAATACCCAAATATCACATAGTTCACAAAGTCGATGTGCTACACAGTCACTGCCCTTAGGGCTAAAGAACACACCTAATTAACTTGTCATAGGTGACACACTGACATCCAGTCACCAGGCTGAGCAAGGAGAAGGTAATTTTGAGCTGTCTGTCGGGTGGCAGGATCCGCCACATAACACATGCACTCAGGTCACTCCACAGCAAGTACAAATATGGCTCCATCATTGTCCATGCTGGTGTGAATAACCTCAGACATTCCTCCCTGGACTACATGACAAGAGACATAAAGGAGCTCTCTGATCATGTAGCCCAGGACAGTATGACCCTGACCTTGTGTAGAATCTTACCCTCACCAAGAATGATGTCACAGTATGCAGACAAACTGATCACTTTTAACAGTTGGCTAACATATTGGTGTCATTCAAAGGGGATCCAGTGTCTGTCAACCTGGGATGACATGCTCGACATGCCACATAGCTTCGCAATGGGCAGCTTGCACCTGTCACCCCTAGACATTCAAATACTAGCTAAGGCTCTTGCCACCCCCATAGTGGCTTTTTTAAGCAAGGCTCATAACACAAACCCACCTCCATAGACGTTACAAGGTAAAATAAACTAAGGGTAATGCTGCTCAACACCAGATGTCTAACCCTCAAAATGCATGCACTCAGGACTCTCCTCAGTATGGAGAATGTCGATATCTGTGCAGTAACAGACACCTGGTTCAGGCTCACGAAAGCACACCAGCACTACCAGGTTATACTTCATACCATGCTTTTCGGCCACATGACTCAGACCGGCCAACATAAATAGGGGGAGTATTCATATACACCACAGATACACACACCTTCGGGTTATTAGCACTGCACAAAGCATTGGAGACCATTCATGTGCAACTAACAGTGGGCAAACCTGCCTTTCAGTTTGTAGCCTGCTACAGATGACCCTCCCAAACTCAGGTACCCCACTCAGTATTCCTGGGAACACTGGAGAATATGTAGGTCTCTCCAAACACCATTATATTGGGTGACTGCAACTACCCAGACATTGACTGGGATTACTACTAAAGCCCCAACACCCTCGCCCAGCAGTTGCTAGAATATATAAACTCAAATGCTATGGCACAACTGGTCACCACACCCACAAGAGGGGAAAACATATTGGACCTGCTCATCACCAACATGGGGACTCTATGTTCCACACCAGAGGTATACCCCTCATTGGTATGGTCAGACCATACATTTATCTCACTGGACATCCATATCCCATCCCCACCCCCATACTAGGTAATCTCTGTGAAGAACTTCTCAGAAGCAAATGTCACACTTCTACAAACCAAGATGGTATCCTTCAAAGACCCTGGGACAGTGGTAAATATGGCTCAGACCGCTGAATCCTTTACAAACACATTCTATGGACACCTACTGGAATGCATGGATCATGCTATCCCAAATAACAACAAGACACACTCCTCCAAGGCAGGGGAGATGTCTGGTGGACCCCAGGCATTAATAAGCCATACAACGAAAGGAGGAGGCTACTACATGATAGAGCACAATCCCAACATGGGAAGGCATCTCTGATCAGTACTAGCAAAAAGCTACGATCACTCATGAATTCATCTAAGGCCCGCTGCTAATGGAAAATTGCACCAGACAATGAGGACAATCACAAGGCCTTTTTTAGTTATGTCAGGAACCTGGGCGGAAAGTCCCAGATATGCTGTGAGTTACTGCATAATGAGAGAACATACACTGAACTCACAGACATTGCTAACATCCTGGCAAACAAGTTCAGTGCAAATGTCTCCGCCCTATCCCCCCTAAAGAGCAAATGTCCATCCCAACAGAGTGTAGCCTCCCTGACATCACAGATGAACAGGTGAGTGCTGCCCTCTCCAAAGCAGACATCACAGCATCAATGGGACCGGACAGTGTCCCGGCCTGCGTCTTACATGAGCTTCATGATGAACGTAACCCTCACATTAGGTCACTGTTCAATATCAGAGTCACTACAGGATATGTACCCAAGGAATGGCGTACAGCAACAGTGGTCCTGCTCCACGGGGTGGTGCCACAATGGACCCCTGGACAATATCACCCTATAAGCCTATCTAGCCTGGTCTGCAAAGCTATGGAGCATATCATCATGGAACTTATACACGTAGACATCGGGAACCTACAGACACTGGATCCTACACAATTCGTCTTTGTTGTGGGCAGATCTTGCCTCTTGAACCTGTTCAACTTCTTTAAACAGTTACCAGGTCCATAGACGTAGAGAAGGCTGTCCACACAGCCTACCTGGACCTCGCATAAACCTTCAACACAATACCCCACTCGGGCATTATACATAAGCTCACCAGCTTCAATATCGACACATATGTAATAAGATGGATTGCTAACTGGATCAGGGATAGCACCCACATGGTCAGTATTGCAGGTGCCATGTCTGACTATACACCAGTTACACATGGCATCCCACAAGGCTCAGTCCTGGGACCTCTCTTGTTCAGTATATATTTCTCTGATGTACAGGCTAACACAGGAGGAATATGGCTGACCATGTTCGCAGATGACTGCAAACTGGGTGCCATAATCAACTCTCCAGCTGGCACAAGCATCCTCAAAAAGGGTCTCACAGAGATGGATAACTGGTGCCAGAGCCATGGCCTACAGCTAAATGCCATTAGATGCATAGTCATTCCCTTTGGGAATAACAACGTGCCCACACATTACCACATAGGTGGCAATCCATTAAGTAAGGTAGGAGTTGTTATAAATTTGGGGACACGAGTAGTTAGTACTCTCACCTTTGACAATCATGTTGCCAAAGTGGTTAGACAGACCTTTTATATAGCCCACCTTATCCCATAAGGTTTCACGTCTAGATCAAGTGAGGTCATTGTGCCCCTATAGTCATCAGGCCCATGCTTGGATACAATGCCTCATTTGGGATGTACCCTACCAGACACCTGCAGCAACTGTAATGGACACAGATTACCTCACCAAGTAGATCTAGGGACTCACATGGATGCCCTGCGCAGTTCGACTAATGTAACTCCAGGTTTATTCAGTCGCTTACCGCCTACTCAGATGCGATCTGTGCCTGTTGTTTAAAGCCATGTCCAACCCAGAATGAATGGACATGCTCCACCACAGGATATCCAAATCCCTTAGAGCTACATGCTCCAGGGACGTAAACCTCAGCACAGATGTTAATAGGACATGCTGGAGGGACAGATTCCTATCCCAGAGGCTCCACTCACTCTGGAATGAGATCCCAGTCCCACATACGCAGATCCCACCACTGACCACCTACAGGAGACATCTTGACAATTGGATGGGTGATTGTATGTTTACCCCTAGGATATCTTCTGTGTCCCTGCTAGGCAGAGGCACATTAAACTAAACATGAATGGGCTATCTTGTGTGACCTACTATTCACAGGCACAGTCTACTAATCTAACAGGGTTGCGAAAGCCAAACACACTCTGGCTAGGCTTATACATGCCCTAGGGCAAATAGCCTAGTATCAACCTCTGAATCTATGAGAATGTTCGGGATGCACATTGTTTATTGATGATACTGATTGCAGGTTTTGTTTCTTCTTTGCTTTCCCACTTTCTATGAACAACCTAAGTATCTGCAGAACATATTTGATTATGACAGGGTTCCACTATATTATATTTGTGTCTGTTGTCATATAACTGTGTGCACAACATGGATTGGTGGATAGTGCGAGGTTCCTGGGTTAACACATGCAACTGCCAGATATGTGTGGCCCACTGCTGTACTCAATCATGGCCTAAGTGCATGAGCATGCCCAGTGTGACCTTTCAGTATGTTGCTGTCTGAGGTCCACTACATTTGTTGATGTGTGTGAACATCTCCAATATTAACATTTATACTATATGTGTGTTGAAAATCAAGTTCTATTCTTACTGCAGGGCTCACATTTGTGTCATAACCCGACGGGGATTATGCTACGCCTGCAGGTTTTCCATGAGATACTTTGCATAGACTTATCAACATTTCTTCATACAGACTGACCGCTGCAATATTGTCATGGTTTAGTGATTCAGTACTATGACTATAGTGCACAGTATCCTGGGTTCAAGGCCTGTCACTGCTTTATATTTTCATACTGAGCAGACCAGACTGCTTAAGGGCCAGTAAGCAAATATGAGCATGTTGGCTTTTGTTTGGCTATGCCCAACTTAGACCAAGCTTGTCCAACATTGCTCAATGTTAACCAACATTGTTGAACGTTGCCCAATATTGCTCAACATTGACCACAGTTGTGTTAGTTAGTGTGTGAAATTTTGTTTACATATACTGAATGGTGGTAAAAGCTGTTTAGCACTGCTTTATATTGCTTAACACATGACAATCATGCCTCAGGTGGTGCTGCAGGGCGGCCTATGTTGGATGCACATACTACACTCCCTATACATGTTTGAAAACAGGTAGTGCCAAGTTAGGCATCCCTTTTACTATATGTGCGTGTCGGAGAGAGGTATAATTTCCAGGGTTCCTACTGAGCCAGTGTATGTGCTATGCATTGCCTCTTTGCCAAGGCCAAAGCATACTGGGCATGCCTCCTTCTACCTACTGGGGCAGGCTCAGGTTGTTCCTCCTCTGAGTCATGCTCTGCCTGTGATGGCCTTGGCAATGGTGGGGGGCTGTTTGGCCTGGGCCTATGCTGGTCCTGCTGCAGCTGTTTTCGCAGGATCATATTATGTAGCACAGCACATACCATGACAATCTGGGTACATGTCTGCAAGGCTCCACCAGATGTGTCCAGGCACCAGAACTGTGACTTGAGCAGCCAAAACACACGCTCGATTACATTTCGTGTTTGTGCATGTGCCTCATTATGGTGTTCCTGCTCAGGTGTGTGCGCATTTCTGATGGGTGTCATCAGCCACGGCTCCAATGGATAGCCAACATCCCCCACTCAGTGACCTTGAGGGATGTCCCCATTGGAAAATATGTGGTACAGCTGTGTCAGATGCCAGATATGGGAATCATGGTAGCTTCCAGGGCAGCCAGTACACACATTCAGTATTACGCCCTGGGCATCACACACAAACTGGCAGTTGATGGAGGGGAAGCCCTTGCAGTTAAAGTAGACCCTACCCCGCTCACTGGCTGGTGCTTTGATTCATATGTGCGTGCAGTCAATTGCACCCACTACCTCAGGGTATTCCGCTATTTGCTGGAAGTGATGCATATTGCTGGCCAGTACCTCATGGGAATTGGGAAATATGATCACTGACATGCTGACACGGCATCCAGGAACTGGTGCAGTACCCTGGATGCTGATGCCTGTGATATCCCCATCATATCACCAGTTGGTCTCTGGAAGGTACCTGTTGCTAATATTCTTAGGCCAACACATACCTTGGTTTCTACTGGGATGGGTTCCTCTCTGTTGGTTCTGTGTGTGAGGCATGGCCTGCACAGCTCAACAATTTGCTGCATGAGGTCTCTGTCCACTCTATAGCGCTCCACTATCTCCAGCTCATGTAGCCCCTGATAGGTTATCCTGGGCCTGTACACTCTTCTCCGTCTCCTCACTGTGGGTTGTCCAGCAGCATTCGCATTGTCACCACCCTCAGCATGTTGTATATGTCGCCTTATAACAGCAATGGCAGCCCCTAACATTTCTTTGTCTCAGTAAAGCTTTTTCAGTTTTGACTTCTATTAGCTTACTGCAGTGTTGCAGTGTCTCTGAGAGAAACATAGTGGAATGTTGTTTGCAGAGTTTTAAGTGCTGGGCTGGGCTAGTGTACTGTCTGTGTAATTGGCTGATTCTGATTGTTTTCACCTGCTAGCTCTGCTAGTACTCGCTGGTTAACTTCTTACTATTTGTTGTGCTTCCTTTTCCCTTTCTGTTTCCTCAGTGGGACAGAACCACGCACACAATTGCAAACACGCGCACACCAGCTCACACACATGCACACATGCTTACATGGACAAAAACTTGCTTATTCTTGCTTAAACACGTGCACACAGGCGCAAACGTGCTTACACAACTGTAAACAACCTTACACATGCTTACTCTGGCTTAAATGCGTGCACACAGTCTTACTCTGTTCTACACTAGCGCACACGCACGCATACACGTTGCAGGCACTTCTACAAGAAACGATGGTGTTATCCATGGCATACACCTCCAATTTCTTGCCTTTAGCTAGGATACCTGTTGACACACCTCTTCCAGTGATTGGTAACTGACAGCAAACACATGCCACTCCACTCCAATGAGCTGCACTTCTTTCATACATCCCCCCCTCGTGATGTCACCTATCTTCTACTCTGATACTCCCCTTATCCTACTCCTACACTCCACTGACTGTGCTCATTTGCTATGTAAACTTGGGATTCACTATACTTGCCCTCATTTGCATAGAATTGCCAACTAATGCTTTGTTACATGTCTTAGACTGAGCTTCTCCCCCTTAGCAACATCTACTCGGTAGCCATGTTGTCTTCGGTCTGCCAGTCCCTTGCATTATAATTTAAGAATTACTATAAAATCCACATTTGTGGATTTTAATTCTTGTTTTTCTGGTTTTTACAGCGCAATGCGTTTGCGCTGCTCTACGCTTAAACATCGGCGATCGGGATAAAAAAAATTATTTTATTTTTATTTTGTATCGGTGAACATTGCCATTGGGCATATTTTTGGCCATTGGCATGAGGAATGCTTCCTCAACTGGATGCATCCTTTTTTTGGAGCTGTCACGGCTCAATTTTGCTACTTGCAGAACCTTACTCAGTTGTCAATGGAATACATTTCTGCAAATAAGACTACTCTTACTCAGACAGGTTTGGGTTTCCTGGATCACAAATTTACCTCATTTGCATAGCTTTCTCCTGCAATTGAGGTAATTTTCATATCCTAGCCCTGTCCATGTAAGACTCATTTTAGGAGCTCTGTTGCACACCCCTACCAGCTGTTCCTGGATTGCTCGGCAGACATGTTGGCTGCATGGAGTCTTAGTCTACTCTTAGACTCCGTGCAAGCCTTTGTGAATCCAGCCCTGTATCTTTTCACATATTCAGATTGGCACTTTTATTTAAGAAGATCCCATAAAGGGATGAGCAGAACACTTTGAACCAGATTCATGAATGCCTACACTAAGTATATCTACCATTTGCTATTTGGTAGTCATTAAGCGACTCTACTGTATAGCCTCAAAATAAGGTTAAATGGCAGAATATGCTAATGAAAGCATAGGTCACTGAATGGCATGCTAATTAAACAAACCAGCATTTCAGAGTTGTTTAGGAACATTTAAAACAATTGTGTACACTCTGTCTAGCCATTTGCCTTGAAATGCTTGAAATCTAAAACTGTTTGGATTACAGCCACAATGACATTAAGAAAAAATAAATAATGTTAGTGGTTGCTGCTGCCATCATTAACCAGTTTGTGCAATAGGTTTTAATTCAAGGTATTGCTGCTGCCAGACATCAGCCAAGAAGAATGGTGTTTAGACCCTGTTTGGTTTATAACATGGGTAGCATGACACAGAAATTGAAGAATGATATTAGGTGGACAAGGCAACACTAAAGGAAATATGCATCTTCTGCATCCCTCACCTGAGATCCTAGGATAATCGTGGAGAGCTCATCCCAGTGGAAAGAAAGGTATGTGTACCTTTAAGTATACTAGCTACAGGTACTTTCCAGAGAACCACAGGGGATATATTGGTGGTGGGGGGGTTGTAGGCCTCAGCTTACAAAATATTGCATTGGTTTCTAAATGCAATGCTACAACATGCAAGGGAGCATATTTGTTTTCCATGCACTCCAGATGACATAGCGAGAACCAAGCAGGAATTTTATGTCACAACACATTTCCCTAAAGTTTTGGAGGCCATAGATGTTGCACACATAGAAATAATATTTCCACTCAGTGAACAGGGAAGAAAGAATATTAACAGGAAAATATATTACTCTATAAACTGTCCAGTTGTCTGTAATGCCCATGGGATCATCTGTAATATCTGTGTAGGTAACCCAAGCAGTTTTCATGACTTAGACATATGACACACCTGTGAGCTGTACACAAGGTTTGCTAGGGGTGACAAGGACATCTAGGGGTGTATAAGTTATAGAGTTGAGCCTTGGCTCATGACACCCATTAGAATCTCACACAATCCCACTAAGCAAGGATACAATGATGTCCACATTCAAACTAGTAGCATCATTGAATGTGTGTTTGACTTGCTCAAATCAAGGTTGTAGTGTCTAGATGCATCAGGTGGTGCTCTGCAGTACATCCCAGCAATCTCTGCCAAAACACTCACAGTCTGTGCCATGTTGCACACTATCATTGTCAGGAAACAGTTTCAGCAAGGACAAATGGGGCAGGACCACAGTTCCCAGTAGCATAGGCATGGCCAGCAGCTCCAGTAGATACATGGGTTGGGAGGGTGGCCTAATGGTTAAGTTGTTTACCTTATAGACACAAGGTGCAGGGTTTGATTCTCATATGGGGTAATTGGCTAGGCTTAAAATGGCCCACAAGGGCAGTTAGCCTAGTAGTAACCTATGAAGTAACCTATGAAGATGAGGAGGTTGAGGGAGAATCACCAGTCACAAATGCTGCCAACAACTGTAGGCATGCACAATATGCCACGGCTGTGGCTAAAGGATAGCAGTCATACACACACACACACACACACACACACACACACACACACACACACACACACACACACTGACTACCTAACTAAAAATTCTAAGAGGTGAAGCACATATACATATTAAAATTGATGCCTGCAAAACTGCACAACCTTTACTTAACTATATAATGGTCATGTTATGTTAGCATCAGGCAGAGACAACCTCCAAGGACATAACTTATATCTGCAGTATTAACAAGATAAGTCTGGAATCTGTATAGAAAAAACAAAAGCGTTATATAACTGATTACTGTCATATGCAAATGCTCATATGTCTCTAAGGTGGAAGACATCACAGGTGTACAGTAATGTCAGTTATAGCTTATGACTAATACTTGCACTATGCAGCTATGAAGTTTGCCCAGTACTATTCATCAAGCATTTCAGTTGCCCATTGTATAGAAAAGAGTGAGCAGGCGAATGGTAGCATTATTTACATAAGTATAACAGCAAGCAATACTTAAACATCTACTTTGACTGCATTAGTAAGAGTGAGGTTCAACAATTACAGAAAGAATCATTCACAACAGATTATTAATGATGAGTGAAAACATTTATTCTGCAATGAAGGTTCCAAGTAAGCAAGCATTAGCTATACACTTTGTCCACCAGACAAATATGCAACCCTACGTCTTATAACAATGTACAAACAGCAGGGCACAGTGATCATTTGCACAGGGTGGGGGAGGGGAGACAGGAGGGAAAGCCTTACACAAGTATCCAATTTGCAAGGCCAGTAGAAGGTTATGTATAGCAGTCAGCAGTACTGCTTAGATAAATAGTGTGTGTGTGTGTGTGTGTATGTGTGTGTGTGTGTGTGTGTGTGTGTGTGTGTGTGTGTGTGTGTGTGTGTGTCTGTGTGTGTGTCTGTGTCTGTGTGTGGTGTTATGGGCAAGAATTTGTTGAATGTGTGTGTCTGCATGAACACAATCAAGCACTGTGCTAGCACTACATCCTGACATGTCAGGTGTGAGCCATGGATGGTAGACTACTCAGTTCTGCATTGTCACCCCCAACCATGAGGATTACCTCTGCCAGGAGTTGCACTGCTAGTTCCGTGGCCTTAGCTAGAAATTGGGATGCTACCTGAATGTGAATGATGTCTGCTGGATGAGCTCTCATCATGACTACAGCCTGAACTGCAACCACATGACCTGCCATGTCTGGATGTTGACACTGCAATCATTGATGGAGCAGAGGAAGTAGTGCCAGTGTGGTCCACATACTGGCTAACACCAGAATAATAATGTAGCAGCTGTCTGGCTATGTGGATGCAGTCCCTCCCCCTAGTGAATGCTCCATTACAGACACTGCCCTGTTCAGTGTGTCACTTATCATATCCAAGAAGACACTCACACAGTTTAGGCAGTCCTGCACATCAGAATATGCAATGTTTAGCACTTGCACTCTCTCTTCTGAAGCCCTTTTGGCATGTGCTTGTGCCTACATGGTGGCCCTACATGTACATTTTGTGGCACCTACTGACACACCAACATCAAGATGAAGGTGTAAAGCAGTCCTCCTCCTCCTCCAAGGACCTCTACCAATTTACCTGTGTGATTCCTCACCCTCACAATTGTTACAGGGAGAACCAACTAGTTCTGCAATTGGAGTAACCACACTACACTGATCAATTATGTCACCCTCAACCTGTCCTTTGCCTGAGGTCTCTGCATCATGGGTATGCGCAGTTATACTGACTCTGTCTGAAATAGGGGCAGAAAATGTTGGAGGCACAACCTCAATGTCAGAATGACCTTCTGCCCCCTAGATTGTGCCTGCTCATTGCCATCATCATCATCATTAGAGGCTACCAATGCCCTGATATAAGGCAGTAAGAGTTCCACAGTGCCACTGTCAGGATCACCGCTAATAAGTTATCCACACAACAAAAATATTAATAGAATAAACAATGATCAAACCCATGTGAAATGTATATTAAAAATTATGAGATGATAATGCAATGAAAAATAAATAACCTTTAGTTATACATACATCTAGGTGTTGTCTGTTAATAAGAATATATTACTACGTACAGGTAGTCATGTAAAAAGAGAACCAGTTGTGCTAGATATAAGAAAAGAAGATGAAATATGGATGATAAGCATCACAAAGCAAATGACACAAGAAACAGAAAGCAATTCCCTTTACAACTGCAGAATAAGATACATCTCATACAAAACTTTACTGTCCAGTTGACTTTCCACACCCTTCCTTGCCCCTTCTCCCATACTGTCTCTTCTTTTCCACCCTTCTATCCGAGTCTATATCTATATCTACAATGACAATTATTTAATTATTTGCACACTTAGAAGTTCTGCAGTAGACAGGCTTGAGTTATCTTCCCTGTCAGCCCCAATATCATTGATTCTGTATGAACTCTGTGATGAGCTGTCTGGATCTCTGACATTGGACAGGAACTCCTCCATTTCAGTCATTCAGGGCTTGGTAGCAGGACTAGTCCTCATAGCCATACATTCATGGGCAATTGTAGCTGCTCAACACCTGGCCACTGTGATCATATCACTGTTCTTATGTCTAATTTTGGAATATGTATGAGCAATCATCCATGGGGATGCATTGCTTGAATGATCACATCATTCTCAGTATCACTGTATAGCAGCTTATAGGGTGTAGATGTTTTGGGCACCATAGTGCTGTATGAGAAGAAACACGAAAGGAAAAAATGCATAAGAAACCCAAAAATGATTGCTAAAGAACAGAAATATCTATGAATATATCCTTCCATCATACAAAAATACATGAAAAGGTAAGCCTCCATGTGAATACACCAACTTAATACAACCGCCCAACCAACAAATAAAGGAGTTTACAAAAAATTTCTAAGAGGATAAACATATCCGTAACTGTGTAGTGCATTGCAGCATTAACAAAAATAATGTACACCTTTCACGTCTGTGGAGGGCAGCCAGGTAAACATCACTGACTGTGTTAATAATGCAAAAACCCATGACCGTGCTAGTAAGTAATACAACAGTCTTTTGTCATCAGCTTCCCAGATTAAACTTCTCATTAAATGTCAGGTAGCATTATTTAGAAGCATTCAAGAATTAACTAATATACATGGCTATACCAAACAGATACTGAGAATAATGCAGACAGTAACCAATAGTTGTATTGTGAAATGCAATTCATCAGTAAGAAAAAATACATCGGGTTGTGAAAAACAGCAAGTTTTTAAAGCAAATAGTAGCAAACTCTCTGGATCCAGTCTTCCCTACCATGATACAATTTACTTGCCTATGCAGTTACCTGTATATAGTGCAGATTCATCCTTCTAAGCACTATACAAATGAGGAGAGACCTAATTAACATTCATGAATTCCACAATCTGCACTAAGTGCAGGGCAGGTAAAAATCATGTAAGGAACTATACAATTGTGTGTACACACCCAGCAGTGTAAGGACAAGCACTGAGAAGTGTTACCTGCTAAGAACTTAAGATTGGCCTGACTGTAGGAACAATCATGCCTTAACAGTCAGTCCTCTTTGATGTACACTTACTGAGGGTGTGTCAGGGAGAAGGTACTTAAAAGAGAGTCTGAGTATTCATTGCCTTTCATAGGAGAGCAACATTCCTAACATTTCTATGACTTGTTTATGAATACACATTCTGCAGCTAAATAAATTATGTCTGCAATTCTAGGAAGTACATTACTCGCTGAGAGATATATTAACTGCAAAGCAAATAATAGCAAAGACTTCTTATAGAAGCATAGATAAGGGAATGATGCTCACAAAATAAAGAAAAGAAAAGATATGCAGTGTTGCAAATATTTATTTATGTTTTGTGAGGAAAGATTAGCTTAACCATTGCTAATATCACAACATCCACACATCTAACTGCAAATTACAAAGGACAAATTTCAGACTATGTTTATGTTGCACTTGTAATGTCAGTTAATAGTGTCACAGCTTGTGTATTATGCAACCCACTTTTTTTTACAGTCTATGTATGTGTCTCTGGAATCTACAAGTGTGTATTGTAAATCACAATAGGAGATGATAGGGTGAACTTACTGAACACAAAACCAAACAAGGTTCACTCTGGGGACCAAATCAGAGTATGAGACCCTGGAACGTACACAGTGTCAAAAATAATCCAAAGAAACTTCTGAGCTTGGAAGGTAGATTTAATAACGCTTGTGACCAACAAAATGCGTTTTCGAATATCTTCGTCAGATAACAAACACAAAATCAATTACATGCTTCACAAGAACCACTCATCTTTTATACCATACATAAATTGAATGATTGAATCCTGTTAATATTAATTACCAATCAAATAATTTAACACAATCTGTAAAACATGCCCTGAATGAAAAATATATATCCATAGCTCTTCTAAATATTCTGTACAATATATAAGGATATGTTGGTAGATGAATATAAACTAATTTATTTCATTTTAAAAAACTATTTATTACAAACATTTAAAAATAGATAATTTAAAAAATGGTATATAAAATGTATATATGCAAAAAGATTCAATAAAATTCTGTGAACTTGTAATCAAAAATACTGCCATCTAGTGGACAAAATAAAAATTACAATTTAGCAGCCCTTAATTTAAGAACTGGAGTTATTGAAAGCATTTCATTTAAGCCTGGCTCCTTAGTAGCTTCCAGGATAATTTGCCAAAATAACTCTCTGTATTCGAGTTTTGTTTCCCACATGCCACCCCTGATTTCTTTTGGAACAATTTCTAATACAAAAAACCGGAAAACTGATTCCTTACAAACCTGAGAATGCCTAAACAGTGCATTATTCATTTTATTTTTCTTCATTTCATAATAGTGTTCATATATTCTCGATTTGAGTTTTCTTTCAGTTTTTCCCACATAAAACGAAAAACAGGAGTGGCATGTGGCAAGATAAACTACCCCTGTAGTGTTGCAATTGGCAAATTTAGAAGATGTTATAGTTTTATTTCTACTCGGAATAAAAATGTTAACCCCAGTGTAAATGTATTGACATTGAGAACATGATCCACATTTGTATGTTCCTGTTCTGTGTGACTCACTATCACACCCCTTGCTGCCCCCAAATTCAAAGATGTTTTTTAAATTCATGTCTCTTCTGTACATAAAATTCAAAGGTTGATTTCTTATAAGTTCTAGGTCAGTAAAGTTTCTAAACTTCTCCCACTCTTTAGTAATAATGTTTTTTAATAATACTGTATCACCTGTATAGTCCATTATATATGCTTTAGAAAAATTCTTGGTTTCACTTAAGGGTGTGTTAGTATGAGGAAACTCTTGTCCCAATATGGGGGCAAATCTCTCCTTTCTACCCTCTATTACCAAATTGTAAATGTCTTTTATTAAATAATTGGGGTATCCCCTGTCCTTAAACATATTCATGACAAATTGACTGTCAGAATAAAAATCACTTTCATCAGAAGTCATCCTGCTTGTCCTAATGAGTTGTCCCTTAAGAATGTTCCTTTTCTGACTAAAGGGATGCCCACTTGAAAAATGCAGGTATGAATTTGAAAAGGTAGGTTTTCTGTAAACTTTAGAAACAAAATGATCATTGCTTTTAGTTAATAAAACATCTAAATAAATACATTCATCCATATTGATTGTATATGTAAAATCTAAAAAATTAGTAGTACTTTTGATATATTGCAAAAATTCATAAAATCTGTCAATGGTATCTGTCCAAAAAATAACAATGTCATCCAAAAAGCGCTTATATAACACCCAACAGTTTGCAAATTCACATTCATTGATAAATAAAATTTCCCACCACGATAAAATGATATTTGCATATGTGGGGGAACACTTAGCCCCCATAGCCACGCCTTTTTCTTGTCTGAAAAATTCACCCTGATAAAACATGAAATTATTTTTTAAAACTATTTCCATTAAAATAAGACATGTTTTGAAAATATCTGGCGTTATACATCTGTGGTGTATCATACTTTCCTCTAGCCACAATAATCCAACATCATGGGGTATAGATCCAAATAGATCAACAATATCCAAAGTAATAAAAATTATTTGGTTGCAAAACATTTGTTTTTTGACTTGTCTTAAAAAATCCCATGAATCTTTCAAGGTATTTACTCCACAATATGATAAATCTTTTAATTTTATGTCAATGAATTTTGCTAAAGGAGTGGTAATAGAACCTTCTGAGGCAACGATTAACCTTAAGGGTGGATCGTCCTGGTTTTTATGTACCTTAGGGATACCAAATACGGATGGAACTCTTGGATTCTGTGTGGAAAGAAAGTGGTAGGTATCCATATCAATGGTACCCTCAAGTAATAAATCATTAAGGATCACATTAATCTTAGCTTTTGAAATGTTGACCTCATTAATAGAAGCTTTAGTGTAGTTATAAGTGTTGTACAGACTTTCCTTCATCCTTGATTCGTATGAAATGGCATCCATTAAAACTACACCTCCCCCTTTGTCAGGTTGCATAATTCTTAGGTTCTTGTTTCTCTTCAGACCGTCTAGTAAACTAAGTTGTTCTTTAGTTAAATTAGAAAAAACACGGTGGGAACTCACTGAATTCCTAATTTCACTTTCCATAGCTTTCTCAAAATTTCTTAACTGGGGGTGTAGTGGGGGGTTAAAAACACTTTTCTTTTTTAATTCTGTTTGAATGACACTATTAACATTCACCTTGCCATCAAATATTAAACTTAAATTTTGTTTCCTTAAAAACAATTTTAGGTCAACTATAGCCCTGGGTATACTGACCTTTCTAATAGGAATAAACTTAAAACCTTTTATAAACAATTCAAAAAATTCTTTAGTAACTTCAACTGAACTATAATTGAAAATTTTGTATTGGTTGAGCTCAAAAATATGTCCATTTTGTTTAATTACATCAGCTCCTCCATTTAGTTCCTGTAGTTCCCCCTGTGTGAATATACAGGGTGTTGGTAGCGTACCACTGTCCTGTTCCGTAATCGGTCTGACCTCCTCAGAGGGGGAATATATTCTAAAGGGATGTCACTAGTACTATCAACTTCGTTAGGGTTGTTAAATTCACCATCATTCTCTACCCCTATATTGTCATTGTCTGAAATAACACCCTCATCTTCCCTTCTGTAGGTGTTGTATAATTTAGGTTTAGGATATGCTGTCCCTGTACTGTAAGCTTTAATATCCCTCTCAAGCTTGAGGGCTTTTCTTTTCATGTTGATAACACATTCTTTTTCTATATTAGTAAAAATGCTGTTATACACAATTTTCTCTGATTGAACAGAAAATATTAGGTCACTAGTGATGTTAGAATTAACTTTGTTAATTTTAGTGATAAGATGGGATCTTATCCTGTCATTCTCAGCTATAATGGCTCGGACTATGTCCAGGCCACATCTATCAAAGATATTGATAAGCTCTTTATGAAAAGTAGAACCCTCTTCCACCCTATTAGGGTATTTGACAATACGTAAACCTTTGGGGACTATTCCCCTGTCAATACATTTTTTTAAATAAACATTATCACAGCCTAACCTTTCGAATTTGTCTAAATAAAAATATAATAAGTCCAGACTATCTTTGTAACAAGGATTTTCTGCTTTATTCTCTTCAGAATGCATGTCCGGTGAATGCATAACAAATTCTTTTTCTAGAAATGTTTTTAGATCAACTGCTGCGGTACATATGGGAAAGTCACCTTGTATGCGTGGTGAGCGCCGCTCACGCTATCCTTTTGGTTCATTCTGAAGCTGCGATCGTCCTTGTATAGGAACATCATTGGTATTAGATCCGGATCTTAATAATAAAGGGAATTCATCGAAATCGTCGATGCTGGGTGGCAAAACCGGTCGTCCTGCTGTCTCGGGGTTGTAACGTTCCTTTGAAACAGGAAGTGCTCTGTCCATTTGAACTCTAGAGGGAGGGACTTCCCTCAAAAGGTTTGATTGACAATTCAATGAATGTGAAGGTTGTGTAGCTAACGCTACTATAGAAGAACAAACTGGAGTTAACAATTCTATCAATTGGGAAAGCTGACCAATAACTTTCCTCAGTTCTCCTTTTTCATTGAGAACTGATTCGTTTTGGGTCTCTGCTCCTGGTACCTCCGCCATCTCCGAAACTTCACTGTAACCACAATAGGAGATGATAGGGTGAACTTACTGAACACAAAACCAAACAAGGTTCACTCTGGGGACCAAATCAGAGTATGAGACCCTGGAACGTACACAGTGTCAAAAATAATCCAAAGAAACTTCTGAGCTTGGAAGGTAGATTTAATAACGCTTGTGACCAACAAAATGCGTTTTCGAATATCTTCGTCAGATAACAAACACAAAATCAATTACATGCTTCACAAGAACCACTCATCTTTTATACCATACATAAATTGAATGATTGAATCCTGTTAATATTAATTACCAATCAAATAATTTAACACAATCTGTAAAACATGCCCTGAATGAAAAATATATATCCATAGCTCTTCTAAATATTCTGTACAATATATAAGGATATGTTGGTAGATGAATATAAACTAATTTATTTCATTTTAAAAAACTATTTATTACAAACATGGGAAACAAAACTCGAATACAGAGAGTTATTTTGGCAAATTATCCTGGAAGCTACTAAGGAGCCAGGCTTAAATGAAATGCTTTCAATAACTCCAGTTCTTAAATTAAGGGCTGCTAAATTGTAATTTTTATTTTGTCCACTAGATGGCAGTATTTTTGATTACAAGTTCACAGAATTTTATTGAATCTTTTTGCATATATACATTTTATATACCATTTTTTAAATTATCTATTTTTAAATGTTTGTAATAAATAGTTTTTTAAAATGAAATAAATTAGTTTATATTCATCTACCAACATATCCTTATATATTGTACAGAATATTTAGAAGAGCTATGGATATATATTTTTCATTCAGGGCATGTTTTACAGATTGTGTTAAATTATTTGATTGGTAATTAATATTAACAGGATTCAATCATTCAATTTATGTATGGTATAAAAGATGAGTGGTTCTTGTGAAGCATGTAATTGATTTTGTGTTTGTTATCTGACGAAGATATTCGAAAACGCATTTTGTTGGTCACAAGCGTTATTAAATCTACCTTCCAAGCTCAGAAGTTTCTTTGGATTATTTTTGACACTGTGTACGTTCCAGGGTCTCATACTCTGATTTGGTCCCCAGAGTGAACCTTGTTTGGTTTTGTGTATTGTAAATGGCCTAGTATCCCGTGGTTCAAATCTAGAGAGGGTACTGTTTGTCTGAACATAATGTTTAAGGAGCATATGTTCATGTTGCAAGACAACAAAGTTGAGGAAATCAGAATAGTACATTTAACTACTTGTTTCAGAATGCTTCCTCTATTTAAATTTTTTTTGTTTTCTCTTCATTGTTTGTGCAGCCTCTGGCATTGCACATTTTTGACTGGCAGCAGTTCCTAGCAGTGAACAACAATTCATTTTCAAAGGGTTAAAGTGAAAAATGAAATACTAGAATCCTTCTGTAATGCAAACAAGCATGGTACCATTGTGCAGCTGTCAACACTGTAGAGAGTACTCAGTGAATAAATTAAATCTGTGAGCTATTTTTCTGGCACAAGGTGTAAATGAAGTGAAAATAATAAAGGGTTCAAAATGCAGTTTACCAATATTTTTTATGACTGGTTTTACAATAAATATTGATATCCAGTGTTGTATAGGAAATGAAGAGGCTAAAGCTTGTGATACATGATATAATTCTTACCTGTAGTCCCTATAAATTGATGTCACCAAGGTGTTGTAAACTCACCTCTTCCCATTAGTAACAATATATGTTATGAATGCTGTGACATATGACATTTTGTGGAGACTACAAACATATAAGCAGTAACATGAGTAATATGGACATATGTACCGTATATGCTGGAGAACTTATACATATTTCACAATTTTTCATTATGACAGCTATTGTATACTTTGATGTCATGAGTAAATTGTATGTGGCAAGAATGACCTTCTGTCATTGTCTATGTCAGCTTTCAGAGCAATTGCCATTACATGAAACCCTGATGATGCCCATCCTAAATGCGAATTGTGATGTTGCAAGCAGATGTGAAAAGGATAACTGTGCCATGCTAATGTTAAAACAGCTTTGTTCCTTGCTACACATATCTGTTAAATGTGTTACTTTGCAATACAAGATAATGTTCTTTTTTTAACTTTATTTTTTATGCCTTTTCCATTTGTGCCCCACATAGCAGCATGCAAACACAGTTCATTTCCTTAGAAACAAATTTGAAAAATGCAATTTGAGCAATCTTCTGTAGTGCAAATGAACCTGATGCTGGTATATGGCTGTCAGTATTCTGGATAGAACGCAGGGAAGAAAATGCGCCAGTCAGATAGCTTTCCCTGTGGTAGAAAGTATAATTGTAATGAGTTTAAAGAAAGAGGTCAGCTGCTGTAGAGTTCTAATCCATGTTTTAGATACTTTTACAGAGGAGGTCATGTTCTCATTTGTCACAAAATTTTGATTAGGAATGATGCAAAGAAGTGTCATAACTATGTTTTTTGCAACAAATGTATCATTAACGCTTGCTATTGAAGCCCAATATATTGTTCATAAACAATGTTAAACATGACAATGATGACATTTAGTGTAGAATGCACATATATAGGTATTTTATATTTCTTATGAGTAATCACATATCATGTGTATATGTGTTTAGGTCAGCATGTCCTGTGAAGTATGTATGCAAACCAAAGAAAGAACAGTGTGTGTCCATGAAGCCTGTAGAAGTAAACAACTAAAAACACACCAAAATTAGGCTACGTAGTATCCCCAAATACATACACTCAGTTCTGTCCTGTAGAAATAAGTTCTCCAAAAAAGGAACTGGCTTAGACCATAATTACTGAAGAATATATTTAATTAATAAAAAAGAGTAGGTTAAGTGCTTTTGTCCATTAATGTGCTGGAATTCATCAAAGCCTTGTTGCTTAAAGTACATTCATTTAAGTATCTATTTAAACAGTACCACATGTTTGAATTCATCCAGTAACAACAGACATTCAATTAAAATCCAAGTTAACATTAAAAGTGTAGTTAAAATAGAGTGAAATAGTTATTAAAATACACTCTCTCATAAGATTAAAACTAATTTAATCATATAATGTAAGTAAAAATAATGTGGATATATAAACTACCCAGTAAAAGACTTCAGCCTTAATAAAACAATTTAAAAATCATTGGCTCTCAGCTTTAAGATTGGAGCTATAGAAATTTGATAATTCAATCCCAGTCCATAAGATGCACTTAGTCTTAATTGCCAGATGAGCTCCCTTTGTTCTAATTTTATTTTATTTTATTTTATGTAATTCAAATATAACGTTTTTGGATACATTGCTGCTGCAACTCAAATGACCATCAGCACAGGGAGCTAGACCAAACATTGCAATTTAGTCTGCCATACCTTCACAACTGGCTATAGCAGCACCATCACAGGCAGCACAAACACCCAGCACATCTGGGTCACGGCCTGTCACCCTTCCCCACACATCCTGCCCTACCTGCTCCACCTGGATTAGGTTGCTCTGTGTGGCTACTGGTACAGTAGTTCCCGCCAGGAACAGTAGTAGTGGACATGTAAATTTTGTCATCCATCAGGAGCTGACAGAGCTGGTGATGGGGCTCTGGTGCCTGATTTGGCAGGGTTAAAAAGTTTCTGCATTGGATTGCAAAATGATGACACATCCAGAACTGTCTGGCAGCTGGCATGGGAGACAGTGATGACTGTTCTGAGGGTGACAATTAGATTCCCACTGTTCTCAAGTTGTTCATGGATGCAGCTCT
This sequence comes from Protopterus annectens, assembly GCF_019279795.1. Classification (NCBI taxonomy): domain Eukaryota; kingdom Metazoa; phylum Chordata; order Ceratodontiformes; family Protopteridae; genus Protopterus; species Protopterus annectens. The sequence goes on from NC_056734.1 coordinate 923,319,194, forward strand.
AAGGTCCCCTAGTTATCACCAATCATGGTGTCCCCCAACCTTTTATGCCCATCACTATCTCTGTCTGCCCTGCGTGTCCTGTTATGTCTGTACCTGTTAACTAGCCTAACCTACCTGACTCTTTCATTCCTAATCACCTTCCCTGGCATTCTTCTCTCTCCCAAAAAATAAATAAATAAATAAGATAAAAATAAAGAAAAATGGGCACCTGTCCCCAAAAAATTATGCTCCATATATAGCTTTCCATTTTGTCTATGTGTCGCATTGATTCACATGATTTTGTCCAATTGGCTGTACAACATTATTCTGTTGTTGTCACCCATTCCTCATGTGGTGAACCTCCATAGTTAATACTACATTTAAAAAAGAATGCCTATTGTGTTTTCCTATCACTCCCCTGAAAATTATTGTATTCTTTCCCTGTGTCCTACCCTCTGCCACCCCCCACCCATTTTCACCACTGTCCTATAACCCCTTTTCCATATGTTTTATCTGTTCAAAAAATAAAAGTACATGCACAACACACATGGCCAGAAATGGCCCATCAAAAAGCTTTCAGTTTCTTTCCTAAGCATTTGTACAAAGACTGGCATCTCACATCAATGCAGAGTGGTGGTGAATGACATTTCACATCCCCTAACTACCCAAGTCTGGTTAGTTTTACAGAGATGTCCTTAAATCAGGTACTCTATTAGAATACAGAGTAAAGGTTGATTCAAAGATGGCTGCCATTCTGTGAACACTGCTGATCTACATCTCTGAATATAACCTGAGGAAATCCTAAACCTGAAGTGATATCAAGAACTTTTTAACAATAAATCTTGGTAAAAATAACTTCAACTTCATTTAATTAGCCCCCAAGAAGTGAATAAACCGAGGAAAAGTACAGTATCTAACAGGATTATAATAGATTAGCTGGCTTTGAAGAGAGATTCAAACAAAGGATACTCAGTATACTCTGAGTTCCAGTACTGATATAAAATGTCGAAAGAAGACAAAAATATGGATATAACTACTACAAAAACTAAACTTTCAGAACTGCAGTCACCGGAAAAAGATGTAATTTCAAAAAGACAAAAAAAACTCTAAAACAGCAGGAACAATCAAAACCAGGGAGCAAAAATAAACCTGACCAAATGCTAAACATGGAAGATATCAAAACTGCTTTGTTACCTATTCAAGAAGCTCTGAAAGAACTAACTGCACAAGTATAATCCTTTGGAATTTCCTGTACTCAAATTCTTGAAAGAATGGACAAAACTGAAGCTCGGATATCAGAAAATGAAGATAAATTAACTTTGCTTGCAAAAAAATCAGATACACACGATCTGGACATTCTTGTTATTCAAGCTAAAATTACTGATCTAGAGGTGAGATCCAGGAGAAATAATATAATTATCAGAGGAATCCCGGAGTTTGTACAATATAATGACTTAATTACATCTATTACACAAATACTCACAATTCTTCTTAAAGACTCTGATATGACAAAACAAATAATCATAGAAAGGGCACATAGAGCTTTGAGGGAATCTCAGGCTTCAAATAGCCCAAGACCTGTGTATGTTAAAATTCTCAACTACCAAGATGTCAATAAAATTCTTACAACTATAAAGAAAAATGGAGGCTACATTATGTGGAATAACAATAGAATTTCTGTGCCTCAGGACTTGCCTCTGCAAATCAGGCAAGCTAGACAATCACTATCTCCCTAATGTAAATTTCTCATTGAAAAACATATAAAATTTCAAATGAAATATCCTAATATGTTAATATTTACAATTGATGGGTCTAGATATTCTGTTTCAACAAAGAATGAGGCAAACACTATCCTTTTGAAGCTTTTTAAGTGTTTACCTGCTTCAGAGACTTGATATGGCTTTCTGTTGCGACTGGCATGTCATCTGAGGTCGGATTCATCTGTTGCTGTGACTCAAGGTCTTGGTAATCCTTTGTTTCAAAATGTTAGTGTTTTAGGCCTCTTCTTGATTAGATAAGAACTTGTTTTTTAGATCCTGGACATTAGCGAGTATCTCTCGAAGTTTTATAGCTTTCACGAAGTCTGTTCTTCTGAGGGTGTGGTTTTTACTGTGGCACTTCCGGAAGTCCAGTCGTATTAAGAATCCCCCATTGCGAACATTTTATCCAGTTTCCAGGCTTGGAAATCCGATGAGAACTGTTTTGAACTGAAAAATGTTAAAGAAACAATAAATGATGCTGTCTGATAATAATTTATACACATATTCACATATTGTCACACTTACATCTGTTGAAACAGCAAATTTTTGTAAGTATACAATATATTAATGGTTAGCAAGAAATGTATCTAAGGGTAAATAGATATTGTTTTACTACTTCAAATTACTACTGAAAGGATATATTTAGTCTCTTAATACCAATGATTTGCACATACATAGACATTTCACTAGACACTATATATAATTCTAACATATAGTAAAGACTCATATACTACTAGATATATGTGGTACTGTTTTATACTCCTGGCAACTGTTGATGTTAATAGTTAAAACATTAAGCTTGGCAGTACCTAATGGTATTAGTGGTTAGTCTTAAGCTGAAATGTTTAAACAACGAAGGAGTTAATATTGACACTAGAGGAGGAAGTTATTTCTTTTATGTAGATGCCCATATTACTATACTGATATAATATATCAGGATGTTTTTTTTTCTCTCTCTTTCACCTGTTGTTTAAATAATAGAATACAATGTTGACCAAGTATTGGATCCTCATCTTATTTTATGACTTTTATGTTTTATCATATGTGATTTTTATTGTTTAAATAGAGGTGCACACATAAACTGAGCAAGCTAATTACTTATATACTTGAGAAATCTATAGCTTTCTTTACTCTGTGAATATTTTTATCAAGATATACTAGCTAGTACTTTTAAGTAGTTTCTAGTTAGTCAATCAAGAGGACTGAAAACTCTATATATGTTGTTGTTATATCTCTTACATGATTTATTCAAAGAATAGTTAAAACAAGAGATGTTGATGAACAGTAGTGTTTAGTAGGGAATGTTTAGGTTAGGCTTTGTAGAATTAATCTTAGTTTATATAGGTTCTGTTTATGGTATATATTTGAGTTAGTATAACCTGAAGAGCATACGTAGGTTTATTTTATTAATCTTTAGAATCTTTTACCCTGTACAAGACCTATATATGTCCTGGTCCGAGGGTAGAGTGGATAGGCACTGGTATGGGACGGGATTTCAAGAATGCTTCCAAGCTATATATGTCTTTAAAACTTTTCTGACTTTTATCCTATTTTCTCCTTTTTAAACGTCTTCTATATAAAATAACTTATTGAAATGTGGGAAATAGACTCATGGAACACAAAAGGGCTCCAGAACTCAAAGAAGATGAAATTATTTCTTCATTTATTTTTGCAGGCTAAGGCATGTTTTATATTACTTCAAGAAACTCATTTAACTAATGATCAATGGGCAGATATCAAGAAAAGAAAATGGATTAGAGAGATTGTAGCCTCGGAAGGTAAAATTACTAGTGCAGGGGTAGTTATAGATATTAAAAATCAGTATCAAGAAAAAATTCTGGACTCTAAAATAGATAAAGAAGGAAGATGGTGCTATATTATTCTCTTTATGATATACTCTTTATGATAAACCTATTTTACGTCTTAACATATATGTACCATGTAATAATCAGCAATTTTTCATAGCATCACTTTATCCACTTTTAAACCAGTATAATAACTATTACATAATTATAGGAGGAGACTGGAATTCTTATCAGAATCCGAAATTGGATAGGTCTTGTCCACAAAAGTCATTTAATAGACAAGCGGTAGTCGCACTAAGTGATATAAAAGAGGATTTTCAACTATATGACCCATTTAAATATCTAAATAATCACCTTAATACAAATAATTTCACTTTTAATTCAACTTGTCACAAAATGTGGTCTAGAATAGATTTCTTTTTGATTTCAGAAACAATGACTAATTTTGAACCCTTAATCTTTATACATGCTTGTTATTCATCTGACCATTCTAAAATTTCATTAAGTTTTTCTAAAGATCCTAGATATAGTTTGCTACATAGGGGTTATAATTGGTCTCTAAATCCAAATTTGTTAAATAAAGAAAAAATAATACAGAAAATTACAGGTTTTCTTAATAGCCTATTAGTTAAACTGGAGACATAGCAACATCCACCCGATATTGAATGGGCGACAGTTAAAGCACAAGTAAGAGGGATCTTTTTGCAAAAAGCCTCATATTACAAAAAAAATGCAAATTAGAGATGTACAAAAATTGGAAGCCAAAATAAAAACACTTGATCAAGAGCTGATTCAGAACTACAATAGTCAAACAGAGACTGAACTATTTAAATGTCAAAAAGATCTTTTTTTTTAATTCAAAATAATAGATTGATGTTTTATGAACATAAAATATTAGCGAGATGTACCAATCATATTCAAAAGCCATCAAGGGCATTAGCTAGAATTATTAATCAATCGAAAACAGCATCACTAATTTTGGAAATATATTTTGAGAATACAATATACTCTAAAACTGAAGATATTATTAATGACTTTGAACGGATATACTCTAATATTTATGCTGATCAAAATGACTCATCTTTAAATAGGTCTGATAAAGAATTTTTCCAAAAAATTAGTTTTCCAAAAATAGATGATAATTCTCAAAAAGATCTAATTAAACCTATATCTGATGAAGAAATAATACATATAATAAAAAACTTGAAATCATATAAAGCACCCGGTCCTGATGGTCTGACTGCTGAATTTTATAAAACTTTTTGTGATATTCTTGGTAAAATACTCTCGCATGTACTTAATTACATAATTAATAATAAAATCAATGACCCCCACTTTAATGCATCAAAAACTATTCTTATACCTAAAGTAAATTCTGATGCCCAAAATCCAGATAATTATAGACCAATTTCACTATTAAATGTAGATATGAAAATTTTTACCTCTATTCTAGCTAATAGAGTGAAAAAAATAATGAACCGAATAACATCTAATGAACAAGCTGGTTTTATAAATGCTAGACAAACTAGTGACAATACATTAACACTTCACACATTAATTTCTTATGCTAAACAAAAGAATTTAAATATATATGCACTCATAATTGATGCACAAAAGGCTTTTGATAGGGTTAATATAAATTTTCTGTTTGATACATTACCATATTTTAATATACCCCAAGAATGTATCCTAGCATTACAAATTCTATATAACAATCCTTACACAACTTTATACATTAATAAAAACTTTTCTAAAAGAATACAAATTAAAAACAGAACTCATCAGGGTTGTCTTTTGTCCCCTTATTATTTAATATATATCTAGAGCCTTTATTTTTATATATTAAACAGAATGTATATCATAATGCCCCAATACTATATGGAACTAAAATATCTATGGCGGCTTTTGCTGACGATCTTAATATATACTGTACAACACCAATTTCAGACACAAAAAAAGTTACTAAAAGCGGTGGATGACTTTGCAGTAATATCTAACTACAAAATTAACCTTAAAAAAACAAATATATTCTCTTTAAAAACTCCCAAACCCTTTTCGCTTTTACCATTGGTAGGGCAGGTAAAATCTGAAGATAAAATTAAATATGTGGGTATTACCTTTTCCACAGATGATAAAGATTTTTATAGTACTAATATTAAATTGGTTTGGGATCAAATATTATCTGATTTTAGGAGATGGAATAATTTAAAGTTTTTAAATTTTTAGTATTAGCAAAAGTTTCAATTATTAAAATGAATGTATTACCCAGATTATTATACATTTTTAGATCTGCTCAAGTTCTAATCCCTAAGAAGTTCTTTAAACAAATTCATAGGGAGTTGGCTAAATTTATCTGGGACCCAAGAAAGTCTAGGATATCATATGATAAATTGATTACCCCAAAAATAGAGGGGAATTGGATTTACCAAATTTTGAAACTTATTACTTAATCATAAACTCTTACAGAATCTTAAGAATTGCTAATTATGATACATTTAGTAATAAATGGTCACCAACATGGTTAATTCTGAATTATAAACATATTTTGAAACTGAATAGTAATCCCAAAGCATTACCTTTCTTAGAAAAAGAAAAGTTTAAATTATATGATATAATGGATCACATTAAATTATATATAACATCAGTACAAAACTTATTTCAATCATTAAATCTCATTTAACATATGATAGTCTTCCAACATTTTCATAGGAATCCCAACCTGAAAATTAATAATAAATTAATAGATCTTAAAAATTTCCCTTCTATGATTCATTTAACTTTACTTGACATATACCCATACCTCAAATATTCAACTAATGAAACAAGGCAAGAAATGAATCTGCCCAAATCATATTTAATTATATTGAGACAGATTAAGGAACTTTCCATAAGTTACTTTAAGTATTTCAAACTTAAAGATAAGGATTTAACAAAATGTTCAAACTTGTGGCAAACTCTTCAACAAGATGTTAAATTTATAGCAGCTACAAATAAATTAATAAAAGATTTCAAATTTCAGAATAAAGTTCTTTTGTCAAACTATTGGAAAGAAAAAAATGCCATTGATAGAAGAAAACCAAATACTAAAAGCAATTAACTTAACAACAAAATCAATTTCTCTTCAAAAGTTGATGTATACTCAGCTTATGATATTTAATAATGCTTATTATACATGCCTTAGCTTGCATAAATTCAATTCTAAAAAATCTCCAAACTGTCCATACTGCAAAGATCAATCCGCAGACCTTCTCCATATGTTCTGGAGCTGCAAATGTATTTATAAACTTTAGAACTCTTTAAGAATACAACTTCAAAAGATGGGTTATCAAAGTTCAACACTTTCATGGGAATTTATGATTTTACATATCCCTCCAAAACATTTCTCTAGATCCCAAATGAGTATACTTATTAATATTTTTTGTTAATTGAACTATATATAGTTACAAACTGGTTAAATTCATCTCAAACTTCATGGGATAACTTTAAGATTCTAGCAATGAGACATATATTTGCCCACAAATTACTCCTTAATGATCATAATAAAAATATCAATAATCCGAAAATTTGGGAACAAATTTTTAATATTATATTGACATAATACATTGAACCCAAACTTACCCTGAGACATATATACATTATAAGGAAAATTTATTAATAAGTAACATTTTTAGATAGTTGATCTATTTTTAATTCTCTTCATATGTTCTTCTATAATTTGTTGTTACAGTTGGAAGCATTCATGTAAATATTGTATATATGTTGCTGTGTTATTATTAGAAACATTAGTTGGAACCTATCAATATTTCTGTTTTGTTTAAGTTTGTATGGAAAATGGTAAAACAATAAAGATTTATTATTGAAAAAAAAAGAATACAGAGTAAAGGAAGCATAAATGAACTACCTGAACACTTACTTTAAGAGTTCTTAACCTGCAGGATGCAAGTTGCTATGCGGTTTGCTAACATAAATCCCTGTTTATAGACCAATGCTTTTGTATAGTGTCATGTGTTTGATTACAGCTGTATATCAAATTGCTTCATAACATTTTACATTCCTATCATATGTTTAACTCCCAATGCCTGCATTAATCTCTAGTAACAACATATTGCTGTCTCTATGTGCTCAACTCTTTTGCTTCAGTAAGCTGTCACTGTCCTTTCAATTGTTTGATTTAAACTGTGTGAAGTATGATTTCTGTTGTGGCATGCTGAAATAATGCTCAGATCTATAGACTGTTTTTTGCATACTTCCAAGTGTTTTAATCTAGACATATTCAAACTTATTGACAGTTTTAGTACACTTTTTATGTGTAGCTATTGCTTACATATTGTTTTAAGCCATTGTTATCTTGCTTTTAATAATCTACTTGCGCCCTGCCTCTCTCTCCCCCATGTATATCTTTTCTGTCTTTTGTGTCCGCAGTCCATCTCCTCAGCATTTGTGCAATTCTTGGTACTTGTAACTTAGGAGGAATGGAAATACACAGCTTATGTCAAATTATTGTGCCTTTTTGCCTTCAGACACGTTACTGTGGTGCCCTTTGTGCTGCTGTGCTTAGCTATGTACAGTAATGCTAATATTCTCTTTACCAGGCTGCATAGTTGAATGTACATCCTGTAGGTTACTCTAATTTTAAATATTGTTAGGTAGCATTGTGCATTGGGTCATGATTCTAGCTGTAATGTACACCTTATGTAATGTTAGGATTGTCATTACTGTGGTGAAACCTGATGCCTACATTCTCCCTTGTCTGGTTGTTTTGTGACTGTACCTTCAATCTATTAAAAAAAGTTGTTTATGCCTCAGTCATGGTTATACTTTCTCACCACTCCTTGCTCCCTTTTGGAAACATTGATCCTACATAGCATGACAGACAGCTTATCGGGAAAAGCCTAGCAGCAATGCACTACAAAGATGTTAAAAAATGCCTCAGAAAAATATAACATTCTTTGTTTGTCTCTATCCCTGTCCCCATGTTTGTATCTGTTCTTACTTCTGTATCATCTATGTAATAATTAGGCTACTGGTTGTAATGTACAAATTATGAGAATTTCAGAATTGTCATGAGTCTGATGGAGACTAAAACATACAATCTGCTTCAATCTGTTGTCATATTTGAACTTTGTGAAGTTGGACTTCCTATGTGGTGTTGTTAGATATTACTCAGGTCTGTAGATTTGTTTTGGAATCCTGTCAAAGATTTGACTCCAGATGTATGCTAAAGTCTTCTTGAATGTTTAGTATGACTTCTGTGGCTGGAAGTGTTTGGTTACACATTTCCTAAGCACAACGTTCTCCTGCTGCTGCATTAATGTGATTGGTCCCTATTGGGAACACTGTGTTGTACAGATCTTGCCTGAATAATTATGATGATAAACCAAAGGACAACAACAACAATGCAAATAGGTGAAGAAATGAACCAGAAACTAATATCTTGGTATGTCTGCATGTGTACTCCTGTCACACACTGTCCACTTTTTCCCACCTAGTCTGTGTCATCAAATAAACCTCCTTTATTCAAATCTGTATCGGTAAGCCATGATTCCTACAGCAATAACATGCTTTGTCTATCATGTCCTTCATAAAACACCTGTATCATGCATATTAGGAGTGAAGGGCTGCAAATGTCATATCGAATGTGTAAATCATGACACAATGAACATGATCATAACACATATCTGTTCTGTGTTCCATCAGATTCAGATAGTTGTATGTGTAACCACAACAAACAAAATAATATTAGCAACCACAAAGCCAGTAAATCCAAACTTTTATTAAAACAATAACTCTTTAAAGGCCAATGGGCTGAGGTGCTAGAGAGATTTTATTGTTTTAATAAAGGTTTGGAATTACTAGCTTGTGGTTGCTAATAGTTGTATGTGCATACTGGTTATTTGACTGAAGGTCAGTGCTGAGCATCACAGACTACTGCTAATTCCCATTCTTAATTCACTACCTCAAAATATGATTACCCATGCATTAATACTTTGCCATCAGCAGTGCAAATGAGCTAGTGCTGCACTTCAGGGGAGACAGTTAAAAAAATACTACAAAGAATTATGTGAGTAGGTTGTACAACTTCTGTATGTGTTACTGGAATTTTGAAACCAAGGTATCTGGATTTCACAGTTCATTAGAAAGTACTAGGCAATCAGTCTGCAGACCATTTCAAACCAAGACAAAAACTTTCTATTCAAAAGTTTCATCTAGGCTCAAGGGCAGCCAGACAAGCTGCCCATCCAATTATCTAGGTTTACCCTGAAGGTGGCAAGGGTGTTACTCTGTTTGAAATGTAGTTGAACTATGTCCCAGAGGATGCAGATGCATTAGGATATGAATCTATCATGCCAACATGTATTTTTTATTTGCTCATGAAGGTTTAATTCCTTTAACTGATTATTTGATGTACTATGACTTCTGTGAAGGAATACTGTAGGAGGTAAAATGGGGTTGAATCTTCCATGGCACAAAAGACATACATCTCTGAAGAGGAGTCCATGAGAGATGGAGTACAGAGAAAGGACTGCCAGTCTCTCCTGATAAATAAGATTTTTGTGGCCACTGATCTTTTTAGTTATGAATCTCTTAAGGTCTCTAAAGTTGTGTGATATGTTTAGATAAATACATGCCGAAAGGTGCATTATCTTCAATAATGGGTCTAATAAGATATGAGTAAAGGGGAACTAAGACTTCTCTGATCTAGCAGAGATTCCTTTGGTAATTAGATGAGCCAGATAAAAGACAGTGATATAACACAATTAATTTAGTCTGTTAATGTATGCCTGCAGTCCAATGGTTACAGTTACAAACTTTGCTACAATGGTATGTTGCCTTTGTACAGATAATCCATCTCTATTATTCAGAAGTGCGCTGTCATATTTAGGAAGTGTCTGTGCTGTCAATGCACATTGTGCAAGCATGAGCCAAGACAACTGATAATGACACAATCAATGGTTATCATTTACATGCACTCACCCAGAGATGGACTGTCATGAATGCTTGCTTGACAATCCAGTATTTTATAATTGTGTTTGTCACTGACAACCCAAACTGGGAATCATGTAATAACATGGGACAAGCACAGTGCCTATCTAGACACACACATTTGTCCCAAAACCTGTGATGCACAGTAGTTGATGACCAAAATAGTGAAGTTTTAATACTTACAAATGAGCATTTTCACATTGTTAAAGTTAGACTTCTGTGGTGCTTGCTATCCATGCTCTGTTTCCTACATTGTGTAACTATTTAGGTAAGTGGTTCAAATCTGACAGTGGTGAACTTATATTCGTGGTTCTAGTGACAAGTAAGTAAAGCCTCAACAACAGATGTGCCTTTTCCACTTCCATGTAGAAGCATTTAACTTTGCACACAGCTCCCCCTGCACTTTATCCCACTTTTACCACAAGTGTCTTTACAACACACTGAAGAGGTGATCCTGTCAAAACTGCATTCCCTCCCCTTACAAGTCAGACCTCTCCTGTGGTGCTTGCAGCAAATACTGTGTTCACTAGATTGTGTAACTAGGCAGGTAGGGATATTCCAATCCAACATTGGTTAACTAGTATGACTGTCTGTATTGTCATGTACAATTAAGCTTGTGATAACACACCTTATGTGAACTTCCACTTAGGAGACATATTTTCACTGGCAGAGGGCTACTCTATAAATTTATATTACCCTCTAGGCAATATACATTTTTGGAAACATAATTTTACATCATGCTATCTAAAATGAACTACTTCACAGTTATAGTATGGCTTATCCTGTGGCACTGGCTGTTGATACTGTGCTGTCTAGATGGTGTAACTAAATAAGTAGGAGGTCTGAATCCTGCAATGATTGACTATTGAGTGTGTGTGTTTGCCTGTCATGCTGTATAGATAAGGCTTCTAATGCATATAGTATGAGGAGCTGTGTATTGTTACTGTGCTCTTTAGCCATCTTCTTACCTTATTAAAAGAACATCAATGTATTAAATAGTAGTTATGACATTCATTCAAATATGCACTGTCACAATTGCAAACCAACATCTCATGTGGCACATGCATTTCAGGCAGTATTCTGTACCTTGTGATGCTAGGTAGTCAGTTAAATCTAGTCATTATTCCTTATACTTACCTGTGTCAGTATGACTGTCAGTGTACATGTAGGTAAGAATGTTGTCACCCAGCTATCTGCTGTGCATTTGTATAGCTACATATTCGTATTAAAAGAATATCTTCTCATTTTTCACATAGAAATGATTTATTGGATAATGATAATGCCATTGGATGATATTTGCCTTTCCCAAAAGAACTGCCAGGGCTTTTCCGGTGGCATGAGGAAGAGGCATAATGTTGTGTATGCTGTTTTCATAATAACACATGTGTTTGAATCCATGATTATCTACTCATTGTGCATGATTGCCATCCTCTTGTCCCAGTGATGACTAAAATCCGCAGCATATGTGTTTGGGTATACCTAGCAGCACAGGCAATGCTGTATGAGAAATAGACATATAGAAACAGTATCTTGAAGAAGTTTCAGGAACACATATCCCTTGCAGCAATAACATGATGTCACAGTTTCAAATACCCAAATATCTCACAATTTTAGCAACACTTGCACCATGATGCATTAATTCTTCACAATATCATGCAGCTTTTGTCATCACAGTCAGATGCTGAAAATGTATTTTGACTGACTGTAAGCAGGTGTTAAAATAGCTCAGGACACAAAAGAGTGAAAATAGATTTTTTTTTTGTTTTATGGTGGAGTTTTCCTTTAAGCAATTGGGACTGGTTGTTGGAAAACAGCTAATCAAGTAAAAAGCAGTCTAATCTGTTATGGTTATACCAGGATTGGTTGTTTAAATTTGTTTAAAAAAGTGTACTGCTCAGTGGCATGCTGAGGACTGAAGGCCATAAACAGTTCATCTGGCATCATTCCCAGGTGCTAACAAATATTGTCAGACAATCAAGTCATGTTAGTAAGACAAAGGAATAACAGAGTGGTGACATTTAAGAGCCACACTATGTGGAACCAAAAATGAAGAATTTTATGGAGATGAGACTGGAATTCTTACTGATGGAGAAGGATTGATTTATCTATTTACAGCTTGGTCATATATGGCATTTCATATACAATCAGACAAGCATTCTAGACAAGTCATACCTTGGGGGAAATGGACTCAGCTAAAGAAGGGGAGGGTGAGCACAATTTAGAAGGATATCTGAGAAATAAAAGCATCAGCATTCAGGAATTGCCTTTAAAGTGGTTGCCTGGGACAGGAGGGAGTCCAGCTACTAAAAATAGAATAATCACACTTTTGGATAGCTGTTGCCAAGCTCAGTATGTGAGTTAGATATATATATAAGCAAATGAGGTTTCTTTATTGTTGATATGTAACCCAGTTAAGTAGTGCAGGCAGGGTTCTAAATCAAATAGCTCTTGCTGGAGTTGCTTAGCTCCAGAGATGAAATATGCACATGTTTTGGGAGTGTCCTAAGATTGGCATATGTCAGCTTCATTTACAGTCAGGCTTATGAGGATGAAATTATCCTGTCTTATATATTTGGGCTTTTTGATTTATAGATCCTACCACCAAGCTAAATTCTCAGGTTAGAGAAGTCAGATGACTTCTGGCTAGTGTTATTAAATTAATCTTTGCTAGGGAATGGAAATCTAAAGTAGATTTGTCTAAAGAAAATTTTAATAATGTTAAGAGTAAACATGTTGGTTGTATTATGTACTCATTTAGTGCTACAGTTCTCAAGTGCCTGATGTATGGGAGAACTTTTATAGCAAATTTACAGTAAGATCTTCAGATTCACCCTAATCTCTGTGTAAGTGTGTTTGTTCTAAAATATACATTAATTAGTTGGGCTTGCTGCGCTTGTATACAGTTAACTTTGGTATGTATATCTTATCTGACGGGTTTGGCATAGTGTGTAATGTTCACTTGTTTGCTCTAACTGGTTTGCTTTGCAAATGTTTATTGATTTATATTCTTTTATAAAATTCAGAGAAAAAAGTAGATCACTTCAGACTAGTTGGTTTGTCTTAGAGAACCTTCTAAACGTACATTAGGTAGAAAGGGTCTCTGGATTCAATTTTATACAGAAAGAGATGGCTTTATGGTCAGATATAACAAGTGATGAAAATATGCAAGAGATGGTGCAAGATGCCCCCATATTAGTAAGTACTGGATGCAAGGTGTTCTTCCCCTAGTTGGAATGTTGACTAATTGTTCTGATGATTTGTGTTGACAAAGTCCAGGAATCTCTGTACTTGTGCACTAGTGGTTGTTGTGACAGACCTCCACTGCCAACCAGTAATCAAGGAGCCTCAATCCTCACCACTGGCAACAGTGGGAAATGATCACTGAGAGGATAACAGGTACACACACAGTATTTCCAGATGCAGCTCTCTGCATCAAGTGCAATTTCCCTTAAGAGCAGACAGAGACCACAGTCTGTCCAGAGCTGGTTTCTCATTCTTTGTCCAGATCCCCGGTAAGATTTCCCCACTGGCACATCTATAGAGTTGAGATCTCAGCCGAGTGATCAAGCCAAGACCTCCAGCACCCTCTCTGTCCAGCCAGTACTTCATGTCCCTGCCCAAGAAGCTGACACACACACACACACTCTTCGAGGTTTAATTTACATACACACACACACACACACACACACACACACACACACCTGGAAAAGGCTGGCACAGGTTTACTAGCTATGTCCTCTTTGGGCCAGAATATAACATAGTTACCACTGCCACCTGTCACTCCTTAGCAGCTACTTTAAGGCCCTTAACAAAGGGTGTCCAATCTTACTGTGTAATATTAATATTAATACAAATGGCAGTTTGACCTAGAGCAAGGCTATTAGGAATGGCCCATACAGTGTCACCAAATAAATATGCAAGAACTCTCAAAACTTAAATATCTCTACACATATCAGCCACAATAAAGGTTAATATATTTAATAATAAATAACAAAATAACATGACTATACTAAATATATATTTACAGTGACATCAGGGTTCAAAACTACAGCAAATATTTAAAATAACATAATAGTGCAGACACACACAAATAAAGAAAAACAAAATCTAAACTAAGCTTCGCTGTGTTCCTGACTGTATTTAAGAGAGTTACTATACCCTACCAACTTACTTAGAGTAAGGCGGGTGTGATGAATGGTGTTTCCTGTTGTTGTTAGGTCCAAGAGAGAATGCAAAATGTTCTTTCTCAAAAAGAAACTTCTCAAAATAATATATAAAATATTACTTCTGAGACAGCTGGAAAAATGATATCATTAATGGTCATCTGACTTCAAGGTCTCATGCAAACCTCCATTGCTGGCAGCTGGTAGCATTTAGCATCTATCTGTAAAAATATACAGACAAGGACTTTTGCTCAGATCTTTGGCAGATGCTAGAAGTCATAAAGCAATTGCATTCCTTCATGCCTCAAACGTAGCAATTAGTTAACCCTGAAGACAATACAGAAAGCTTTCTAGTACAGACATTGTGTCTCTGGCTGCATTGAAACATCTTTAAGGCCTAGCCTATAAAGTAATTTAATTTCAAATATTTTTCTAAAGTTTGCTGGACTGAGGTTAACCCTCCAGTTTCCTCTGTTAAAATAGATACATTTAAACAGTTACAATAGTGCATGTGCATTTCTGTTCTTTTCCAGTAGGGCACTCTGTGGATACATTTTAAGTACAGGCACTTTACATATACCTTTTCAACACAAACATCTGTACAGAGCAGTTTGATATACAGATGACATACAGTTCTAATACATTTTTAACCTACTCTGATATTCACAAGTGACATATAATTATTTACAAAATGCCAGCTAGCTGGGCTGGCAGTACCTACTTTTGTCACACTTCTTCTCCCATTCAAAGACTCAAGCTAGTTTTTCATGTGACCCTTGAGAAATGTTACTTGAGAGGAATGAGCCTATCTGGAAATACATTACCCCACACCCTGTCTTGAGATCGCAGATGCCTGCACTATCATATCATATGCCTGCAACCTTAGGCTCCACCGTAGTAATTTGGGATTTTGCTGATTGGCTGTCGGTAGCCATAGATTCCCCTTAGACTCCTCTTGCTTTCTTCTGCAAATACTTAGCACCAGGGCCTCCCTATCATGGTAAGGTTTCATGGTGCTTATATGGTACAATTTATGACGCTGCCTCCTGCCTAGCAGTTTTACCATGTAGTTACCATCACTGACCTTTCTTACCACTTTGAAGAGTCCCTCCCAAGCTGCCTGCAACTTGTTGTGTCTGATAGGAATGAGAACCATAACCTGCTGCCCCACAGCATACTCTTTGGCTCGTGCATTCCTGTCATACCAGACCTTTTTCTGCTGTTGGGCTTCTACCAGGTTCTCCTGGGCTAAGCAAATGAGTTCCCTGAGCCTTGTCCTGAGGTTTAGTGCATATTGTCTCAACAGACTCCTTGTGGGATTCACATTCTCTCTCCCACTAATTGCAAATCAAATCTGGAGGTCCCCTCACCCTATGCCCATACAGCAACTCAAAGGATGAAAAACCAGTTTAATTCCTCTGGCACCCCTCTGTAAGCAAACAACAGATGGGGCAAATATTTGTCCCACTCCCTCTTAAATTGGTCTGCAATGCCTGTAGCATGGTTTTTACTGTAGAGTTTAACCTCTCCACCAGACCACTAGTTTGGGGTTGGTAGGGTGTAGTCTTTAGGTGCTTCACCCCACAGTGCTTCCACAGACAAGCCAATAGGTCTGACTTTAAATTGGCATCTCTGTCAGTCAGTATTTCTTTTTGGAAACCTACCCTGCTGAAAATCTCTAACAAAGCATTTGCCACCTTTTCTGCCTCAATGGAGGACAGAGCCACCACTTCAGGGTATCTGGTAGCATAATCTAGTACCACTATAGTCCGGCACTCTGATGCCCCTCTCACCAGGTTGAACAAAGAGAAAATTACAGTCAGCTGCCTGTCGGGTGCCAGGATCCGCCACATACCGCATGCACTCAAGTCACTCCACAACAAGTACAAATATGACTCTGTCATTGTCCATGTTGGAGTGAATGACTTGAGACGTACCTCCCTGGACTACATGAAAAGAGACATGGAAGAGCTCTCGGATCATGTGGCCCAGGCAGGTATGACCCTAGCCCTGAGTAGCATCCTGCCTTCGCCCAGAATGATACCACAATATAAGGACAAAATGATTGACTTCAACAATTGGCTAAGCTTCTGGTGTCATTCAAAGGGGATCCAGTATCTGTCTGCCTGGGACGACATGACTGACAGACCACGATGCTTTCCCAGAGATGGTCAGCACCTGTTGCCTCTGGGATTCAGGTTACTGGCTAAGGCTCTTGCCACCCCTATAGTGCCTTTTTTAGGCAAAGTTCAAAGAACAAAACCACCGCCGTAACAGGTACAAGCATGCAAAATCTGAAGGTAATGCTACTCAATGCTAGAAGTCTAAACCTCAAAATGCACTCTCTCGAGGCACTCCTAAAAATGGAGAACATCGATATCTGTGCAGTAACTGAGACCTGGTTCAAGGCTCCAAAGAGCACCCCTGCAATACCAGTCTACAACTCTTACCACACTTTTTGGCCACCAAAGCAGGACCGAAACACTAAAGGTGGAGGAGTGCCAATATTCACCAAGGATATTCACACCACCAGGCTAGTTACCCAACACAATGCATCTGAAATTCTCCAGGTGCAACTAACACTAGGTAAGACTGCAATCCAAACTGTAGCTTGCTACAGATCCCCCACCATACCCCAAGATTCTCACTACACCATTCTAAACATACTGGAAAATATTAAGATAGAACCAAACACCCTAATACTGGGTGATTTTAACTACCCTGCCATTAACTGGGAAAGCTACTCATGTACCAGTACCTTTCCCAATGGTTCCTGGAATTCATAAATTCCAACGCCCTGGATCAACTAATCCATAGTCCCACCAGGGGCTCCAATATCCTAGACCCAGTCATTACCAACATGGGAAATTGATGCTCCACACCTATGGTCACCCCCTCATTAATCACGTCTGACCATAAGCTAATCACCCTTAACATCCACATCCCACCCCCACCCTCCCGCCCACCCCAGTAAGGAAACCTCCATAAAAAACTTCTCCAAAGCCAACTTCATGCTACTGAAGTCAGAAGTGACAAACATGACACCCATGCAGACGGGAGCTGAAAGTTCAACTGCTGAATCCTACACTAAGGCACTGTACGAGCACATCCACTCATGCATAAATCATGCCATCCCAAATAGAACCAAGATGCTCTCATCCAAAAAAAAAGAAGCCAATCTGGTGGTCCCCTGCCATAAACAAACTTTACAACCAAAGGAAGAAACTGTTGCAGAAAAGAGGAAAATCCCAGGATGCAAAAAACTTCCTTACCAGCCTCAGTAAGAAACTGAGATCCCTCATAAAATCCTCCAAAGCTAGTTACAAAAATAAAATTGCCAAAGATTCCAAAGACAACAACAAGGCATTCTATAACTATGTCAAGAATCTAAATGGCAATGCTCAGATCTGCTCTGAGCTAAAACAGAATGGCATTAAATATACTGATCCCAAGGATATTGCCAATATCCTGGCAGATCGATTCAGTACCAACTTCACCCCCCTCTCACCCCCTAAATGGCCCATCTCAATACCGGAAGATTGCCAAATTCTGGTAATAATGGCCACACAGGTAGAAAACACACTCTCCAAAGCTAAGAATACAGCATCCATGGGACCAGATGACATCCCGGACTGTGTACTACATGAACTACAATATGAACTGGCACCTCATCTAAGTGTCATGTTTAATCATAGCCTCACCTCAGGTTTCATGCCCACTGAGTGGCACACAGCTACAGTTATCCCACTCCACAAGGAGGGATCCACCTTGGATCCTGGAAACTACCATCCCATCAGTCTGACAAGCCTTATCTGCAAGGCCATGGAGTGTATTATCATGGAACCTATAAACAAGGACATTGGCAACCTTCAAACACTGGACCCCACCCAGTTTGGGTTCGTGAAGGGCCGATCATGTCTCCTGAACTTGATTGACTTTTTTGAATCAGTCTACAGAGCCATGGACAAGGGTAAGATGGTCCACACAGCCTATCTAGACCTTGCCAATGCATTTGACACCATCCCCCACTCTGGAATCATAGATAAACTTACTAAGCTGGGCATTAATCCCTATGTCACCCAATGGGTTGCTAACTGGCTTACTGATAGAACCCACACTGTAAAAGTAGACGACTCCAAATCCAGCTACAGACAAGTGACAAGTGGAGTACCTCAGGGTTCAGTCCTGGGACCGCTCTTGTTTGGCATCTACTTCTCTGAAGTACAGGCCAACACTAATGGACTCTGGATAACAAAGTTTGCAGATGACTGCAAACTGGGAGCCATTATTGAATCCCCAAATGATTTGGATACTCTACAAAAGGGCCTTACAGAAACAGATGTTTGGTGCCAGAGCCATGGGCTCAAGCTCAGTGCCAAGAAATGTATAGTTATCCCCTTTGGGAAAAAACATGTATCCGTGAATTACCATATAGTTGGCAGTACACTAAACACTGAAAGTTTGATAAGAGACTTAGGGACACAGGTGGACAGTGGTCTCACCTTCAATAACCACATCACCACAACAGTCAGGAAATCCTTCTATGTGGCACACCTCATCACTAAGGGCTTTTCATCCAGAAAAAAGGAGGTCATTGTCCCACTGTACTCATCTCTCATTAGACCCATTATAGAATACAATGCCCCGTTTGGTATGTACCGCACAAGACATCTGCAACAACTGGAAAGGTCACAGAAATACCTCACTAAAAGAATCACAGGCCTAAAGCAGATGCCCTACGCTGACCGCCTTAAAAAACTCCAGCTATACTCTGTCACATATCGTCTACTCAGAGGCGATCTTTGCTTAACATACAAGGCCATGTCAAACCCAGAGCTGTTGGACATGCTACACTTAAAGAAATCCCAATCCCTCAGAGCCACACGCTCCAGGGATCTAAACCTTGTCATCACAATAAACAAAACATGCTGGAGTGATAGGTTCCTGACCCAGAGACTCCCCAGACTCTGGAATAGATTGCCCATACATGTCAAGCAGAGTGCCTCTTTGGTCCTCTTCAAAAGGAACCTTGATGATTGGATGGGAGAAAGGAAATTTACCCGGGGATCACGTCAGTCATCCTGCTAGACAGGGGTCCAGGGAAGTAAATAGTGTGGGAAGAAATAGCCAGGGAATTGTTATGGCTAGGCTTGTATAGGTCCTAGGGCTGATAGCCTAGTACCAACCTATGAACCTATGAACCTATGAACTAGTATATACTTCTTCCCTGTGGAACTTGGGGTACTCAGACACTCCACAATATCCATAGCTACCCTCTGAAATGGCTCTTGAATCACAGCCAAAGGCACCAAAAGAGCTTTGACCTTGTCTTCTGCCATGCCTACCTTTTGGCACTGCTCACAGGTCCTGCAGTACCCTGTTACATCCCTAGAAATCCCAGGCAAATAAAAGTTCTGCATAATATGTCTCTTGGTAAGCTTTATGTCCATGTGACCAGCAAAGGGAATATCATGGGCTATGGATAGAAGTGCCAGATGGTAGGCTCTGGGCACTAACAACTGCTGTACTCTCTCACCCCCTAGCCTTCCCTCCCTCAGAGGTCCATTCTCTATACAGTAACCCTTTGTTCCAGTATACAGATTCTCCTTTTCCTTGAGAATCAGGCACCTCCCTGGCTACCTCCCTCAAGTGTTGTAATGTAGGATCTGAGATCTGAGCCTGTCTCAACTCTGTCTTTGTAACCCTTCCCAGCTTCCCTTCTACAGGATGTCTGGTATCCTTTGACAGTGGTGCCCCACTGCCAGCCTGGGTACTACTACTCACCTCTGCTCTTGCAGTCACTCTGTCCAAGGGAACATCAGTACCCACTAGCAGCTGTGGCTCACCTTATGTCTCACTGCTACAGGGTAGCTCCCTCTCTGAAGTAACCACCTCACTAGTCCTTGCTTCAAGTGTGCAGTCTGTCTGGGTCCCCCTACCCAGACTACCAGACCCACATGCCTTTCTCCAAGCCTGACTGCATGTAACTGCATGCCCACAAGGTAGTACATTATCAAAATCATTCCCTGTCAGGACATCTTCAGTAATATTCTCAAACACACCTACTTGGTTGCTTCCTTTTCTACCCTCCCACTCAAGGTGAACCATAGCTAAAGGTATTTGGAATAGGGTCCCTCCTAAAGCTCTGACTGGATTAGGCTGTCCAAGTAAGTAATGCTCCTCTTTAACCATTGCAGGCTTCACAATGGTTAGGTCAGAGGCTGTGTTTCTCTTAGCAGTGGCCTGTTTCTCATCTATTAAGATAGGATATAACCTCTTGTAGTAGTTTGGTACCCTTGTTATCTCCAGACAACATACCACTGGCATTCTGTTATTCCCACTTGCTGGCTCCCCTACCTATTGCTCTCCACCTTGCCTCAGTGGTCATCTATATGCTACATGGCCCCACTGATTATATTTAAAACATTTAACCCTTGACCCTGGCCATGTACCTGAACTAGTGGCCTTCCCTGTTACTGTTGGACTCTGTTGGAGCGGTTTAGGCTGCCCACCATGATTTCCCATAGATCTATGTGCAACACTGGGTATCTCTTTCCTGTGCAGTGATGCCCTGCTTGCTAGGTATAGGTCTCCATTATTCCCCCAACTCATCTGTGGTGTTGCATTCTCTATGTGTCAACCAGATTCTCATGTCCTAAGGCACAGTGCTAAGGGCTTGTTCCCTCATGAAAAGGTCAGCTGGCCTTTTAAAAGTAGTGACCTGGCACCCACTCACCCACCTATGAAAATAAGTGCCTAACTCAGCTATATAATCACACACACTTTCATCTGCCTTGCATCTATGTTAAAGAAACTTTTTTTTATATAAGCTTCAGGTGTTAACTTAAAATACTCTAACAGACAATTTTTAACTGCATTATAATTTAAACAATTGGTATCAGACAATTTAGAAACAGCAGTTACAGCTTTACCATGGAGTAAGGGGGCCAGGAACCATACCCAGTGCCCTTGGTCAACATTATACTATTTACATACCCTTTCAGATATATAAATAAAACTATCAAAATGATGACCTTCTGTAAATTGTGGAAGGAATTTTTACTGACCTTTATTGCTTCTGGGGTTCAGTTATTCCCTTCCCCATTACCTTCATAACCCTGGCGAAGAGTCAGCATCTTCTTTTCATGTTGCCTCTGTCTCTCATTTTCTTTAGCTTCCAGATGTCTCAGTCTTTCTGCTAATTCTAATTCCATTTGTTTCTCATGTCACAGTCTCTTTACTGATTCTAGTTCCAAATGTTTAATCTCCAGTTAATGTCTCTTTAACTCCAGATGGATTTTTAAGGTATATGAGGAAAAGTTGAACTTCCCACTTTCTGAGAGTTGTACATTCCTAAGGCCAGTCTGGTTGTCATCCTGGTTGCTGGTCTGTAATGCAGCTGTGACTAAGGCTGCAATCATTTCCACTTTAATTAGGTTGCCATACACCAGTCCTTTGGCTTGGCACATCTCAGCTAACTGGCTCCTTGTCAGCTTGCCATAATCCTCTGATGACATCCTTGCATGCTCAACCTGACTAACTAAGTTAACAAAAAAATAAATAAAACTATTGTGGTATGAGACTCTGCCTACTATGTGGCTGCTTGAGAGTACAAACACTTTCTTTAGTGACCACTGTTTACAGGCTATAGGAGTTAAATATCCACATCACCGAATCCCAGTATGTGATGTGATCACAGCACTGCCAGCCAATTAATATGTGATGACCCTACACTGCCAACCAGTAATCATGGAGGTTCAATCCTCACCACTGGCAACAGTGGGCGATGTTCACTGAGAGGATAACAGGGACACACACAGTATTTCCAGATACAGCTCTCTGCATCAAGTGCAATTTCCCTTAAGACCACATAGAGATCACAGTCAGTCCGGGGCTAGTTTCTCACTCTTTCTTAAGATCCCCAATAATACCCCCCACTGGCACAGCTATAGAGTTGAGATCTCAGTTGAGTGACCAAGCCAAGACTTCAAGCACCCTCTCTATCCAACCATTACTTTGTGTCCCTGCTCAAGTAGCTGACACACACACTCTTCCTGGGAAAGACTGACACATGTTTACTAGCTATGCCCCCTTTTCCCCAGAATTTAAGGTAGTTACCGCTGCCACCAGTCACTCCTTATCAGCAACTTTAGGGCCCTTAACAAAGGGTGTCCAATCTTACTGTGTAATGTTAATACTAATACAAATGGTAGTTTGACCAAGAGCAAGGCTATTAGGAGTGGCCCACACAGTGTCCCCAAATAAATATGCAAGTACTCTTAAATCATAAATATCTCTACATAGAGCAGCCACAATGAATGGTTTAAATATATTTAATAATAAATAATAAAAGAACAAGACAATAATAAATATATATTCACAGTGACATCACAATTCAAAACCACAATAAATATTTAAAATAGCATTGCAGTACAGGCTCACACAAATAAAGAAAAACAAAATCTAAATTATGCTTCAGTATATTCCTGACTGTATTTAAGAGAGTTACTATACCCTACCAACATACACAGAACAAGGCAGATGTGGGAATGGTGCTTCTTGATGTCATGTCCAAGACAGAATGCAGAATGCTCTTTCTCACTAACCGACTTCTCAAAATAATATCTAAAATACTTCTGAGTCAACTTGCAGAATGACATCATTAATGGTCATCTGACTCCTAGTTCTCATGCAAACCCCCATTGCTGGCAGCTGGTAGCATTTAGAATCTACATGTAAAAATGCATAGACAAGGGGCAGGATTCACAATGGCTTGCATGGAGTCTAAGAGTCGTGTAAGACTCCATGCAGCCATCGCGATCCAGGAACAGCCTGAAATCCCATGTAAGAGACAGCTAAAATGACTCTTACACGGGCAGGGCGTGGATATGCTAATCACCCCACTTGAGGTAGATTAGTGATCCATGAAGCTGAAACCAGCCCGTGTAAGAGTCGTGTTAGTTGCAGAAATGTACTCAGTTGTTACTGCAAATAACACAATGGATCCATGACAGCTCCAAATAAAGTGTGCAAATGTTGCAGTCAGCATGCCAATGGCCAAATATGTGGCCAATGGCATGGTAACCCGATGCAAACATGAAATAAAATATTTTTTTTATTTTCGGAGATCGGCGATGTTTAAACGCAGTGCAGCCCCGCGCAAACGGGCTGTGCTATATAAAACATAAAAATAAAGGTTTGAAACCCACAAATGTGGGTTTTATGTAATGCATGGATTTGCAATGCAGGGACTAGCAGACCAAAAACAACATAGCCACCGTCTAGTGGTTGCTAAGGGGGGAAGCTGAGTGTTAGACATGTAACTAAGCATTAGTAGGCAATCCTATGTAAATGAGTGGTAGGATAGTGAATCACACTGTCACATAGCAAATGAGCACATTCCATGTAGTGTAAGAGTTAGATAAGGGGGAGTAACAGAGTAGGAGATAGGTGACATCACAGGGGGGAATGTCAGGAAGAAATCAAGCTCATTGGAGCAAAGTGGTATGTGAAACATGTCAATCACACAGCAGAAAAAGAGGAGAGTCAACAGATAAGCATGGGAAAGTCAAGAAATGGAAGGTGTACACTGTGGCCACCATCAAAGTTTCTTGCTGTACGTGCATGTGCGCGTGTGTGCACTGGGAGGCACGAGTAGGACAGAGTGCGCGCGTGTAAGACAAAGTAAGCATGTAGGAGCCTGTTTAAAGATCTGTAGGCCTGTTTGCACTGGTGTGCACGTGTTTTAATCTGAATAAGCAGATTCTGGTCTGTGTAAGCATGTGTGCGCGTGTGGTAGCCACTGTGAGCGTGTTTTCGCTGGTATGCGCGCTGCTCCCCCCTGAGGAAACAGAGAGGAAAAGGAAGCAGAAGAAATAGTAGGAAACTAGCAGGGAATACTTGTAGAGGTAGCAGGTGAAAACAATTAGAAGCAGGCAATTACACAGGCAGAATACAAGCCCAGCCAGGCACTTAAAACACTGCAAACAGCATTGCAGTATGTTTCTCTCAAGTGACACTGCAAGACAGGAGTAAACTAGTAGAAGTGAAAACTGAAAAAGCTGCACTCAGACCAAACATGCTAGGGGCTGCCATAGCTGTCATAAGGAGACATAGGAGACTTGCTGAGGGTGGTGACAATGGAAATGTTGCCAGACAACCCACAGTGAGGAGACGGAGAAGAGTGTACAGGCCCAGGGTCACCTACCAGGGGTTACATGAGCTGGAGATAGTGGAGCGCTATAGAGTGGACAGAGACCTCATGCAGCAAATTGTTGAGCTGTGCAGGCCACGCCTCACACACAGAACCAACAGAGGGGAACCCATCCCAGTGGAAACCAAGGTATGTGTTGGCCTAAGAATACTAGCAACAGGTACCTTCCAGAGACCAACTGGTGATATGATGGGGATATCACAGGCATCAGCCTCCGGGGTAATGCACCAGTTCCTGAATGCCATGTCAGCACATGTCGGTGATCATGTATATTTCCCCAATGCCCGTGAGGTATTGGCCAGCAATATGCGTCTCTTCCAGCAAATAGCGGAATACCCAGAGGTAGTGGGTGCAATAGACTGCACACACATACACATCAAAGCACCAGCCGGTGAGCGGGGTAGGGCTTACATTAACCGCAGGGGCTTCCCCTCCATCAACTGCCAGGTCATGTGTGATGCCCTGGGCATAATAATGAATGTGTGTGCTGGCTGCCCTGGGAGCTACCATGATTCCCATATCTGGCATTTGACGCAGCTATACCAGACATTTGCCAATGGGGGCATCCCACATGGTCACCTAGTGGGGGATGCAGGTTATGCACTGGAGCTGTGGCTGATGACACCCATCAGAAACACACACACACCTGAACAGGAACGCCATAATGAGGCACACGCACAAACACATAATGTAATAGAGCGTGTGTTTGGGCTGCTCAAGTCATGGTTCCGGTGCCTGGACACATCTGGTGGAGCCTTGCAGTACTCACCAACTACATGTTCCCAAATTGTCATGGTATGTGCTATGCTACATAATATGATCCTGCGAAAACAGCTGCAGCAGGACCAGCATAGGGCCGGGACAAACAGCCCCCCACCATTGCCAAGGCCATCACAGGCAGAGCGTGACTCAGAGGAGGAACAACCTGAGCTTGCCCCAGTAGGCAGAAGGAGGCATGCCCAGTATGACCTGGCCTTGGCAAAGAGGCAACACATAGCACATACACTGGCTCAGTAGGAACCCTGGGAATGATACCCCTCTCTGACTCACTCATATAGTAACAGGGATGCCTAACATGACATAACCTGCTCTCAAACATGTATAGGGAGTGTAGTATGTGCATCCAACAGAGGCAGCCCTGCAGCACCACCTGAGGCATGATTGCCATGTGTTAAGCAATGTAACACCATCTAGTATATGCAAACATGAAGACCCAAACTAACATCTCACCCTCACCAAGCATGATGCCATACAATGAAGACAACAAGATCAAGTACAATAATTGGCTGAGGTATTGCTGTTAGCAAGGGGGAACACATGGCTGACAGCCTGGGCTGACATGTCAAGCAAGACATGATGCCCCACCTGCTAGGGATGGCACGCACCCAGCACACCTGGCTGTGTAGATTCTGGCAAAGGCTGTTGTCACCCCCACTGTGCCTGGAATAGGTAAGTCTGGAAGCACAAACCCACCACCATAGGTAGCACAAGGGATAATAACCTGGACGTAATGCTACCCAATGCCAGAAGTCTAACCTGCAAGGTGCATGCAGACCAAACCCACCACAGCATGGAGAATGGTAATAGGTGTTCTGTAACAGAAACCTGGGCAAGGCCCAGAAGAGCACCCAAATACTTCCAGGTTATGCCTCATACCATGCTCTACAGCTCCAAAACATGGAACACACGACAATAGGAGTGTGGCTACCAGTAATTATCAAGAATAACCACATCCCCAGGTTAGTACCACAGCAAGAAGCAGCATGGACTTTCCACGGGCAAGTAACACTGTCTCAAACTGTGTACCTGTGTGAAGCCTGCTACAGACCCCACACACAAACCCAGGTACCCCAGCCAGCCTTCCTGAAGACACTTCAAAGTATGAATGTCTCAACAAATACCAAACAAGGCACACACAAAGTATGACATAGGTGGCAATCCATTATGTATGGAAGAAGTAATCATGGACCTAGGGACACAAGTGGACGGTAACCTGTCATGTGACACTCACATTGCCAAGGTGGCCAGGAAGACCTGCTATATTGCCCAACTTAATATGAAAGGATGCACATGTAGAGCTATAGAGGTCACTGTGCCCCCATACCCTTCCCTTATCAGGCCCATACATGACAACTATGCCCCAGTTCGGATGTACCTTACCTTACACATGCAGCAGTCAGAAGGACCCCAAATGTACCCCACCAACAGGATAAAGGGTCCAAACATTGGACATCTGCAGCCTGGCTGAAGAAACCACAGCCCAATTCAGAAGCATACTGCACAGTCAGAGGTGATGTATGCCTGATGTACAAGGCCATGTCCAATCCAAAATGAATGGACATGCTCCACTGCAGAAACCCCAAATCCAGCAAACACACCACAGTGAGATATCTGAACCTCTACACATAGATTAATAGGATGTGCTGGAGGGACAGATCCATAACCCAGAGGCTCAGGACACTCTGGAACAGAATCCCAGTCCATGATAGGCTGAGCTCCACACACAAACTCAACAAGAGAAATCCGGTGAAGTGCATGGGAGATAGTAGGTGTACACTGGGGGCCATCCCTGTGTCACATCTAGGAAAGTAAACCCTATGTGAGCATAATATGCACATTGCAAGGGGTGTTGAGACCCACACACAGTCTGTCCGTGCTCAAACAAGGCCAGGGCAGATAGCTTAGTATGAACCTATGAACCTATGATGATACAAATTGTGCAGGACACAAAGGATTATCACAGAGCTGTCCTACCTGATGGTAGGAACCATGGTGATAATCCACAGATATGCTCTGCAGCACTCTAATATCACAAGCAATACACCAAACCCACACACATTGCCAACAGCCTACCAAACAGATTCCTTCCAACCTCCCCACCAGCACCTAACTGCCAAATATCTATCCCAGGAGAGTGCTGGCCCCCTGACATTGCAGATGCTGAGGTAACAGCCAGCATCCACAAAGCACAGCACACAGCATCAATGGTACCAGATGGTGTCCTGGGTTGTGTCCAACAAGTACTGTAAGAAGAATGGAACAGCAAATATCATTACTGTGCACTATCAGTCCTACCACAGGATATGTACCCAAAGAGCAGTGTACAGCAACAGTGGTACCACACCACAAAGGGGGTGCCTGAATGGATACTGCAAACTATCACCCCTCAACCCCGACTATCTAAGTTGGCAAAGTAATGGAGAGGATGATCATGGATCCCATGGATAACAAGATTGGGTACCTACAGACATTGGACCCTACCCAGTGTGGCTGTCATAGGGCAGATCCTGCCCCATACACATGTCTGACTCATGTGAAACATGCACCAAGCCCAGTGATGTGGGGAATGTTGATCACACAGCCTATCTGGACCTTGCTAAACCCTTCCATACAATACCCTAGTTGGCAGTACAGATAAGCTCACCAGCCTAACTATAAACCCCTATGCAAGTAGATGGGTTGCAAACCAGCTCAAGGACAGGACTGACCTGGCAGGCATGCTGTAGCCTTGGCAGACTGCAAACCAGGTACAACTGGCATCTCACAAGGCATGGTAATGGGACCTCTCTTGTATGCTAGATATGTCACATAGGTATAGGCCAACATGGACGGACTCTGTCTGAACAGGTTTGCAGAGGACTACAAACTGGCCGCCATATCGGACCCTCCAGCTGACACAAGCAACCTACAAAAGACACACATAGAAGCACACAAGTGGTGCCACAGCCATGTCAACAAGCTAAATGCAGAATAGTGTATAGTCAACCCCTGTGGAAACACAGTACATGGCAAGAAATTACCACATAGATGTTAACCCAGTAAGTACATCAGGAGAAATAACAGACCTGGGGACACAAGGTGATAGATATCCTGTATGTGACAACCATGTGTCTGTAGTGGTTACAGAAACATACCATATACCCACTAATCATGAAGGTAAGCACAGCTTGGTTAGGGTAGGGCAATGTGCCTCTCCAGTCATCCATCAGCAGCCCCACAATTGTGTACAATGGCCCTTCAGGGATGTACCATAGCAGACACCTGCAGCAACTGGAAAGACCACAAAAATACCCCACCAGGAGGATCGCAGAGCTGTAACAGATGCCATGTATCACCTGAGTAAAGAAACTGCAGCTCCACACAGTGCCATACTGCCTGGCTGGAGGTGAACTGTGTCTGATGTATAAAGCAATGACCAACCTGGTATCAATGGACATTTGGCACCATGTAAACACTAAATGCTGGTGACCTATGCAGCTGACAGGCCTGAACCCCAGCACAGACATAAACAGAACATGCTGTACCGATTGGTCCATAACCCAGAAGCTCACTCCACTCATGACTAAACTCCCACTACAGGATATCCAGGGAGTCCCTCAGTGACTGTCATCCAGAGGAATCATGATGACTGGATGGGAGATGGTAGGTGTACCCTGGATGTCACGGGTAGACAGAGGCACAGCACACTAACTGTGACATATGTCATGGCAAACACCAGTAAATGTGTGTTGAAGGGCAAACACTCTCTGACTAGCATTACAAATGGACTAGGGCACATGGACATTATTTGTCACTGTCTACACAAGTTGTGGAATACATTAACAATGTCGGGCAATCATGTACTATGCTGGCCATATCTGAACAAAATGCAACATGGTCATATCTGCACAACTGGCCCTCAAAAATCTGTTGTGCTTAATATAAATATTACAAGCAGTGATAGGACTGAAACCGATTATACTGTCCACCATAGTGAAAGTACTGCACCAGTACACTATATGACAATACAACTGTTTGGTCAGCAGGAAAGGATGATGACAACTGTATGCAAACTATCCCATGGTGACCCTGCAGGCACAGCATAATACCTGTTAGGTTCAGACACAAAGCAGTTGGGCAGTAAGAACACAACCTGATGTCCAACACTCAACTCTACATGTGATATATAGATGGCGTCCACATACAAACACAAATGTGGTGGTCCACAAATCCCAACATAAGGAAAGGTCACACTGGGCATGCTCGCACACTTAGATAAATGAGATGTGGCAGTCAAGAAGCCATACAAACTGCGAACTGGGCATGCTCACACACTTAGGCCATGTCACAGTTCAGCAGTTGGACACACATATCTGGCATTTCTATGTGTTAACACAGGAACATCCCACAATACAGACATCTGCCTAGTGCACACAGTGAAGTTACAACAGAGACATAAGTAAAGTACTGGATCCCACTCATATGCAAACATCTCCCACAGTACACACGTTGTTTATAGAGATAGGGAAGGTTATGGCAATAAAGACCCACAAACAGTATATGAGCAACAGATACTTGCATCTGACAGGTAAACATATGGCCGTAGAGTGCAATACCTGGCTGTTGTCCCTAGGGAATACAGAAGGCTATCCACAGTGTATTTGGCATTTGCCTCCACAGTACAGTAGGCCACTGTGCCTGTGCAAAGTTAATGCATAGATATGCTCTCCCCTGTACTGATGGATAGACACAGATGTACATACCTCTTCATCCATAATGATGTCAGCACACTCTACATATGTCAGGAGCAGAAATTATATCCAATAATGTGAATAGTGCGCTCCGCTACTGCATTTCTAACAAGTGTCATAACACAGTTAGGTAGGGGTTTGAATCATGCAAGTGCTCAGTATGTGTGTGGGGAAGTAGTGCGTGCAATTCCATGTGTATGAGAAATGTCCCTTTTGGCAACTAGTACTACACAACACATGCTGCATATTCCACTGTCTAAACACTGATGATGTCAGCACCCTATAAGTGCAGCAGGAAAAAGCAATCTCCCTACTAATGCAAGTAGCTCGCTCTGCTAATGTATTTCTCATAGAGACTAGAGAGGTTGTTGACTGCAACTGAGCTACAAAATATAAGTATCTTGATTTTTTTTTTATTTTTACAGATTACTGTTTTTACAATTTAATATATATAAAGCACTTTGTCTATTCAGTATCTTCACAAATCCTTATCTGTTTAAAAACGTTCATTTGTCTCTCTAGTGCTGTCTGTAGGCTATTGTGTAAACTGAAACATCTCCTCTGTGTAATTATCTCTTGGCTAGTGGGGGCTGGTTCTTTTGTGTTCTTGTAAAAAAAAGTTTCTGTCTTTTGCACACAGTGCAGACTAGAGAGGTTGTTGACTGCAACTGAGCTACAAAATATAAGCATCTTGATTTTTTTGATTATTTTTACAGATTACTGTTTTTACAATTTAATATATATAAAGCACTTTGTCTATTCAGTATCTTCACAAATCCTTATCTGTTTAAAAACTTTCATTTGTCTCTCTAGTGCTGTCTGTAGGCTATTGTGTAAACTGAAACATCTCCTCTGTGTAATTATCTCTTGGCTAGTGGGGGCTGGTTCTTTTGTGTTCTTGTAAAAAAAGTTTCTGTCTTTTGCACACAGTGCAGACTAGAGAGGTTGTTGACTGCAACTGAGCTACAAAATATAAGTATCTTGATTTTTTTTATTATTTTTACAGATTACTGTTTTTACAATTTAATATATATATAAAGCACTTTGTCTATTTAGTATCTTCACAAATCCTTATCTGTTTAAAAACTTTCATTTGTCTCTCTAGTGCTGTCTGTAGGCTATTGTGTAAACTGAAACATCTCCTCTGTGTAATTATCTCTTGGCTAGTGGGGCTGGTTCTTTTGTGTTCTTGTAAAAAAAAAGTTTCTGTCTTTTGCACACAGTGCAGACTAGAGAGGTTGTTGACTGCAACTGAGCTACAAAATATAAGTATCTTGATTTTTTTGATTATTTTTACAGATTACTGTTTTTACAATTTAATATATATAAAGCACTTTGTCTATTCAGTATCTTAACAAATCCTTATCTGTTTAAAAACTTTCATTTGTCTCTCTAGTGCTGTCTGTAGGCTATTGTGTAAACTTAAACATCTCCTCTGTGTAATTATCTCTTGGCTAGTGGGGGCTGGTTCTTTTGTGTTCTTGTAAA
Organism: Protopterus annectens; assembly: GCF_019279795.1. Taxonomy (NCBI): domain Eukaryota; kingdom Metazoa; phylum Chordata; order Ceratodontiformes; family Protopteridae; genus Protopterus; species Protopterus annectens. Next base: position 923,351,096 of record NC_056734.1, read on the forward strand.
AAAAAAGTTTCTGTCTTTTGCACACAGTGCAGACTAGAGAGGTTGTTGACTGCAACTGAGCTACAAAATATAAGCATCTTGATTTTTTTGATTATTTTTACAGATTACTGTTTTTACAATTTAATATATATAAAGCACTTTGTCTATTCAGTATCTTCACAAATCCTTATCTGTTTAAAAACTTTCAGTTGTCTCTCTAGTGCTGTCTGTAGGCTATTGTGTAAACTGAAACATCTCCTCTGTGTAATTATCTCTTGGCTAGTGGGGGCTGGTTCTTTTGTGTTCTTGTAAAAAAAGTTTCTGTCTTTTGCACACAGTGCAGACTAGAGAGGTTGTTGACTGCAACTGAGCTACAAAATATAAGTATCTTATTTTTTTGATTATTTTTACAGATTACTGTTTTTACAATTTAATATATATAAAGCACTTTGTCTATTCAGTATCTTCACAAATCCTTATCTGTTTAAAAACGTTCATTTGTCTCTCTAGTGCTGTCTGTAGGCTATTGTGTAAACTGAAACATCTCCTCTGTGTAATTATCTCTTGGCTAGTGGGGGCTGGTTCTTTTGTGTTCTTGTAAAAAAAAAAGTTTCTGTCTTTTGCACACAGTGCAGACTAGAGAGGTTGTTGACTGCAACTGAGCTACAAAATATAAGTATCTTGATTTTTTTGATTATTTTTACAGATTACTGTTTTTACAATTTAATATATATAAAGCACTTTGTCTATTCAGTATCTTCACAAATCCTTATCTGTTTAAAAACTTTCATTTGTCTCTCTAGTGCTGTCTGTAGGCTATTGTGTAAACTGAAACATCTCCTCTGTGTAATTATCTCTTGGCTAGTGGGGCTGGTTCTTTTGTGTTCTTGTAAAAAAAAGTTTCTGTCTTTTGCACACAGTGCAGACTAGAGAGGTTGTTGACTGCAACTGAGCTACAAAATATAAGTATCTTGATTTTTTTGATTATTTTTACAGATTACTGTTTTTACAATTTAATATATATAAAGCACTTTGTCTATTCAGTATCTTCACAAATCCTTATCTGTTTAAAAACTTTCAGTTGTCTCTCTAGTGCTGTCTGTAGGCTATTGTGTAAACTGAAACAGCTCTGTGTAATTATCTCTTGGCTAGTGGGGGCTGGTTCTTTTGTGTTCTTGTAAAAAAAAAAGTTTCTGTCTTTTGCACACAGTGCAGACTAGAGAGGTTGTTGACTGCAACTGAGCTACAAAATATAAGTATCTTGATTTTTTTTAATTATTTTTACAGATTACTGTTTTTACAATTTAATATATATAAAGCACTTTGTCTATTCAGTATCTTCACAAATCCTTATCTGTTTAAAAACGTTCATTTGTCTCTCTAGTGCTGTCTGTAGGCTATTGTGTTAACTGAAACATCTCCTCTGTGTAATTATCTCTTGGCTAATGGGGGCTGGTTCTTTTGTGTTCTTGTAAAAAAAGAAGTTTCTGTCTTTTGCACACAGTGCAGACTAGAGAGGTTGTTGACTGCAACTGAGCTACAAAATATAAGTATCTTGATTTTTTTTAATTATTTTTACAGATTACTGTTTTTACAATTTAATATATATAAAGCACTTTGTCTATTCAGTATCTTCACAAATCCTTATCTGTTTAAAAACGTTCATTTGTCCCTCTAGTGCTGTCTGTAGGCTATTGTGTAAACTGAAACATCTCATCTGTGTAATTATCTCTTGGCTAGTGGGGCTGGTTCTTTTGTGTTCTTGTAAAAAAAGTTTCTGTCTTTTGCACACAGTGCAGACTAGAGAGGTTGTTGACTGCAACTGAGCTACAAAATATAAGTATCTTGATTTTTTAATTATTTTTACAGATTACTGTTTTTACAATTTAATATATATAAAGCACTTTGTCTATTCAGTATCTTCACAAATCCTTATCTGTTTAAAAACTTTCATTTGTCTCTCTAGTGCTGTCTGTAGGCTATTGTGTAAACTGAAACATCTCCTCTGTGTAATTATCTCTTGGCTAGTGGGGGCTGGTTCTTTTGTGTTCTTGTAAAAAAAAATGTTTCTGTCTTTTGCACACAGTGCAGACTAGAGAGGTTGCTGACTGCAACTGAGCTACAAAATATAAGTATCTTGATTTTTTTGATTATTTTTACAGATTATTGTTTTTACAATTTAATATATATAAAGCACTTTGTCTATTCAGTATCTTCACAAATCCTTATCTGTTTAAAACCTTCATTTGTCTCTCTAGTGCTGTCTGTAGGCTATTGTGTAAACTGAAACATCTCCTCTGTGTAATTATCTCTTGGCTAGTGGGGGCTGGTTCTTTTGTGTTCTTGTAAAAAAAAAAGTTTCTGTCTTTTGCACACAGTGCAGACTAGAGAGGTTGTTGACTGCAACTGAGCTACAAAATATAAGTATCTTGATTTTTTTTTTATTTTTACAGATTACTGTTTTACAATTTAATATATATAAAGCACTTTGTCTATTCAGTATCTTCACAAATCCTTATCTGTTTAAAAACGTTCATTTGTCTCTCTAGTGCTGTCTGTAGGCTATTGTGTAAACTGAAACATCTCCTCTGTGTAATTATCTCTTGGCTAGTGGGGGCTGGTTCTTTTGTGTTCTTGTAAAAAAAGTTTCTGTCTTTTGCACACAGTGCAGACTAGAGAGGTTGTTGACTGCAACTGAGCTACAAAATATAAGTATCTTGATTTTTTTTAATTATTTTTACAGATTACTGTATTTACAATTTAATATATATAAAGCACTTTGTCTATTCAGTATCTTCACAAATCCTTATCTGTTTAAAAACGTTCATTTGTCTCTCTAGTGCTGTCTGTAGGCTATTGTGTAAACTGAAACATCTCCTCTGTGTAATTATCTCTTGGCTAGTGGGGCTGGTTCTTTTGTGTTCTTGTAAAAAAAAGTTTCTGTCTTTTGCACACAGTGCAGACTAGAGAGGTTGTTGACTGCAACTGAGCTACAAAATATAAGTATCTTGATTTTTTTAATTATTTTTACAGATTACTGTTTTTACAATTTAATATATATAAAGCACTTTGTCTATTCAGTATCTTCACAAATCCTTATCTGTTTAAAAACTTTCATTTGTCTCCCTAGTGCTGTCTGTAGGCTATTTTGTCCCACCCTCCCTCCCTGTTGGTGTCTTGCTCTTATACTTGGTGGCTTTGCCGTTGCCCGCCCCTACTGTGACACACCTCCCAGTCTAGTGTCATTAGCTCATTCTGCTTAATACAGAGAGAACATTTGATAAGGCCTTCTGTTCCTCCTTTTTCCCTTTCAAAAAGTAAAACAAAACTTTTTTTGTCTCTTTCGCCTGAACCTTTTTGTGTTCTGACTGTCCTTCTCAAACATTTTGGAAATATACAGTATATTTCAGAGCATTTGTTATAACTGTATTTGCTATAACTGATTTAAGTATTTTTTTCTGGATTTTTGATTATTTACTGCTTAGCGACTGCATTTTAGCCTGTCTATACAGCTCTGCATTCTATTTAAACTGTTTTTGTGTTGATTAACTGTTTTGCACTTTTAAAATGTTAGTTGTTGCTTAATTTTACCTGTAGGCTAACACACTCAAGTGCGCTAGCCGCTTAAAAGCATTTATAGCATTTACTGTCGGTTTTCTGCAAAAAAAAAAAAAAACCTTGTTTTCCCGCCTTACTGAACTAGAGTAGTCCAGTCTTCAGAGTTTGCTGATCTCTGGGCTTTGTCTTGGTTCCTGTGCTATTCCATATCCTTATTTGGATAAAAGGAAGCGTCTTTGTTTACCAGTGGGAGTGGGGAGCACTGAGCGGCCTATTTGTCCCTAGAGGAGTGGTTCCAGCCAGAAACTTGTAGTCTATTGGCCATTTTGGGTCAATTCCTAGCTCTTTCAGCCCCCTGTAATAAAGCCCGCTTTAGTGCGCTTTTTCGCTTGTATTCAACTCAACACAGCTCCTTGTGGTGTCCTGCAGAGTTCTACAAGCAGCAGAGAGCAAAAGAGTGACTTTTTCCTGATTTAAGTATTTTTTCTGGCTTTTTGATTATTTACTGCTTAGCGACTGCTTTTTCGCCTGTTCATACAGCTCTGCATTCTATTTAAACTGTTTTTTGTGTTGATTAACTGTTTTGCACTTTTAAAAAAGTTATTTGTTGCTTAATTTTACCTGTAGGCTAACACACTCAAGTGCGCTAGCCATTTAAAAGCATTTATAGCATTTACTGTCTGTTTTTCTTCTGTTTTCTGCAAAAAAGAAAAAAACAAAACAAACAAAAAATCTTGTTTTCCCGCCTTACTGAACTAGAATAGTCCAGTCTTCAGAGTTTGCTGACCTCTGGGCTTTGTCTTGGTTCCTGTGCTATTCCATATCCTTATTTGGATAAAAGGAAGCATCTTTGTTCACCAGTGGGAGTGGGGAGCACTGAGTGGCCTGTTTGTCCCTAGAGGAGTGGTTCCAGCCAGAAACTTGTAGTCTATTGGCCATTTTGGGTCAATTCCTAGCTCTTTTCAGCCCCCTGTAATAAAGCCCGCTTTAGCGAGCTTTTTCGCTTGTATTCAACTCAGCACAGCTCCTCGTGGTGTCCTGCAGAGTTCTACAAGCAGCAGAGAGCAAAAGAGTGACTTTTTCCTGATTTAAGTATTTTTTTCTGGCTTTTTGATTATTTACTGCTTAGCGACTGCATTTTCGCCTATTTATACAGCTCAGCATTCTATTTAAACTGTTTTTGTGTTGATTAACTGTTTTGCACTTTTAAAAAAGTTATTTGTTGTTTAATTTTACCTGTAGGCTAACACACTCAAGTGCGCTAGCCGTTTAAAAGCATTTATAGCATTTACTGTCTGTTATTCCTCTGTTTTCTGCAAAAAAGAAAAAACAAAAAAAATCTTGTTTTCCCGCCTTACTGAACTAGAATAGTCCAGTCTTCAGAGTTTGCTGATCTCTGGGCTTTGGCTTGGTTCCTGTGCTATTCCATATCCTTATTTGGATAAAGGGAAGCTTCTTTGTTCACCAGTGGGAGTGGGGAGCACTGAGCAGCCTATTTGTCCATAGAGCAGTGGTTCCAGCCAGAAACTTGTAGTCTATTGGCCATTTTGGGTCAATTCCTAGCTCTTTTCAACCCCTGCTATAAAGCCCACTTTAGCGCGCTTTTGCGTGATTTAGCACGGAGTTGCCCATAGAGCACCATCGGGCAGTGCTGGTTAAACAAGGTTAAACTATTTCTGGCTCCGTAAAGTCTGCTTTTCAATTTTTCCCTTAGAACTTCTCTACTTGCAATCTAAACAGTCTATTCTCTATCTCAAAAGCTCAGCACTTGCTCCTAAAGCATTTTATATAGGTAAAGCTCAGCACTTGCTCCTAAAGCATTTTTATATAGGTAAAGTACTTGTATACTAAACAAAGTACTACATTAGCCTAGAATCCTTGAGTACCCATTTCCCTATAGGTCCCTTCTGACTCAGTTACACAGCAAACTTTATCACTTTTTCTAGCATGTCGAAGGGTCAGTTGCTAGCGTCCTCTCCTGTTCAGCTGGTAAATCTGGGCATCTTGAGGCAATGTTACAGTTGCCTCATGTACACAGACAACCCACTCCTTCTCCCACAAAACACAAATACATGTGAGAGATGCAACTATATAGCCAAACTGGAGGCTGAGCTCTCTCAACTCAGGACTGGCAAGACCAGACAGGAGGAGAAGGAAACCACGCACACCAAAAACCCAGTTTCACATAGAACTATCACAACTGCAAAACAAACACGTAAACACACAAAGACATACTCGGAGGCACTGATGAAAAATCTACCAAAACTACAGAGGCCTCCAAAGCAGACACCCAAGCAACTGCCACCTCAAGACATAAGACATGCATATTTTTTTCCCCCTTTTTTTACCTTTTCCTTGGTTCAATCAATAACAATTACAAGATTAATATACCCATATTAACAGCACAATAAATTCATACAACATTTTTTCCACTTTTATAAACATAACTTGTATATATTAATTGTAATTTATATGAATTTGAAAATATACACAATAATAATTTTAGGATATTTTTAAAGATTTATGTTTTGGTATATGTACAAATATATAATTATTTATACAACTATTTATACAATTATTTATTCAGATTTTAATGTTCAAAAATGTTTAAAAATATATATGTATTTTGTTATTTATATATATATTTATATATTTTTTTGGAAATGAAATGGTAAATATATTTTTTAAAATCTTGTTCAACCCCTCACACAGCTTAAATATTTAAATAAATAAACATTTATTTATTCATTCACTATTAATTTCAAACATAACAGTAATAGTAGCACAGTTATTTAAAGCACAAGCATGGTTACACATAAAGAACACCTTTGGGGTGGATTATTTTAACTAAAATTTGACTATGTCTATGTTTATTTTCATTCAAAATGTATTGCACAAGGTATATAATTGTTTACACTAGTTATTTTATTTAAACATGTCAATTCATTAACATGCATAGCAGCATTTTAATATAATTCTTTGAAAAAAGAAATAGCAATGTACAAAAGGGTTAAAATTGGCTTAGGCAAGCCTTTGAAACTAATTGTTTTATTTTATGTATGGACTTATTGAAATATTGATTCAATTAGTTATTATTGAATAATTATGTAATTAAGAATAGTATAAAAATGTGTGGCCCTGATTATGAAGTATTCTGATGAAATCTGCTTAGGGCAGATGAAAGCGCTCAATCTGGTGGATTATTGGTGTAATAAAGACTGAAGGTTTGCTTGAACGAAGTCCATTTTTGCTACATGCAACACATAGTTCTCAAAGTCAGTGTGCTAAACAGTCACAGCCCTTAAGGCCAAACACAATGCCAGACACACTTGTTATAGGTGACTCCATAGTCAGACACACTGACGTCCCACTCACCAGACTGAACAAGGAAAAGATCACAGTAAGCTGCCTGTCAGGCGCTAGAATCCACCACATAACACAAGCACTCAGGTCACTCCACAGCAAGTACAAGTATGACTCAGTCATTGTCCATGCCGGTGTGAACGACCTGAGACGTACCTCCCTGGACTACATGAAAAGAGACATAGAGGAGCTCTCAGATTATGTAGCCCAGGCCGGTATGGCCCTGACCCTGAGCAGTATCCTACCCTCACCAAGAATGATGCCACAATACAGAGACAAAATGATCAGCTTTAATAATTGGCTTAATTACTGGTGTCATTCTAAGGGGATCCAATGTCTGTCTGCCTGGGATGACATGCTTGACAAGCCACACTGCTTCAAGGGATGGCTTGCACCTGTCACCCTGGGCTTCCGGATATTGGCAAAGGCTCTGGCCACCCCATAGTGCCTTTTTAGGCAAGGCTCAAATGATAAACCTACCGCCCTAGAAAACAAAAATGGAGAAAAACTAAGGGTAATACTGCTCAATGCCAGAAGTCTAAACCTCAAGATGCATGCCCTCAAAGCCCTCCTCAGTATGGAGAACATCGATGTCTGTGCTGTGACTGAAACCTGGTTCAAGGCTCCTGAGAGCACCCCAGCACTATCAGGTTATACCTCATATCATGCATTCCGGCCCCAAAATCCGGACCGAACCACAAAAGGAGGGGGAGTATCCATATTCATAAAGGATACCCACACTTCCAGGTTAGTGGCAATGCACGAAGCATTGGAGACCATCCAGGTGCAATTAACCATAGGTAAAACTGCCCTACAGTTTGTAACATGCTACAGACCACCTTCTCAAACTCAGGAAACCCACACAGCCTTCCTGAAGACACTGGAGAGTATGAATGTCTCCAAACACCATCATATTGGGTGACTTCAACTACCCAAACATAGACTGGGAACATTACTCAAGCCCCAACACCCTAGCCCAAAGGTTCCTTGAGTTCATAAACTCAAATGCTATGGAACAACTAGTCACCATTCCCACAAGAGGAGAAAATATACTAGACCTGATCATCACAAACATGGGGACAAAATGCTCCACACCGGAAGTATATCCCTCATTGGTGAGATCAGACCATAAATTAATCTCACTGGAGATCCACATCCCGCCCCCACCCTCAGCAAAAAAGACCACAGTGAAGAACTTCTCAAAAGCAAACTTCACACTTCTTAAGACTGCAGTGGTATCCTTCAAGGCCCCCGAGCCAGTGGAAACTACAACCCATGCTGCTGAAACCCTTACAAATGCCTTCTACGAGCACCTCCAGGAATGTATGGATCAAGCAATCCCTAATAAAATCAAGACCTTTTCCACCAAAGGCAGGCGCCCAGTCTGGTGGACTCCAGCCATAAACAAACTCTACAACAAGAGGAGAAAGCTACTACATGACAGAGCAAAATCCCTAAAAGGGAAGGCATCTCTGATCAATACTAGCAAAAAACTACGATCACACATAAAATCATCCAAGGCCAACTTTGAGAGAAAAATCGCGAATGACACAAAAGACAATCATAAAGCCTTCTTTAGCTATGTTAGAAACCTGGGTGGAAACTCCCAGATATGCTCAGAATTAGTCCAAAATGATAAAAAAATCACTGAACCCACAGACATTGCCAACATACTGGCAGACAGGTTCAGTGCAAATTTCTCACCCTCCCCCCCAAAAGGAGAAATATCTATCCCACCAGAGTCTAGCCTCCCAAACATCTCAGATGCCCAGGTGAGAGCTGCTCTCTAAAGCAAAAACACAGCATCAATGGGACCGGACGGTGTCCCTGGCTGTGTGCTACACGAACTCAATGAGGAACTAAACCCACACATAAGGCTGCTGTTTAATTTTAGCCTTACTACAGGATACGTACCCAAAGAATGGCGACGGCAACTGTGGTCCCACTCCACAAAGGCGGTGCTTCTACGGACCCTGGAAATTACCGCCCCATAAGCTTGACGAGCCTTGTCTGCAAAGCTATGGAGAGGATCATAATGGAACTCATAAATAAAGACATTGGGGACCTACAGACACTGGATCCTACCCAATTTGGCTTTGTCAAGGGCAGATCCTGCCTCTTGAACTTGGTCGACTTTTTCGAAACAGTCACTAAGGCCATTGATGAGGGTAAGGCAGTTCACACAGCCTACCTTGACCTAGCAAAAGCCTTTGACACAATACCCCACTCGGGCATCATAGAAAAGCTCACCATCTTAGATGTAAACCCATATGTCACAAGATGGGTTGCAAACTGGCTCAAGGACAGAACACACAGGGTTAGAGTTGCTGGTGCCATGTCAGACTCTAAGCCGGTCACGAGCGGTGTCCCACAGGGCTCAGTCTTGGGCCCCCTCTTGTTCGGCATTTATTTTTCTGAAGTGCAGGCAAACATAGGGGGATTGTGGCTGACAAAATTTGCAGATGACTGCAAACTGGGCACCATAATTGACACTCCATCAGACAAAGACATCCTCCAGAAAGGTCTCATAGAAATGGATAACTGGTGCCAGAGCCATGGCCTTAAGCTAAATGCCAAAAAATGTAGTCATACCCTTTGGGAAAAACAAGGTAACCCCTAATTACCACATAGGTGGTAATCCACTAAACACGGAAGAAGTTATCAGGGACCTGGGGACCCAAGTTGACAGTAACCTCTCTTTTGACACTCACATTGCCAAAGTGGTTAGGAAGACCTTCTACATTGCCCACCTGATCATGAAGGGATTCACATCCAGATCAGGAGAGGTCATTGTACCCCTGTACTCTTCACTTATCAGACCAATGATTGAGTACAACGCCCCATTCGGAATGTACCTTACCCAACACCTGCAGCAGTTGGAAAGACCCCAAAGGTTCCTCACCAAAAGGATAAAGGGGCTCAAACATATGTCATACGATGCCCGACTGAAGAAACTCCAGCTCTATTCAGTCGCATACCGTCTGCTCAGAGGTGATCTGTGCCTGACATACAAGGCCATGTCCAACCCGGAATTAATGGACATGCTCCACCTCAAAAAATCCAAATCCACCAGAGCCACGAGAGCAAGAGACTTAAACCTCAACACTGATATAAATAGGACGTGCTGGAGGGACAGATTTATCACCCAGAGACTCCCTACACTATGGAACAGAATCCCAGTCCATGTGAGGCAGAGCCCCTCACTTACTCTGTTCAAGAGAAATCTTGACGAGTGGATGGGAGATCGTAGGTTTACCCCGGGAATCATCTCTGTATCACTGCTGGACAGAGGCACAGAAAACTAATGGGTATAGTATTCTCATCCTAAGGGGTGGTGAAAGCCACACACACTCTGGCTAGGTTTATAAATGCCCTAGGGCAGATAGCCTAGTATGAACCTATGAACCTATAAGTGTCATAACATTGTTAGGTAGAGGTTTGAATCCTGCAAGTGCCCAGTGTGTGTGTGTGAATGTATGTGGGGGAGTAGTGTGTGCAGTTCCATGTGTATGAGAAATGTCCCTTTTGGCAACTAGTACTACACAACACATGCTGCATGTTCCACTGTCTAAACACTGATGATGTCAGCACCCTATAAGTACAGCAGGAGAAAACAATCCCCCCAGTAATGCAAGTAGCGCGCTCTGCTAATGCGTCTCTCATAAGTGTCATAACATAGTTAGGTAGGTGTTTGAATCCTGCAAGTGCCCAGTGTGTGTGTGTGAATGTGTGTGGAGGAGTAGTGTGTGCAATTCCATGTGTATGAAAAATGTCCCTTTTGGCAACTAGTACTACACAACACATGCTGCATATTCCACTGTCTAAACACTGATGATGTCAGCACCCTATAAGTACAGCAGGAGAAAACAAATCCCCCCAGTAATGCAAATAGCGTGCTCTGCTAATACATCTCTCACAAGTGTCATAACATAGTTAGGTAGGAGTTTGAATCCTGCAAGTGCCCAGTGAATGTGTGTGGGGGAGTAGTGCATGCAATTCCGTGTGTATGAGAAATGTCCGTTTTGGCAACTAGTACTACACAACACATGCTGCATATTCCACTGTCTAAACACTGATGATGTCAGCACCCTATAAGTACAGCAGGAGAAAGCAATTCCCCCATAAATGCAAATAGCATGTTCTGCTAATGCGTTTCTCACAAGTGTCATAACATAGTTAGGAGGGGTTTGAATCCTATAAATTCCATGTGCATTTTTGTCACACAGTTTGTCCATGTGTGTGGGGTGTTGTTCCCAATATTGCACGACATACATTATATTAGTAATGTCAATGCACACATGATGTATGTGTGTGCCACCTACACATATGCACCTGTGAACTGCAAGAGTTCCCATGTCCGAAGCCTGCCTCATGTGAATACATGGAATATGCATCAGACAACTGTATGAATGTGGTGTTCTGTGCAGGGGCTGCATGTGGTATGTGACTATACAGTGTGGGTTGTAGATGGTGTCCTCCCACCAGCGAGGGATACATGATTGGTCTGGAGAATATAGTCCACATGTTGGTGATGAACAGGTGCAGCATGTTGTCACCACTTGTGGGAGTGGTAACAGGTTGTTCCATAGCAATGCAGGGAATGAATGATAGGAACCCTTCAGATAGGGTCTTGCAGCTAGAATAATGCTCACACTGTATGTTAGGGTAGTCGCAGTACAGCCATATAATGGTGTGTGTAGAGACCTTCATATTCCCAGTATTGTCAGGAAGGCCAAGTGGGTTTCCTGGGTATGGTAGTGTGGTGTGTGCCAGGCTATGAACCTGAAGGCAGTCTAACCCCCTGTGTGTTGCACATGGAGAGGCTCTGATGCTTTGTGCACTGCCACCAACCTGGGGGTGTGTGTATCTGAGGTGCCTTTGGATACATCCCCCCTGTTCTGGTTTGGTGCATGTGTAGGGGATGACAATGGTATCAGGAATGACCTGGCACTGATGGTGTGCACCTGGGAGCCTTGTGCCAGGAGTCTGTTACTGCACGGATATTGCTGTACCCCATGCTAAGGACAGTTTCCACTGCATGCATCTTGAGGTTTACACTGCTACTGTTGAGTAGCATTGCTATTAGTGTCCCATCCCGTGTGATACCTGTGTAGGTGGCTATGTAATGTCAGCCTTGCATACAAAGGCACTATGTGTGTAGCAACAGCCTCTGCCAATATACAATGGCCCATGGGTGACAGGTGCAAGCTGTCCCAAGCAAAGCAATGTGGCATGTCCAGCATGTGATCCCACACTGACAGGCATTGGATCCCCTTTGAATGTCACTGAAAGATACGTTAATTGCAGAAACTGATGATCCTGTCTACATATTGTGGCAGAATTCATGGTGAGGGTGAGATGCTACTCAAGGCCAGGGTCATACCAGCCTGTGCCACAAGCTCAGAGAGCCCCTCTATGCCCCCTAACATGTAGTCCAGGGAGCTGTGTCAGAGGTCATACACACTGACACAGACAATGACTGAGTCATACTTCTACATGCCTTGGAGTGACTGGTATGCTTGTTATGTGGTGGATCATAGTGCCTGACGGGCAGCTCAGCGTGACTGTCACCTTGTTCAGCCTGGGAGCAGGACCTCAGTGTACGTGATGATAGAGGTACCTCATACAACTGTAGCAGGTGTGTTGTCTAGCCGTATGGCCTGTGACTGTTTGGCACACAGGCTTTGTGAGCTATGTGTTGCATGTGCTCTGCTCTGGCTTAAAGTTTGCTTGTGTGTCTGCTTTGCAGGTGTCAGCTGCTCAGGCAGGATGCTATTCTGAGAGCCCAATAATGTACCTGTGTGTTTCTATGTTTGGATTGTGGTCGTGGCAGGTCTATGGGAGACTGGTACTGTATTCACTGTAGTATCCCACTCCACCTGACAGGGAATGCCAGTGCTGTGTAAACAGAGCTTAGCCCCCAGTTTGACTATGTGGTTGCATCTCTCACATGTGTTGTACGTGTATGGGAAGGGGAGAGGGTTGTCTGTGTACATGAGGCAGCTGTAACATTGCCACATGACTCACAGATTCACCAACTGGACCTGAGAGAAGATCGACAGATGACCTTTGTACATGCTACCATAGCATTGTGACTCCCATACTAAGTAACGACACATAGGGCCAATGGGGAACAAGGTACTCAAGGTGACTATGTGAGGGTGTAGTGCTCCTGATTTGTTAGTGCTGGCATATATGAATGCTGTCTTGAGCAAATGTGAGGTAAGTCATATGCAATGTGTTACAGGCAAGCTACATGCAAACAGGACAAACAGTGACATTCTGTCAAGTGACACATGGATATAAGTACAGTAAGCAACACAGATGTCACTAGGGATCCACAGAGGCACTGTATATCTGCACTGCAGGTGGAATCAGTGTTTCAGGAACATAACAGGCAAACATGCATACAAACAAAGCTACAGTCAGCAGGCCTGTATGTAGACTATGCTACAACAAACAAGGTATACGACTTCCAGTAGGTAACAGTGCATATATGCAGGCACTATGAGCCAGTACCCAGACATTCCCAGGTCAGACGGGCTGGGTCCAGCCGCACCCCACTCAAGTGTATAGACCACGTACCTTCGTAATGTTGAATAAGTGGCCTGATACCCAAGTGCTCATACCTGTAATAATACACATGTCAAATAACAGACACTGAGCCCTCACTCAACAGTTCCAGACTTAGTATGATGTATGCTACCTGTCCTGGCACCACAGTATCCTTGACATGTATGGGCACTCTCCCTCCTGTCATAGTTAGTTCTGTGTTTTGGTGCTGTTATGCATGGTATGAGGTGTGACCTTGTAGTGCTAGTGTGCTCTTGTGAGCCTTGAACCTGTTGTGTAGTACTGCACAGATATCAACATCCTGAAACATCTGCATTGCAGAGTCGTGTGTGGACAGCATGCAACTCACAGTTGACATGGCCATCATTGAGTATCAATATGTACATTGTTGTATCCCCTGTGTTACCTGTGTAGGTGGCCATCCCTTCACAGCCTCACCACCAGTATGCAAAGATGTGCAGAGAGAACACTGTGGTAATTACTATGGGTGCACAAAACAATACAATGACATTCATACTGTAACTGCATCAGGCATGCTGGTGTATACCCACAATGCTATCATTATACTGTACTGTTGTCAACATCATACTATTACAATACGTCTATGTACTCACCCTGTGCATCAGCACCATGTTAACCTGTTCCTGCACCGATTTTACAGATTGCAGGAGGTGGCACAGTTTCATCATATGCACAGGTTGTGTACTTGGTATGCCTGAGTCTGCCACTGATACAACCAATTGACATGTCTTTGTGTGTGTGTGTTGGTGAGGGACAGCAGTACAAGATGGGGCAATGTTGATGCAGTGTGTGCGTGTATGTGGTAGCCCTAGGTGTTATCACTTTGCATGTGTGTATGAATGCACACAGTCCCACCTCATGGCTGCCATATACAGGTGTTTGTGGACAGCCACAGACTGTACCTGCCAGGTCATACAGATCACTGTCTGTGGCCATGGACATGGTACCTGTGCCTGGCAGGGGTGTTACGGACCATATCAGGTACTAAGCCAGACTGGGTACTGTCAACAGAAGCAGGTGTTTGTTGACTGGAGACAGGTCCCTGTTGGGACTGTCCAGCGCCATGTGCACATGGTCTCCTGGGGCGGTCCGATGACAGCACAGACCCAGCATTGCTGGGGCTGCTGCTGGCACTATGTGAGCGGCCGCGGCCCTATTGTCATCCGCGATGGCTGCCAGCTGCTGCTGTTGCTGGCATACGGCCATGCCGACACCTCAACCATCCACCATTGCCTTGGCTCATGGACATATAGCTGCCCTCATCTCCCTCAGACCCTGTCTGGTGTACCATTCCATATGTGACTGTGCCTGCATTACAGCCCGAAACATAGCTGGGGTTGAAACACCTCTGTGGGCACGTCTGACACGGGCGGTTCACCCACGGATGCTCCCACGAGAACCCATGGACATCTACCTGTGTGGTACCGTGTCAGGACCCTGGCCATGGCTGCAGTGTGGGGATGCATGTGCCACCGGTACCACATTACCCTGGTCAATGCCCACTGTATCCTGTCCATCACCTAGGGACATTGGTGACAAAGGATGTATTGGCAGGATGACTGTGCGCATTGATGGGGTTGACAGCTGTGTAGTGTCAATTGGCTGACCAATGATGGACCCTGGCACACCTACCTGTGCCATTACACAGGTATCATCATTATCACTATCCACAGCAGCTGATTCAGGTTCCCTGCTGCATGACACCAGAGCAGCACCAGTAAGACAGGAAACACAGTTTACAATGTGTACACAATGCCACCACTGATGCACACATGCACACATGCACACATGGGCACATGCACACATGGGCACATGCATACATGCACACATGGGCACATGTACACATGCACAGATGCACACACCTCAGTATATGAGATATCAACCCACAGACACAAACACACCTGCAATCAAACACATAGCACTACTGCTTCAGCCTATTATTACTATTATTACTATTAGTATACAGAGTATCGAAGGTAATGGTATTACACACTCACCAGCATGGATAGGCTGCCTTGCTGTTACACCAGAGGGACCTGCAGAAAAGAGACATTTATCATCAGTGGGCACAACTGTGCCATTGATACTGTGGGCATGATACAGTTCAGTAGTGCAACAGTTAGCTTCCACAGGTGTACTGCAGATATTGAGGATATCACTAATGCACAATAATTACCAAGATTACAGCTACAAAACGAGGACACACCTCACACATGCATAACCTAACAGTGTACAGAATGGGCAACTATACACATGGCATGTTACCTGCATGCCCTGTGTCCTGCTGCTGTGTGGCTCCAGCCTCCATCATTACACATGTATGCTGTTGTTGTTGCTGCTGTGCTGGAGCCACAACATTCAGGAGTAGTCCCTCCAGTCTGGTGAAGGGGGGTGTCTAGCCACCCCACCACCTGTGGCAAGCTGCTGCCTGTGGATATCCGACGCACGCTGACGGACATTTCTAATTAAATCACTGCAGTGATGGCGTACCTGCTCATATGTCCGGTTATGTGTGCCTATGTCATTTACCTGACGGACCAGGTCTTGCCACAATGCAGCCCTTTCCTGCTGGTTCTGGCTGGTGCGGGAAAAGAGTACAGTGAAATCTCGCACCAGGCTCTGGTGTATCTCCTCCTCTGCAGCGGAGAAGACAGGGTTCCGCTGGTGAACCATGGCCCTGAAAAGGAGAAGGAAAATATGTCAGCAATATCTGTCAGCAAACTATAGCACACATAATACACATAATACTCGACTGCAGTGATATAACTTAAGCACCATATATAGCATCTGTCTGTCTATTGGGGGATACACATGTACATGACCAGATATCAGTGCTCATCCAACAACTGTGCAACAGTACCTGGCACACTGCATACGACAGACTAGTATACTGCAGCAGTCAACACACTGTTTCAGGTACAATACACAACCTCACAATGGGGGTTTGTATCAAGGTACCGTATGGGGAACATTATCAGCCCATGCACTGCACACAATGCACGTTACATATTTCACTGGTAATGCACACTACTCTTACTTGCCATAACCCTACCTACACCACAGTAACATACAGGGTAACACAGCACAACATATGGCAATGTAGTATGTGTTGATCGCAATACCTCACACACCTGTCTCTGGCCTCACACCAAGGACACACACTACCATGACAGACAGACAGTCATGGTGAGCAATCACACCAGTACACAACATGCACCCAGTCACTAGCACACTCATTCCACCCCACATATTCCATTTGCAATGTGTCCATGGGTGTGCATTGTGTCCTAGGTAGGTAGTGTGCTTTTGGCCCTGGGCCTACAGAAGCATACTGTTATGCTACCCTTCCCCTTGTGACACATGTTATGATCATACCTGCTCCTTACAGACAGTTAAACAGGGTGACTCATATGGCATATTACCTATCTGCATAACATTCAGCAGGGATATGTCTGACATCTACTCATAGGGAGCCTTGCTTCTTAATTCTGTGTGGTCTACTACAGGGTATGTCATATCTGTGGGTAGGGTCCTGTACCACCACCATGTGCTCTATACTGCAATGACAAGGACGACAGACATAGGTAATTTGTGTTGTGGATGTTGGAGGTGTTACCATGGTTGTTAGACAACTGTCATGGGTGTGACCGAACTATGTATATCCAGCAGTGGTAACCTCTATGTAGGTAGTCTGTGTGCACTCTGTGGTATTTGAGTGCATTGACACAGTTACTTGCATATGTCTGTGTCCTTCTCCATATCTGTAGCTGTCATGGGAGTTACATACTGTGTAGGACATTGTGGGGTGTGGAGGGGTACAGTGACCTACATATCCATAGCTGACACACTATGTCCGCTGACACATTCCATGTACAGGTATTACAGGACTAGTGTGCCACTGTGTATATCGATGTGGAGCCTATTGTACACTTGTTGACCCTGTTCCCCCCTGACACATGCAGTGGTGGGCAGGCATGTACATATGTGGTGGTTACTGGTGTCAGTGTTTTTGAATGGGGTATGGTACTCCAGTATCCACACTGGTGTTCACTCCATGCCTGTGACACCAGGCACCTGTTGCAAGACATCTGCACACATGTGCCTCACACAGTCTATATATGTATATATATATATATATATATATATATATATATATATATATATATATATATATATATATATATATATATATATATATATATATATGTATATATATATATATATGTATGTATGTATGTATATATATATATATATATATATATATATATTGATATATTTATATCTGTATATGGATATATATATGTTTGTATATATGTATATAAAATATGTATATATAGATGTAGATATATACATATAGATGTGGGGAGAGAGGGAGAGAGTGAGAGAGAGACACAGGGTGAGTGAGAGTGTGAGGGGGTGGGACAGAGAGAGAGAGATAGTCATATACAGACATATCTGTTGTCAGTCAGATCTATCTGTATATGTATAAGTCTCTACAGATATCTATATATGTATGTGTGTATTACATATATCTGTGCGTACATATTCTACCAATCTCGATGTCTGTGCAGTAAGTGAGAACCTGGTTCAAGGCTCCTGAGAGCACACCAGCGGTACCAGGCTATACCCCGTATCATGCGTTTTGGCCCCAGGACTCGGGAGAAAACAAAAAGGGAGGGGGGTGTGTCCATATTCATGGAGAACACACACACCTCCAGGTTAGTGGCAACACATGAAGCATCACAGACCATCCAGGTGCAGATAACCGTAGGCAAACCTGCTATACAACTGGTAGCATGTTACAGACCACCCTCCCAATCTCAGGGACCACAGTCAGCCTTCCTGTAGACATTGGAGGATATGAATGTCCCACCACACACCATCGTATTGGGATACTGCGACTACCCTAACATACACTAGGTGCATTATTCTACCCCAAACACCCTAGCCCAAAGGTTCCCAGAATTCACTATGTCAAATGCAATGGAAGAGCTAGTCACTTCTCTCACAACAGGAGATAATATACTAGACCTGATCATCACAAACATGGGGACAATGTGCTACACACTGGAAGTATACCCCTCACTAGTCACATCTGACCACAGACTAATCTCCCTGGATATACATATCCCACCTCCCCCACAACACAAAAGACTACAGTGAGAAACCTCTCACATGCCGACTTCACACTTTTTATAACTGAGTTGGTATCCTTAAAGCCCACTGGGCCAGTGTAAACCACTTCCCACAATGCAGACACCTTCACATATGCTTTCTACAGACATCTCCAAGAATGCATGGATCATGCAATCACAAATGAAACCATGACCCTCTCCACCAAGGGCAAGCATCCTGTCTGGTGGACCCCAGCATTGAACAAATTGTATAACAACAGAAGGGAGCTACTGCACGGCAGAGCATACTTCCATAGAGCTATGGCATCTCTGATCAGCAGTAGTAGAAAGATACGTTTTGTCATACAAACATGTAAGGCCAACAATGAGAGGGACATCGCTATGGTCACTACAGATAACCACAAGGCCTTCCTCTGCTATGTTACACACCTGGGTGGGAACCCTCAGTTGTGTTCACAGTTAGTTCACAGTGACAAACATTACACTGAACACACAGATAATGCCAACATTCTGGCAGACAGGTTCAGTGCAGGTTTCTCCCCTCCCTCACCCACACATGTGGAATTACTTATCCCAGTTGACTGTAACCTCCCTGTCATCTCAGATGTCCAGCTGGGAACCACCCTCAGCAGAGCTGTAAACACAGCATCAATGGAACCCAACGGTATTGCAGGTTGCATGCTACGTGAACTGCAAGAGGAGCTACACATGCACATTACATGCTATTCAGCCGTAGCCTTACTACAGCATATGTACCTGGACACTGGCATACAGCAACAGTTGTCCCACTCCACACAGGAGGCACCTCTACAGACCCTGGTAACTACTGCCCCATAAGCTTAACCAGCCTGGTCTGCAACACTATGGAAAGGATCATTATGGTACCCATACACAGAGACATTGGGAACTTAGACACTTGATCCCGCCTGGTTTGGCTTTGTAGAGGCAGATCCTGCCTTATGAACCTGGTTGACCTTTTCAAATCAGTCACTAGAGCCATTGATGAGGGCACAGTGGTCCATACAGCCTACCTGGACTTGCCTACGGCTTTCGACACAATACCGCACTCTGACATCATAGACATGATCAACAGCTGAAATGTAAATCCATATGTCACATGATGGGTTGCAAACCGGCTAACAGATAGAAACCCTACAGTCAAACTCACTGGTGCCATGTCAGACTCAGAGCCAGTCACATGTGGTGTCCCACAGGGCTCTGTCCTGAGACTGCTCATGTTCGGCATATCATTCTCAGATGTGGAAGCAGACATGGGAGGGTAGTGGCTGACAATGTTCAAAGATGACTGCAGACTAGGTGCCATAGGCAATACACCTGCTGACACATACATCCTACTGACAGGCCTCATGGACACCAACAACTGGTGCCAGAGTCATGGCCTTACACTGCATGCCACATAATGTATACTCATACCCTTTTGGATGGACAAGGTACCTACATATTATCACATAGACAATAACCCACTGAGTACAGACAAAGTAATCGGAAACCTGGTGACACTGTTCAATGCTGACCTCTCATTTGAAACCCACGTTGCCAAAGTGGTTGGATGGACTTCCTACCTTGCCCACCTTATCATGAAGGGATTCACATCCACATCAAAAGGGGTCATTGTACCCCTATACTCCTCCCTTATCAGGCCCATGACTGTGTACTATGCCCCATTTGGTATGTACCTCACCTGGCACTTGCAACAGCTAGGGGGACCCCATAAGTACATCACCAGGAGGATCAAGGGTCTGCAACAACTGTCATATGCTGCCAGACTAACGTAACTCATGCTCTATTCCATAGCATACTGCGTACGTAGGGGTGATCTGTGCCTGATGTAGTAGGCCATGTCCAATCTGGTATTGATGGACATGTTCCACCTCATACAATCCAAATCCATCAGAAGCACGACAGCTACAGATTTAAACCTCAGCACACATATGAATAGGACATACTCTAGGGACAGATCCATCACTAAGAGGCTTCGCATACTGTGGAACAGGATCCCAGTTCATGTTAGGTAGAGACCCTCACTGACACTCTTCATGTGCATTCTTGACAAGTGGATGGGAGATCATAGGTTTACAGCAGGGTCACTACTAGACAGAGGCACAGTAAACTAATGCTATTATGTAGGGGGGGTCTTCACTGTGTCACTACTATACAGAGGTGCAAGTTTCTAAATCTATTCTATACACTGTCTGCAGATAGCCTAGTACTACACTATGACACTGTGAAACTATATATGTCTATGTATTTCTACATCCCTCTCTATCTATGTATACACATACGCATATTATATATATATATACATATATATACATACATATCTTGAGATACATACGTATACACATGTTTTATATATATATATATATATATATATATATATATATATATATATATATATATATATATATATATACACTCCTTTTTAGTTCCACATATGTATACACACAGTAAAGTACTGCTGAACATCCATTACTGTACAACCTACTTGTACATTGCACTACAACCTACATTGCTATGTGCACATAGCTACCGTCATATACATATGTATGTGGAGCCTTCAGTGACAGTTTCAGTATGTCCCCGGCCCTATGCACATCTCCATATACGTAGATACAGACCAATAACACATCTGGAGGGTTCACAGTATGTAGAGTATTATAGTAGTACTTTACATTACCTGTGTTTGTTGCAGCTGTTTGTGTAGGCTTGCAGTTGCTTGGCCTGCTGTCAGCCTCTTTGCTTTGTTGTTTCAGGTTCTTTCTTTCTTTCTTTCTTTCTTTCTTTCTTTCTTTCTTTCTTTCTTTCTTTCTTTCTTTCTTTCTCTCTCTCTCTCTCTCTCTCTCTCTCTCTCTACCTCCAGCGGGTGCAATGACAGTATTGCATGTGTGGACTGGGAGTACAGGATGCTTTTGTAGGTATCTGCACATGTCCATGTGATGGCCTCTGCACCAATTGTTAGCCAGCATTTACTAATTGCATGCAGCCTGTTGTGTAGTGATTGCAGTTCTCACTGTGATTACAGGACTGTGCTATAAAAAGGTCTGTTAGGTAGGCGTAGCCCTTTCAGATTATCAGGGTGGAGACCATGTTGGTTTGCTGTGGACACTGTTCTGTGAGTGTAAGGGTTGGTATGTCGCTCATATTTCAGGCTGTGTTGTAGACACTGCAATGCATGTTGTTCTGTAAGCTGAGTATTCCTTCCTCCAGTGTCCTGTTCTCCGTGTGTATGTAAATTGACACCTATGACTAGTAATACTGTGTATATGGGTGTGTGTGTGCTTTCCTGTGGGGATTGTGGTGTAACTGGTATATAGCAGTGGCTATTGCAATCTGTTGCTATGGCTTCAATATTTGGCCTTTACATTCACTCGTTGTATGCCTGCTAGGTGTCTTTCCTGTAACGTGTTGCTATGGCTTTCCAATTTTCCATTTACATTCACAGCTTGTAATGCTTGATAAATCTGTTTGGGCAGCAATTCCATATGTGTTTGTTGTGGTAGGGTGTTACTGCATGCAGTGTGGTCTGGCCATGGTGTGGGCCTTGGCACTTACAGGGGTATTTGATCATGCTGCTGAGCAGGCCTCAGATACTCTCCGGTGCATCTTTTATCAGCCTCATGGAATGGTACATAGCAGTGGGTTACTCCAATGACATATTCTGATACTCTGCAGTTGTGACTGTGGGTTATTTCAAGCATATGTATTAGAACACCATTTGTGCCGTGCAGGTGGGGCATACCTTCAGTCAGTCATAGTTACCATTGCATGTGTAGTTACACATTTCTGCCTACTGTTAGTACATTTGACAGGGTGTCAGTGGGGCACAGTTGACATTTTTTTTCACATCAGGGACATCCCTGTAACTCAGTCACAGTTGCTATGTCTGATCTCTTAACTATTCAACTATGGCAGTGTTTATCCTGCTCTGAGTATGTGTGTGGTTTGCCAGATGCTACTGTGACATTATTACCTAGTAGCTACCAACTAGCATGACTGTTTCTCAGCACACAGTATTATTTTACAAATCCACTAGATTTGACAGTTAATTAAAATGACATGCTTTGTGTACTAGACTTGCTATATTCCCTTTACATTAATTCCTACTATTTTATGATATATTTCTTTCAGCACAATGTTCTTGTATAGCAGTCATGGCTTAGTGGTAAGTCATGCAGGCTAGTGTTTCCAAGGTCCTGGTTTCGAGACTGAGGGAGGTATTTTATTTTGCTGCTGAGAAAACTACAGGCCTTGTCATTCAGAGTGACTAAGGCACTTTTAAGCAGTTGTAAGCGGGTTAGCGCTGGTTTGTGCGGAGGTCACGCATGCGCACTGCCGCTTAGCTCCACGCACACAGTCTTAGCTAAGCGCACAGAAGCGCACACCCGCTTACTACTGCTTAAAAGTGCTTACTCTCATGCACACCCGCGCTATTTTCTTTTAAAGAAAAGAAAATGGGGAGATAGGACAGTGGTGAAAAAGGGGGCACAAAGAGAGTAGGACAGTAGGAAAACAAGCTTGGGTTTTTCAGGAGGGATGTAGGAAAGGCCCATAGCTGCCCATTTCTTTGTCAGCAACAGCTGTGCATATGTTTGTAATTTGGTGCGAAATTTGACACCTTCCACCCCTGAGAGAGGTGTGAGGACAACAATAATATTTGTTGTACAGCCAATTGTAATTTCCAGATTATATGTCCAGCAGACATGTGTGCAAAATAGGCAGCTATGTATGGGGTGTAATTTTTTTGTGGGTACAGAGTGCTTTTTTTTTTTTTTTTCAGGTGAGAGTGGTATGTCAGGTACAGGAAGTCGGTATAGCTGGGGAGGTAGGTAGGGGAGATTAACAGACAAGACAAACAAGACGCATACAAGGGTGGTGTATGACACATGTGGGGGGTTACACAATTGATGGGGACGGATGTTTGGATATCTCGAGCCCATGAGCCCACAGATGGCAACAATGGAACTGAGATCCCCACCCATGGGCAGTTGCCACTGTGCCTTCACTGCCCAGGATGGGGCTGTGCTGGGGGCTGTGTAGGCTGGGCAGCAGGCATGCCCATGAGTTGTGCCACCCGTGCCTCAAGCCAGCATAGGGGCCCAAGCACAGTGTGCTGGCTATCCCTACGCACCACAGTCCGGACACTATGGTGGGTGAGTGGATGTTCTCCTCCGGCCACACTTGCAGAGGGGGGACAAGCCCCATCCCCTGCAGTGCTTCCACCCACAGGTGGCACAGGGCCACCGGAGGAGGGTCTGGCCTGGGCACTACTGCCAGGTGCACTCGCCAGCGGAGGTGGGAGAGGTGGGTCCGCTGGAACCCGCCTTCCCTGTCGTCCTATGTTTTGCATTATGTTATGACAGTTTGGGTTAGTAATGTACCATACCATTCACAATTAGTTGTAACAGCATGCATTAGTATTCCCATTAACCAAACACCCATAAATTCAAGCCATTGAACAGCAAGCATAACAGAGACATGGTTCACATAGCAGGGAAAATTGGGATTCACTATCCTTATACTCATTTGCATAGGATTGCCTACTAATGCTTAGTTACATCTTTCACACTGAGCTTCCTCCCTTATCAACCACTACTCAGTAGCCATGTTGTCTTCAGCCTACCATTCACTTGCATGGCAGATGTATATTTGTCATAAAATGCCTATTTTTGGCTTTTATTTATTTATTTTTTGTTTTTAGAGTACCGCAAGTTTGTGCGATGCTGCGCTACATTTAAACTTCGGGGATCAGGGGAAAAAAGTATTTAAATTTTTTAAATTTTTTGCAACACATATAAATGCCAATGGCCTTATATTTGGCCATTGGCATGCTTCCTCAACTGGATGCATCCATTATTTGGAGCTATCATTGCTCCATTTTGCTATTTGCAGAACGGTACACAGTTACCAACCGAGTACATTTCTGCAAATAACACTACTCTTATTCGGACAGATTAGTGTTTCCTGGATCGCAGATTTACCTCATTTGCATAGCTTTCAGCAGCAAATGAGGTAATTTGTATAACCTAACACTGTCCAGGTTGATAGTAGTCTGTCATTCGACACCCATGTAGCTAAAGTAGTTAGGAAGACCTTCTACATTGCCCACCATATCATGAAGGGATTCTCATCTAGATCAAGGGAGGTCATAGTCTCCCTTTACTCATCACTCATCAGACCAATGATTGAGTACAATGCCCCATTCGGAATGTATCTGACCCGACACTTGCAGCAGCTGGAGGCCACAAAGTTCCTCACCAAAAGGATAAAGGGTCTCAAAATCTGTCCTATGCTGCCCGACTGAAAGAACTCCAGCTCTATTCAGTCGCCAGCTTGCTCAGAGGTGACCTTTGCCTAACATACAAGGCCATGTCAAACCCAGATTTGATGAATATGCTTCACCTCAAAAATCTAGATCCATCAGAGCCACAAGGGCGGGAGACTTAAACCTTGACACGGCTATTAATAGGACGTGCTGGAGGGATAGATTCATCACCCAAAGACTCCTATGCTGTGGAACAAAATCCCGTACATGTGAGGCAGAGCACTGCTGGCCTTGTTCAAGAGAAATCTTGACCAATGGATGGGAGATCGCAGATATACCCCAGGGATTACCTCAGTGTCACTGCTCGACAGAGGCACAGAAAAATAATGGGTATAGTTCCCCATACTAAAGGGGTGGCCTAAGCCACAAAACGATGGGCTAGGCTTGTAAATGCCCTCGGGCAGATAGCCTAGTATGAACCTATGAACCTATGAACCTATGGATCCAGTGCCTGGACACATCTGGTGGAGCCTTGCAGTACTCACCAACTACATGTACACAAATTGCCATGGTATGTGCTATGCTACACAATATGATCCTGCAAAAACAGCTGCAGTAGGAGCAGCATGGGGCAGGGCCAAACAGCTCCCTACCATTGCCAAGGCCTGCACAGGCAGTGAGTGACTCGTAGGAGGAACAACCTCAGCCTGCCCCAGTAGGCAGAATGAGGCATGCCCAGTATGTCTTGGCCTTGGCAAAGAGGCAATGCATAGCACATACACTGACTCAGTAGGAACCCTGGAAATTACACCTCTCTCTGACTCGCACAGACAATAAAAGTGATGCCTAACTTGACACTACCTGCTTTCAAGCATGTATAGGGAGTGTACTATGTGCATCCGACATAGGCAGCCCTGCAGCACCACCTGAGGCATGACTGCCCTATTTTAAGCAATATAAAGCAGTGCTAAGCACAATTTACCACTATTTGCATATTTAAGCACAATTGTGTGGAGCTACACACCGCGCTAACTAGAGCAATGTCAGGCAACGTTGAGCAACATTGGGTAATGTTGGGCAAAGTCAGACAAAGTCAAGCAAAGTCGGGTAAACACGCTCACACCTGCTTTACTGTTCCTTAACCACTCAGGTCTGCCCAGCAGGAAAATAAAAAGCAGTGACAGGGCTCAAACTCAGGATACTGTGCACTCTAGTCACAGTACTGAACCACTAAGCCATGACAGCATTTCACTGGCACAGACACAGCAGGACAATTGTAGACTAACGCAAACACAAACAAATGCTGTATCATGCCCTCTGAAGAGGCATATGAGTAACTTCCCCCCAGGCCTATGCAGACAGATAACAGCAGGCCAGGCAGTGTGATGTGGGTTGGGTAGGCTATGAAGTCACAAACTAATATATGTGAAATTGGAAGCTAAGTTCTGTAGTACAGTAGTATGCCTTAAGCCAGTACGATAGGCAACAGTACAGACTGAAATGGAGTACCTGACATAGCAGTGCAGGCCTAGCAAATGTGTATAAGTGTCAGGTGAACCCATCATCCTATGTACATCCACAGTAACAGTTAGGTGTGCCCCCGGGTAGAAATGTACAAATAATAGCTGTCCCGCCTGTATGTAAAAATGTTGATAAGTCTATGCAAAGTGACTCATAGAAGCCCTGCAGGCACAGAGTGCTTCCTGTTGATGTACAACACAAAGGTGAGCCCTGAAGTAAAAACCAACTTGATTTTTCACACACATATAATATATATGTCTATACTGGGCATGCTCACACACTTTAACAATTTTAGCAAATTTCAATCAGCAACATACAGAAAGGTCATATTAGACATGCTCACACACTTAAATAAACGAAGCAAATGTCAGTCAAAAACATACTGAAAGGTCATACTGGACATGCTCCCACACTTAGGCCATGTCTGAATACAGCAGTGGGCCACACATATCTGGCAGTTGCAGTTCTTACCCCAGAAACCTGGCACTATTCACCAATATTGTCTTGTGCACACAGTTATATGTAAACAGACCGGTATAATATATTGGACTCCTGTCATAATCAAACTATGTACTACAAGTACTTAAGTTGTTCAAAGAAAGTGAAAATTCAAGGAAGATCAATAAATCTCCAATCAGTATCATCAATAAACAATGATCACTCCCAACATTATCCAATCCATGTTCTGGCAAAAATATTGTCAAAGAGTCCATAGAGAGCCATGAAGCTTTCTTTCGCAATGTCATAAATATCAATGTAAACTCATGTATGTTCTGAGTCAGTGCAAACTGTTAATGAATACATGTACATGACTGACATTGCCAACATCTTGTCAGACAGGTTCATACATATTTACCCCCCCCCCCTCTCACTGACAAAAGGGCCCATTATCATACCTGGAGATTGTGAAAACCCAGAAATCACATATACAATGGTTAAACAGCACTTTCCAAACCTAAAAACACAGCGTCTATGGGATGACATGGGTTCCCTAGCTGTGTCATATGTGAACTCCAAAACAAACAGACCCAGCACCTGAACAGTCTGTTGAGACTCACCCTCTGTACAGGATATGAAACTGTTGAATGCGTTATAGCGACATTTGGCACACTCCACAAGTATTGGTGCACAACAGACCATAGGAACTATTGTCTTATAAGCCTATTAAGCCTGATCTGCAAGGCCATGGATTCCATCATGATGGAACTCATAAACAGAGCTATTGTGAGCCTACAAACACCCAACCCTACCAATTTTGGTTGGGTCAGGGGCAGATCATGGTTCCCAAACCTGCTAGGCTGTTTTCAAGGCAGTCACCCAGGACATGCATCAATGAAATGAGCTACACACGTCCCACATAGACCTTGAAAAGCCCTTTTCCAACATCCCAGACACATGTCGTATCCACAAAATCAACAACCAGTGCATAAATATGTATGTCATCTGATGGATTGCCAACTGGGGCACAGATAGATCCCACAAGGTAACAATTGTGGTCTCTTGTTCAAGCTGGTAACAACTGCTGTCCCCCATGGCTCAGTCCTGGGACCCCTCCTGTCTGGTGTATACTTTTCAGAAATACAGTCAAACACATGAGGGCTATGTTTAGCAATGTTTGTTGATGACTGCAAAAAAGTTGTCATAATCGATGCTTGGGACAACAGAGACATCCTTAAAAAGGGTCTCAGTCAGACATATGTGGTGTAAAAATTATGGCCTCGAGCTACAATACCACATAGATGCCAACACCCTAAATATGGACGTGATAATAAGGGATCTATGGACACATGGATAGTCATCTCTACTTCTAGAAACATATTCACAAAGTGGTTAGAAAATCATGCTATGTGTTCCCACAAACTGCCAAGGTCTTTGCATGTAGGTCAAAGGAGATTCCCTCTACTCATCAGTCATCAGACCCGTCAGAGAGTACCACAACACACTTGCGATGAATCTGACTAGGCACCATCAGCAGCTGGAAAGACCACTGAACTACCTCAACAAGAGGATTACTGGCCTCAGACAGTTGCCCCATGCAACAAGACTGAATTTAACTCAATCTGTACTCTGTTGCGTACTGTCTACTCAGGAGATCTCTGCCCAACAGACAGGTCCATGTCCAATGCAGAACTGATGTACATGCGCTATCTGAAGTAAACCCAAGCTCACTGTACCACATGCTCTAGGGATATCATCATCACAACATTAAATAGAACATGTTGGAGGGGTACATTACTAACTCACAGACTTCCCTTGCTTTGGAACAGGCACTCAACCGACATTAAGCAGAGACCCTCACTGACACTCTTCCAGAGGAGCCTTGATGAGTGTATGTGAAACTGAACTGTCACACCATGGATCACTTCATCAGGTCTACTACACAGAGGCCTAGGGAACTAACTCCATGAATGGTGATAGCTGCACACTCTGACAATAATAATATATGCCTTCAGGCAGATAGCCTCTTACCTACCTATGTACATATACATATATGTGTAGGGGGAACACAGTATAATAAGCCAAAGATGGATGGGCAGAGATGTGTGCAAGAGGGTGACCATGACAGGGAGCCATCTAGGACTGTCCCACCCAGCACACATCCCAATGGCACAAAAGACATGAGGTGCACAGCTC
Organism: Protopterus annectens; assembly: GCF_019279795.1. NCBI lineage: Eukaryota > Metazoa > Chordata > Ceratodontiformes > Protopteridae > Protopterus > Protopterus annectens. The sequence continues at coordinate 923,380,163 of NC_056734.1, forward strand.
TCCCACTGTACATAACAGACACCAGTATCTGTAAGCATTACAGTGTATGTGGTCCATGTGCCTGCTGTACAACATGACTGTACAATGAAGTACACATCTACTATCTGTAGACATGTACCTGTCACATAGGTTCATAGGTATGTAGTAGACTATCTCCACAAAGGCATATATCAGCCTATGTAAGTTGTGCAGCTTTCACCACACCATTGGGTAGTCTCCCAAGGCCTAGTTCTAATAGTTCGTACCCTAAGCCCCTTTCTAGTGGGGCTGCTGATGTGATGCCTGGCATGAATTGTCTGTTTAGTAAACCAACAGCTGTTCAAAGTTCAATGCACAAAAAACAAGCGACAGTTGAATATAAAAAGCACCTTTGTAAGACACAAAGCTTTCGGGAAAACACCCTCTCTCAATGATTAACATAAAGTTCAATGAAACATTCATTTAAATACACACCCAAAAGACATCATATGACCTGCAGCCAAGATCATGTGACCAAAAATTCAATAAAAAACATTTTATAAAGTATTATATTATGTATAAAAAATATATATACAAGACTTCTCATATAGAAATACTAAATACATAAAATTATATACAAAGACATGTATATATACAAATATTATTTTAACTTGGTATGCTGTAGCTTAACCAATATAGGTTTCAGAGAAACAGCTGTATTCAAACCTGGGTACATATCAGCTGACAAACGTATAATCCATTCATACTCCCTTATGTCCAACAAATTACTTAAATCTCCACCTCTAAGAGGTTTGTATACTATATCTATAACCCTAAATTTAAACTTAAATTTAAACTCATGATCCACTCCATGTTCTCTAATATGCTTACAAAGTGCATTCCACAGTAAGGCAAGTGTCTGGGATGGTACTCTATCCCACAAGCATGTTGTATTCATCGTTCTGATGAGGTTCATATCCCTGGAATGTGTAGGGTGACTCAATGTTGTTATGTGTAGATGGAGCATGTTCAACAGTTATGTGTTGGACATGGCTCTGTATGTTAGGCAGAGTGTGCCTCTGAGTAGGCAGTACGCAACGAAGAACAAATTTAGTTTTACCAGTTGTGTTGCATAATCCAACTGTTTAGGCCAGTAATCCTCTTGATGAGGTACCTATGTGGTCTCTACAGCTGCTGGATATGCTAAGTCGAGTACATCCAAAATGGTGCACTGTACTCAATGATGGGTCTGATGTAAGAGTAGAGTGCCAACACTACCTCTTTGGATCCTGATGCAAACCCTTTGTTGATTAGTTGGGCCACATAGGATCTCCCAATCACTTTGGCAACATGGTTGTCAAAGGAAAGATGACTATCTACATGTGTCCCCAGATCCCTTATCACCTTGTCATTTTTAAGGGGGTAACACCTATGTGGTAGTTTGTGGCTATTTTGTTTTCAACAAACAGGATCACTCATTCCTCCACAGTGAGCTTGAGGCCATGATTCTGACACCACACATCTGTCTCATAGAGTCCCTTCTGGAGAATATGTCTTGTCTTCTGGGGAATCTGTTATGGCAAACACTTTACAGTTCCCAGCAAACTTAGTCAACCACAACCCTCCTGTGTTGGCATGTACATTTGAGAAGTCTATACCAAACAGGAGGGGCCTTAGGACTGAACCCTGGGGGACACCAGTTGTTACCGGTGTAGAGTCTGACATATAGCCAGCAACTCTTAATGTGTGGGATCTATATGTGAGCCAGTTTGCAATCCATCTTGTGATGTATGGATTCATGGCCAGGTTGGTGAGTTCATCTATGATACCTGACTGAATGGTGTCAAAGGCCTTAGCGAGGTATAGGTAGGCTGTGTGGAGCTCATTTCAATCATCTGTAGCCTGGGTAACTGTCAAAGAAATCCTCCCAGTTCAGGAGGCATGGTCTGCATTTGACAAAGCCATACTGGGTGTGCTCAACTGTGAGAAGGTTCTCAATCTCTGTATTATTGACTTCCATTATGATTGGCTCCATTGCCTTGCAGAACACACTCGTCAAGCTCATAGAGCATGAATGCCAAGGGTTTTTTGTGGCCCCACCCCTGTGGAGTGTGAAGAATGTTGCTGTGCAATATTCTATGGGTACATATCCTGTAGAGAGCATATATAGAGAGAGAGGTGTATGTATCCTTGATGAATATGGATACATCCTCACCATATGTGCTATGATTCAGGTTCTGATGCTGGAAGGTATGGAATGAGTAGTATCCTGGTAGTGCTGGTGTGCTGTCTGGAACCTTGAACTAGGTTTCTGTTACTGCACAGATATCAATATTCTCCATAATGAGAAGTGCCTCGAGTGTGTGCATCTGGAGGCTGAGACTTCTGGCAATGAGTAGCATTTAGCTCACTTTGTGGTTATTTGTGTTGATTACGGGGTTTGGTTTATCCTGCGTGACCGGTGTTCCACACCTAAAGTCAGCGCCTCATTGGTCCCATCTGACCATAAACTAATTACCTTACATATCCACATTCTCGACCCACACCCCCATTAAGGAAACCATGTTAAAAAATGTCTCCAAAGCCAACTTCATGCTTCTTAAGAAAGAAGTGCTGAACTGCAGGATACCCATGCAGATGGACAATACAGTTACGACTACTGAATCCTTCACAATTGCACTTTATAAGCACTTACATGACTGCATGCATCGTGCTATCCCAAACAGAACCAAGACGCTATCCTCCAAGAAAGGGAAGCCAATCTGGTGTTCCCCTGCCATAAACCAACTGCACAACAGAAGGAAGAAACTGCTGCAAAAGAGGGTAAAATCTTTTGAGGGAAGGAGCTCCATGGTCAACATCAGTAAGAAGCTGTGATCCCAGATAAAATCCTCCAAAGCTAGTTATGAAAACAAAATCGACACTGATTCTAAAGACAACCACAAAGCATTCTATAGCTATGTGAAGAATCTCAATGGCAACACTCAGATCTGCTCTGAGTTACAGCACAATGGCACTAAGTATATAGACCCAACTGATATTGCCAACATCCTGGCAGATAGGATCAGGGCTAACTTTACCCCCCCCCTCACCCATGAAAGAGCACGTCTCTATAATGGAAGACTGCAAAGTTGCTGTCATCATGGCTGCACAGGTAAAAAACACTCTTCAAAGCCAAGAACACAGCATCCATGGGACCAGATAACATCCCAGGCTGTGTTCTACACAAACTACAGAACGAACAGGCACCACACCTACGTACCATGTTTAGTCATAGCCTCACCTCAGGCTTTCTGCCTGCTGAATGGCTCACAGTGATGGTTATCCCACTACACAAGGGGGGAGCCACCATGGACCCCAGGAACTAGTGCCCCATTAGCCTGATGAGCCTGCTCTGCAAGGCCATGGAATGTATCATCATATAACTTATAAAAAAAGACATTGGTAGTCTCCATACTCTGGACCACAACCATGTTGGGTTTATAAAAGGCAGATCATGTCTCCTAAACCTGATAGACATCATTGAAGCAGTCACCAGAACCGTAGACAAGGGTAAGGTGGTTCACACAGCCTATGTAGATCTTGTCACGGCTTTCAACACCATCCCCCACTCTGGAATTATAGATAAACCCACTAAACTAGGTATAAATCACTGTGTCACAAGATGGGTTGCCAACTGGCTAACTGGCACAACACACACTGTAAAAGTAGCAGACTCCAAGTACGACTTTCGACCAGTGACAAGTGCAGTACCACAGGGTTCAGTCCTGGGTCCTGTCCTGTTTGGTATCTACTTCCCTGAAGTAAACTTTAACATGGAAGGTCTGTGGCTAATGAAGTTTCCAGATGACTGCAAACTAGGAGCTATAATTGAAACTACTACAGATGTGGACATCCTACAAAAGGGCCTGACTGAGACAGATGCCCGGTGTCATAGCCATGGCCTCAAGCTCAATGCCAAAAGGTGCATTGTCATCCCCTTTGGTAAAAACTCTTTAGCCATGAACTACAACATAGGCGGTAGTATACTTAACACTGAAAGTGTGATAAGAGACCTGAGGTCACAAGTGGACAGTGATCACACCTGTGATAATCACATCCCCGCAGTAGTCAGGAAATCCTTCTACATGGCACACCTCATCACAAAAAGTGTCTCATGCAGAATAGAAGAGGACATTGTTCCCCTCTACTCATCACTCACTAGATCCATAATAGAGTACAATGCCCCTTTTGCTATGTACCTCACAAGACATCTACAACAACTGGAAAGCCTGTAGAAATACCTCACAAATAGCATTAGCAGCCTGAAATACATGCCATACACAGACCGTCTCAAAATGCTCCAGCTGTACTCTCTCGCATATCGCCTACTCAGAGGTGAACTCTGCCTAACATACAAAGCTATGTCAAACACAGAGCTGTTGGACGTGCTCCATGTAAAACACTCATAATTCCTCTGATCTTCGGCTCCAAAACCCAGAGTGAAATAAAAAAGGAAGGGGTGTATCCATTTACCTTGTGGATACCCATACCTTCAGGTTAGTGGCACAGCATGAGGCCTTGGAGACCATGCAAGTGCAACTAACATTGGGCAAAGCTGCTTATCAGATTGTAGCCTGCTACAGATCACCTAACTGGTCTCAGGAACATCACTCACTATTCCTGAGAACAGTGGAAAATATAAAGGTCCTACCAAACACCATTAAATGAGGAGATTACAACTACCAAAACATTGACTGGGAGAATTACTCAAGTACAACGTCCTTTGCCCAATGCTTCCTAGAGTTTAAAAACTCAAACGCCCTGGAACAGCTGGTCACCACGCCCACTAGAGGTGACAACATACTGGACCTGATCATTATCAACATGGGGTACCAGTGTTCCACAACAGAGATAAACCCCTCGATGGTAATATCAGATCATAAAATAATCACACTGGACGTCCACATCCCTCCCCAGTCAAGGAAATCACTGTGAAGAAATTTTCAAAAGCAAACTGCACACTTCTCAAGACCAAAGTGGAAAGTTCCAAAGCCCCCTTGCTATAGGATAATGCTATACAATCTGCAGAATCATTTACAAGTGCATTCTATGAGCATCTACAGGGATGCATGGATCGAGATATCCCAAATAAAACCAAGGCACACTCCTCCAAATATAAGAAACCAATCTGGTGGTCGTTGCCCATAAATAAGCTATACAACAGAAGGAGGAAATGAACACATGATAGAGCAAACTTCACAAAAGGAAAGGCATCACTGATAATTATTAGCAAGAAACAATGATTGCTCATAAAATAATCCAAGGCCAGTTTCTAAAGACAAATTGCCAAGGAATGTAAGAATAACAACCACAAAGCCTTTGTTAGCTATACCAAACATTTAGGTGGCAACTCTCAAATATGCTGTCAGCTACTGCAAAATGGTAAAAAATAAACTGAACCAACTGACATTGCCCACATCCTAGCGGACAAGTTCAGTGCAAGCCCCCCCATCAACCCCAAAAGGGCCTGTGTCCATCCCAGAAGACTGCAGAGCCCCAGACGTCATGGACATGCAGGTAAAAACAGCCCTCTCCAAAGCTAAGAACACAGTATCAATGGGACTGGCTGGTGTCCCAGGTTGCATCTTACACCAGCCCCAAAAGGAACTACACCCTCACCTACATTCACTGTCCAGACTCAACCTTACCACAGGCTATATACCCAAAGAATGGCATACAGCAACAGTCATCCAGCTCCACAAAGGTGGTGCTACAACAGAACCTGGAAATTATTGCCCTATAGGCCTACTCAGTCTGGTCTGCAAAGCTATAGAGCAAATTATCATGGAGCCCATAAACAGAGACATTGGGAACATCCAGACACTGGACTCTACCCAACTTGGCTTTGTTAGAGGTAGATCCTGGCTCCTAAACCTAGTTGACGTATTTGAAACAGTTACCAAGGACATATATGGAGGTGAAAGTAGTCCACACAGCCCACCTGGACCTCACTAAGGCCTTTCAACACCATTCCCCACTCTGGCATCATGGACAAGCTTACCAGCTTGAACATTAACAGCTATGTCACAGGATGGGTGGCCAACTTGCTCACAGATCAAACACACCTGTTCAGAGTTGCAGGTGCCATGTCCGACTCTAAACCAGTCACAAATGGCATCCCACAGGTCTTGTTCCTGGGACTCCACCTGTTCAGTAGATACTGCTCAGAGGTACAGGCAAGCTCGGGAGTAGTATGGCTGAACAAGTTTGCAGATGACTGCTAACTGTGGTTCATAATCGACTCTACGGCTGACACAGACATCCTCCAGAAGGGTCTTACAGAGACAGATACCTGGGGTCAAAACAATGCCCTCAAGCAGAATGCCAATAAATGCATAGTCATCCCCTTTGGATAAAACAAAGTGCACACAAATTGCCACATAGGTGATAAGCCAGTATGTACGGAGAATGTAATTATGGCCCTGGGGACCCAGGTAGATAGTAAACTCTCCTTTGATGATCACATTGCCAAAGTGTTTAGAAATTCTTTCTATGTAGCCCACCTAATGTCACCTAATGTAACCCACTTTGTCTAGTCTGATGATGTCACCATCCTACAAATATACCTGTGAAAAGAAGAACATCCAGTAATGTGTATAACATGTTGTGTTAATGTATACTCCCTAATGTCATAAATTTGCTAGGTAGGGGTTTGAATCCTGCACTTGACAACTAAATGAGAGTGTGTGTGTCTCTTTGGAGAAAAGCAACCAATTAGAAGACTACTTAAACACCTTAAAAGTGGTATAATCATCTTTGTCAAGTCTTATGATGTCACCATCCTACAAATATACCTGTGGAAAAAAAGAACTCCCAGTAATGTGTATAGCACATCGTGTTAATGCGTACTCCCTACTATCATAAAGTGGTTAGGTAATGGTTTGAATCGTGTACTTAACAACTGTCTGAGATTGTGTGTATGTGTGTGTGTCTTCTTGGAGTGGTGCAAACTTTTTAGAGACTACTAAAAGTGGTATAGTTATCTTTGTCAAGTCTGATGATGTCAACATCCTACAAATATACCTGTGGAAAAAATAATGCCCATTAATGTGTATGACACATCATGGTAATGCATACGTCTCTATCTGTCATTTAAGAGTTAAGCAGGGGTTTGAATCCTGCACTTGCCAACTGTATGAAAGTGTGTGTTTCATCTTGAAGAGGAACAAACTTTTTGAAGACTACTGAAACAGCTTAAAAGTGGTATACTCATCTTTGTCAAGTGTGATGATGTCACCATCTTACAAATAAACCTGTGGAAGGAAACAGTCCTAGTAATGTGTGTAGCACGTTGTTTTAATGCGTGCTACTTTTGTATCAGTAAGTAGGGGTTTGAATCCTCCACTTGCCAATTGTATGAGAGTGTGTGTCTCTGTGAAGAGGAGCAATTCTTTTGAAGACTACTGACACACCTTAACAGTGGTATACTCATCTTTGTCAAGTCTGATGATGTCACCATCCAACAAATATACCTGTGGAAAAGAAAGCGCCTAATAATGTGGGTAGTACGTCGTCTTAATGCGTATTGTTCTAGTATCATGAAATAGTTCGGTAGGGGTTTGAATCCTGCACTTTCTGATTGTGTGTGTGCTCCATATGTGTGACACTCTTGGTCGATGGGGGTGTTGCTTTTAGTACTGTATGACATATCACAATGACAACAGTATGCACATTACACATGTCAGGTAGCTGTGTGGCAAATACATATACGTACATGTGACCTCAATTATTTCATAGGTGGGGACCTTGCTTTCTCCATGAACACATCTGCTATCTTTGCCAGAGTGTGCTGCCACTTTCCAAACCCTAGGTCACATCTGTATGCTTGTGACAAGCCTAGCCACTGCAGTGATCCCTGGCCTACGTCATCCATTTCACACTCATTACGGTTTCTATTGAATAGTGTGAGTGAGGGTTTATGCCTGAGATATATTTGAAACCTTTTCAAAAGCAGCAAAGTCTGTCAAAGATGGCTATTTATTATAGGCATGCAACAACCTTTGTGGATATGCATGCAGACCCGTTATTGCTTATGTGATCCACAGACGGATTTCCAAAACCCTTTGGAAATGTGATTATCAAAGGAGAGATGACGTAACACATGGCTCTATGTATACATCGGTACCTGTTCAACATTTTGGGGGCTACTACCTATGTGGTACTCTGGGGATACTATGTTTTGTAAAAGTGGATGACTATGCTTTATTTGGCTTATAGCTTTACAGCATGGGTTTGACACCAGGTATCTGCCTGTATGATACCCTTTTGGAGGATGCGTGTGTCATCTGGAGAATGCATTATAGCCCACAGTATGCATTGCCAAACATGTCCAGACATATCCCTACTGTGTTTGTTTGTACCTAAGAAAGCTGTATGCCAAACAGGAGTGGTCCCAGGATGGAGTGCAGGTGAATACCACTGGTTACTGGCATAGAATTGTACTTGAAGGCTGCAAATGTTACTGTGTGTCCTACATCTGTATGTCAGTTATCAAGGCATCATCTAACAATTGTTTATGGTCAGGCTGTTGAGGTTATGTATACTACCAGAATGCAAACCAATGACAGATAGTAAGAGTATCACCCACAGCACAGTGTCAAACCGTGTCATACACACAGATGTACTCAAGTTCCAAAATGTGTGTAGTACAATGCATACTGGCCACCAATAGAAACTATGGAGTGTTAACACTGTCTAATACAGGGCATGTCACCCTGCCCATGTGTCCAATATGCACGTACATGCAGACAGTGCACTTCAACCATGTTCACAAATGTACACCTACAAATCTGTGCTGCACACATCCCACACTTACTGTCCACTCTCTAACCCATGCTGACAAAACTACACACATCAGCCAAGTAGCACATGTGCAGCCAATACACAACTGGAATAAACACTGGTGTAAACAATATTACATTGATAATTATAGCTTTAATGCATCATGCCTACTCAGCTACACCTTCAAGGATATCATTACACTTTACTGCTGACAACATGCTAACATTACTATTCTGTTATAAAGTCGCCCTGTGCATCAGCACCATGTTAGCTTCTTTCTGCATCAATGTTACAGATGACATGAGGTGGCACAGGTTTCATCATATGCACAGGGTGTGTTGTTGGTTTGCCAGATGCCTACTTTGAGCCATACAATCGACATGTGTGTGTGAGTGTGTGTGTGAGGGCCAAGAGTACTGTTATGGGCCAATGTGGATGTAATATGTGCGGGTATGTGTTTGCCCTAGGTGTCTGGTTTATTTGTGTGTGTCTGCATGCACACAGTTCCATCATGTGGCTGCCATATACAGGGATTTGTGGGACAGCTACAGACTGTACCTGGCAGGCTTTACAGATCACTGTCTCTGGCCATGGATATGGGACCCATGCCTGGCAGGGGTGCTACAGACAGTATCAGGTACTATTCCAGACTGGGTACTATCCTCAGAGGTTGACATATGTACACTGGATCCAGGTCCCTGCTGGGACTGGCCAGAGCCATGTGTATGTGGTCTTTTAGGACGGTCTATGGACAGCCCACCCCCAACATTGCTGGGGCTAGTACTGGCACTACGGGAGCGGCTATGACTCGATGGACGTCCACGGCGACTGCCAGCTGATGATGTTGCTGGCATATGTCCATGTCGATGTCTCAACTGTCCCGCACTGTCCTGACACATGGACATGACATTGTGGAGGACATCTAATGTCTCACCCCAACGTCTATCAATGACTTCAGTGTAATTATGGATGGCACCTGCTAGGTCATGGATTCTGTCATTTAAAGAGGTGTTATGAGCCCACTGTGCCCTTAGTCCCTTTCTGGTGTACCACTCCATATGTGCCTGTGCCTCCATGACAGCCTGGAACATGTGTGTGGTTGTTAAGAGTTGTGGCACGTCTGCCAGGGGCATGATGACCAGCAGTGCTCTGACGAGAACCCGCAGACATCTGCCTATGTGGTACTGTTCCAGACATCTGGCTATAGCTGCTGTGTACTGATGCATGTGCCATAGATACCACACTGTCCTGGCCAGTGCCGATGGTACACTGTCACTCTGCTAAGGGCATTGGTGATGATGGATGTACAGGCAGTATGACTGTGTGCATGGATGGGGTGGAGACTTGTTTACTGTCAAATGGTGGCCCAACAAGAGACCCTGACAAAGATGCCTGTGCCTCAACACACCTATCCTCATTATCACTATTTGTGACAGTGACATCAGGTTCCCTGCTGCACTGAACCAGCCCAACCTCAGCACCTGTGAGAGTAAAATAGGAAACACACTTTAAGACCTGTACATGATGTCAGAACACATGAACACACGAACACATGCACACATGCACACATGCATACATGCACACATGCACACATGCATGATGTGTATACACACAAGATCAGTGGTGCATGTATAACTGATGGAATACCATTGGTCCACACAGCCAATGTACAGTAGTTATGGTGAGTGTAGATCATATTGTGGATATGCCAGTGTCATCCATGACATGGCATGCTAAAACACAAATGCATATGTAAACATCACACATACCCAATGTGTGTCATATGACCTAGCCACTCAATAGCATTACAAGACATATATGTGTCAGTTGTGCAAATGGTGATTGGTATGCATATTGTTTATAGGTGCGTATGTTTGCACACACATGACATTGAGGTATATAGCAATGAAAGCTATGTGTAGTACTCTGGTTACAATAACTGGATGGGGTGTAGTACCATAAGCCATCATCATGAAGCATCATGTGGTCATTCAAGGCTACAAATGTGCCCCAAACCAGCACCTATCATGCTGTGCCAGAACTGCACTACCATGGCTACATTCACCATTTCACAGCCATTTGTTACATGGGTTTGTAAGGAGGTCAATAAGAAACATTGCCTAAAATGAATGTGTTGTGTATTGCAGTGTGTTTCACTGCCCCATGATAGGCCTCTACCCCTCAGATATATTATGTGTTCTGTGTGGATGACATTTGGGATACTGGAGTGTGACTTTACAGAGAGTTTGTGAATACTTCATGTTTAGCATGTTAACATGTTCTGTGTATGACATAGTTGTGTATGTTGTGTGCATGAGTATCGACTCTGCCTATCCAATAGTCACTACAGTATAGCCACATTTTTTGAGATTGTCTGTGTATTGCATGTGTTTGAGGCAGCTAATCACATTACTGAGATGTGCGTAGTCTCACAGCAAACATGCACAGCATGCATTATGAGTAGGTGTGTTACATGTGTACATGGCCTACACCTTAACTATGACACACACTTTTTATTTGCAATAATAAATGTAGAACACACTCTCCATCATGTGTCCGCTGCCTTGCTGTCACACCAGAAGGACCAACATGGATATGAGACAGTTTGCCAGTGTCGACAACTGTGGCATTGCTACTGTGGGTTTGCAATCTTACAGTAGTACAACAGTTTACATTCACAGGCCTACAGATTATGTTCCAAATGATCAGTATTGCACAACAACAGGCTCCACATCTTCTAACTACACAGTACACATCTCACATATGCATGATCTACCAATAGAGGTAACAGTAGTCTACAGATATGCCACGTTACCTGCACGCTCCATGTGTTCTTGCTGGGTGGCCCCAAACTCCATCAAGGTAAATGTCTGCTGTTGTTGTTGTTGGGCAGGTGCCACCAGGCTCAGGAGCAGCTCCTCCACTCTGGTGAGGGGGGGTGGATGTTAACCCCGCCACCTGTTGCAAGCTGTTGTCTATGGACATCAGAAGCATGCTGCTGGACATGTCTAAGTAAATCACTGCAGTGATGGCGTACCTGCTCATATGTCCGGTTATGCATGCCTATGTCATTTACCCTCCAGACGTCATCTTGCCACAGTGCAGTACGCTCATGCTGTCTTGGCTGGTTCTCGAGAATAGTAGGCTGTAGTGCTGAATCAGACAGCTTGTAATAATGTCATCCTCAGCACTACTGTAGCTGGGATTACGATGGTGGGCCATGATCCCTGGAAAACAAAGAAAAAATATGTCTGAGCAAGTCATATGGCATACTTAACAATATACAGCACAAATATCACTGAACTGCCATATATAGCAACCTGTTAGCTGACTGAGATTAAACACTTTCAATACCACTTATCAGTGCTCACCCCACAACTGCTTGAAAGTGCCTGGCACTCTCTATATAATAAACCATGTTCTGCACAGAAACAAAATAAAATCACTCTATAAGACTATACAACAGTACATGGCACACTGTATGCGACACAATGCACCACCTAGCCACTGAAGGTATAGATCAAGCGAATGCATAAAGAAATATGTCATCCATCGCAATGTTTGTAAAGTCCAGTTACAGTATTACCATTATACCACACAACTGTTGATGTCAAACACGTGGGCAAAATATGTGCACAATTGTAGACATAGGTGGCATACTGCTGTAGTAAACTATAAATGTTGCTAGATAAGCAGTTATATCCTGTAACACACATATGACAGAGGACATGTTACAGGCATACCTACACATACATCAGACATAATTACAAGACACAAAGGTATGGTAACCCAGATGAGCTTTACGTGTGTACCATACAGTACTGTGTGTCATTACTTACAAAACCTTAAGCCTGAGGAATGTAATCTGTGAGGACTACAGTGACCACACAAAACAGTTGTTCCAATCAATGTGGACATACACCATACTTTGCTGTTTAGGCCTACAACTTCAAGTAGTACTACAGTTCATACAGGATTTGGATTCAACATCAGTAACAATCAATAAGCATACATATAGTGCTTTAGCCTCCAATGACACATCCCAGTTAACACCAAGGGACTACATCAGACTGTACGCCATAGTGCTTTATCTGCCTAGCAACAGCATATACAGCTTTTGCTGGGATCAAAGCAAGGATACATAATACCATGACAGAAACAGTTTCCCACTAAGCTATCCCATAAATACACATCTTTGACACATTCACCAACACATTGACCATCACACTCAGTCAACTTTACATAGAATCTATTGCAACAAGTAGATGTGGGTGTGTATGTCTATATATGACTGTCTCTCTCTCTCTCTATATATATATGTATATATATATATATATATATATATATATATATATATATATATATATATATATATATATATATATACATATACACATCCATTGGTGTACATATACATATAGGCACATATACAGTCCACCTTACATGGTGGGAATATCAATTATACAAAGGATGTGAGGTATACAGTAATGTAATAATATCCACAGTCTTGTGAGAAATACATTAAAAGTGTTCTCAGCCCAGGTAGCTTTAGCAGGCCTCACTGGCTGCAACATTGCAAACTGAACAAAACACACACAGTGTTTAGCCACCACATGTCATATAACAGCACTGTATGCTGTCTTGTTTGTCACACACTAAAACCTACATAAAGATATGCATATAACAACCTTCACCAAGATATATATGGCCACCCTTCACAAACAGTTGCAATATGTCCCTTGCTCTATGCACATATACAGATGTTAATATATATAACACATATATATCTCTCCGTATGGGTGTGCCATACACACACAAGTTCCACACTGTTGTAAGTCCCTGGACCTCACAGCTGAACTGTTGGGCTTTGCTGCAACATGAACAGGTGTCACATGTGAACACACAGTAACATTAGAGGGGGTATATAGCTACAAATGCTAGATTAGCGTACTAGCCTGGTACAACAGTTGACAATGCTAAGCTAAACTTTAATATGACTATCATGCATGTGTTACTCTGTCACAACCATGTTTATATGAATGTTTGCGCTAATCCCCCAAACAGCCATTGTCCACACTACTGCACAGAACACAGATAACATGGATCAGATGTTTGACATTTAATGCTGAGCTACATATTTCACAGTTATGTCCCACTGCCCACAGGTACACACTGAATTGTCCATGGCAGTAGTAAAGCAGGACATCTGTGCATAGATACGTACTGTTGCCACATATGAATGTCTCACATTATGTAGAGTACTCTTCAAAAGCATCTACTACATGCCAGTAAATAAATATCTGTTACATACCTTTCCTTTGTATAGGTTCATAGGTTCATAGGTTTATACTAGGCTAACTGCATTTATAAGCCTAGCCAGAGTGTGTTTGGCTTTCACCACCCATTTTAAATTAATTTTGCTATGCCCTTTTTAAAGGTTAGTATGCTGTGCCTCTGTCTAACAGTGACACAGAAGTGATACCCAGGGTAAACCTACGATCTCCCATCCACTCATCAAGATTCCTCTTGAAGAGAGTCAATGAGGGACTCTGCCTAACCTGGACTGGGATTTTATTCCAGAGTGAAGGGAGCCTCTGGGTTATGAATCTGTCCCTCCAGCATGTCCTATTTATTTCAGTGCTGAGGTTCAAGTCTCTTGAGCGCGTAACTCGATGGGATTTGGATTTTCTGAGGTGCAGCATGTCCATTAATTCCGGGTTGGACATGGCTTTATACGTCAGGCACAGATCGCCTCTGAGCAGGCAGTATGCCACTGAGTAGAGCTGGAGTTTCTTTAACCGGGCAGCATATGGCATCTGTTTGAGCCCTATGATCCTCTTGCTGAGGTACTTTTGGGGTCTTTCCAGTTGCTGCAGGTGTCTGGTAAGGTACATCCCAAAAGGGGCATTGTACTCAATTATGGGCCTGATGAGGGATGAGTAGAGAGACACGATGACCTCCCCTGATCTAGATGTGAATCCCTTCATGATTAGGTGGGCTATATAAAATGTTTTTCTAACCACTTTGGCCATGTGGTTATAAAATGAGAGATTGCTATCAACTTGGGTCCCCAGGTCCCTAATGACTTCTTCTGTACTTAATGGATTACCACCTATGTGGTAATTTGTGGGCACTTTGTTTTTGCCAAAGGGGATGACTATACACTTTTTGGCATTTAGCTTGAGACCATGGCTCTGGCACCAGTTGTCTGTTTCTATGAGGCCCTGTTGGAGGATGCTTGTGTCAGCTGGACAGTTGATTATGGCGCCCAGTTTGCAGTCATCTGCGAACTTAGTCAGCCACAGTCCTTCCGTGTTGGCCTGTACCGCCGAGAAATATATACCGAACAAGAGAGGTCCCAGGACTGAGCCTTGGGGGACGCCACTTGTAACTGGTTTGGAGTCTGACATGACTCCAGCAATTCTAACCATGTGGGTTCTGTCCTTGAGCCAGTTTGCAACCCATCTAGTGACATAGGGGTTTATATTTAAGGTGGTGAGCTTATCTATAATGCCCGAGTGGGGTATTGTATCGAAGGCTTTTGCGAGGTCCAGGTAGGCTGTGTGGACCACCTTCCCCTCATCAATGGCCTTGGTGACTGTTTCAAAGAAATCAACCAGGTTTAAGAGGCAGGATCTGCACTTAACAAAGACGAACTGTGTAGGATCCAGTGTCTGTAGGTCCCCAATATCTTTATTTATGAGGTCCATGATGATCCTTTCCATAGCTTTGCAGACCAAGCTAGTCAGGCTTATGGGGCGATAGTTTCCAGGATCCGTTGAGGCACCACTTTTGTGGAGAGGGACCACTGTTGCTGTACACCATTCTTTGGGTACATATCCTGTAGTAAGGCTGAGATTGAACAGTAGTTTTATGCTTGGGTTTAGCTCTTCTTGGAGTTCATGTAGGACGCAGCCCAGGACACCGTTTGGTCCCATTGATGCTGTGTTTTTTGCTTTGGAGAGGGCAGCTCTTACCTGAGCATCTGAGATGTCAGGGGGGCAGCACTCTGCTGGGATAAATATTTGCCCTTTGGTGGGAGGGGAGAAGTTTGCGCTGAACCTGTCAGCTAGGATGTTGGCAATGTCTGTGGGTTCGGTGTATTTTTTGTCATTTTGGACTAATTCTGAGCATATCTGGGAATTCCCACCCAGGGTCCTAACATAACTAAAGAAAGCTTTGTGATTATCCTTAGTGTCCTGTGCAATTTTTCTCTCGAAGCTGGCCTTAGATGATTTTATGAGTGCCCGTAGTTTTTTTGCTAATACTGATCAGAGATGCCTTCCCTTTTTGGGATTTTGCTCTATCATGTAGTAGCCTCTTCCTTCTATTGTACAGTTTGTTTATGGCTGGAGTCCACCAGACAGGACGTCTGCCTTTGGAGGATTGGGTCTTGGTTTTATTTGGGATTGCATGATTCATGCATTCCTGAAGGTGTTCATAGAATGTGTTTATAAAGGATTCTGCGGTCTGGGCCATATTTTTCACAGGCCCGGGGGCTTTGATGGATTCCACCTCGGTTTTGAGGAGTGTGAAATTTGCTTTAGAGGAGTTTTTCACTGTAGTTTTCAGGGCAGGGGGTGGAGCTGGGATATGAATATCCAGTGAGATTAGTTTATGGTCTGATCATACCAGTGAGGGATACACTTCTAGTCTGGAGCATAGAGTCCCCATGTTGGTGATGATCAGGTCCAGTATGTTTTCCCCTCTTGTGGGAGTGGTAACAAGTTGTTCCATAGCATTTGAGCTTATAAATTCTAGGAACCTTTGGGCTAGGGTGTTGGAGCTAGAGTAATGCTCCCAGTCTATGTTTGGGTAGTTGAAGTCGCCCAATATAATGGTGTTTGGAGAGACCTTCATATTTTCCAGTGTTCTCAGGAAGGCCAAGTGGGGTTCCTGGGATTGGGAGGGTGGTCTGTAGCAGGCTATAAACTGAAAGGCAGTTCTACCCACTGTTAGTTGCACATGGATAGTCTCTGATGCTTCGCGCTGTGCCACCAACCTGGAAGTGTGGGTATCTTTGACGAATATTGATACTCCCCCTCCTTTTGTAGTACGGTCCAAGTTTTGGGGCCAAAAAGCATGGTATGAGGTATAACCTGGTAGTGCTAGGGTGCTCTTGGGAGCCTTGAACCAGGTTTCTGTTACTGCACAGATATCGATGTTTTCCATGCTAAGGAGAGTTTTGAGTGCATGCATCTTGAGGTTTAGACTTCTGGCATTGAGTAGCATTACTCTTAGTTTCTTATCCCTTGTGATACCAATTGAGGTGGGTTTGCCTTCTGAGCCTTGCCTAAAAAAGGCACTATGGGGGTAGCAAGAGCCTTTGCCAATATCCGAAAGCCCAGGGGTGACAGGTGCAAGCCGTCCCTAGTTGGTATTATTTATTTTCCATTTTCCTTTTGCTTTTCACTGTCTCTATCTCTCTCTGTCTCTCTCTCTCTCTCTCTCAGTCTCTGCAATAGAGTGATTGGGTTTGTGGGCAGCAATTACAGCCTGCTTTTATAGGTATTTGCACATGTGCATGTGATGGCCTCTGCACCACTTGGTGGAAACCATTTGCTAATTGCATGCAGCCTGCTGTATGGTAATTGCAGTAATCACTATCATAGCAACCCAATGCTATAAACTGCTAACTCAGATAGGCATAGCCCTTTCAGCTTTCCAAAATGGGGATCATGCTTGTTTGCTGTGGACATTGTTGTTTAAGTCAGAAGGTTGGTATAGTTCTTATATCTGAAGCCAGGGGTGTAGCCAGTGATTTGAATGTTGTACTCAGACCTGAATGTTGCTGCTTCCAGTACACACCAAATGCTAACAGAAGATACATGGGAGTATGCACTTTCTTTTCTAATTATACAATTAACTGCTATACAAAAGTAGTTATTGAGATGTATTCTTTTGGCACATGAACTTTTTGTGAACCGCTATACTGTGAATATTAATTTACTCACTTCTGAACAGTTTGTGTTTTTTAGTGTTGACATTAGCACAGGCTGCTCAAGAAAACTGGACAAATTTCAGTACTGAGTATGCCTACCTACATCCTTGGTAGACCCTGAACACACAGGTATGTTGTACATTTGGTTAGGGGTGCAGAAGTACAGAGAGCATTATGTATTATTGTGCAAATTTTATCTTGCTGGACTTAAAGGGTTGCTGTGTAACTGTTAGTTTATCAAGGCAAGTAGTCTGTCTGCGTAGCTCCCAAATGTAGACATATCCAGATCGTAGCCAGAGGTTAGCCTGCTATTCTTTGTCTGTGCACCACACCAGTCTTTTCAGCACTGGAACAATGGCATTGTCACAGGTGGTTGCTACTAGTACATGGCTACATCACTTGGTATTTCAGTCTTGTACTCCTACATAAGGTTATGCTTCTGAATCTCCTTCCAAAGCTATTTGCACAGTGTGTAACAGCAGAAAAGCTGATATGCCTGTGTGTTTCTGCCTCTGCCAGGCCTCTCAAACACTCAGGTACATATTTGAACAGACTCAGGGAAAAGTAGGTAAAAGTGAGGTACACCTTTAAAATAGAGACATTAAGTTGAGACTTTAAGAGAACCAGAGCATATGGATTAATACAACTTTTATTAATTACAAGCAGTGTCTAACTCTTACTTATTGTCATTATTCATTAAGTGTAATTCCCCACCTTTCTGCCTGACATCAGTACTTTTCAGAGGGATTCAGAGGGACACAGCTAAAATTTGTTTCAAAATCAGGGAAATGCCTGAAAATTAGTCACAGTTGGGAAGTATGGCCTCTGCCCTAATCACATATGCCGGTGTTTGTCCTGCTATGATACTGTGTGGGGGTTGTAAAGTGCTGCTGTAACATTATTTCCTGCTAGAATGGCTGGTTCACTTTTCACAGTCATGTAATGCAATTCCACAACAACTGCTGGTAAAGATCCACAGAACAAGATTTGTGTTATAGCATTCCTATTTTTCCTTTACATTCACTCATTCTGATGCATGATATATTTATTTCAGTACCAACTTGCTGTATGTCTACCATGGCTTAGTGGTACTTCATGCAGTCTAGTGAGTACAACGTCCGGGTTTTGAAACTGACAGAGGTGCTCTATTTTGCTACTGAGCCAAACAAGGGCCCTGACATACAGAGTGACTAAGGCACTTTTAAGCAGTTGTAAGTGGGTTTGTGCGGGTTTGTGCGATGCTTAGCAATGCTTAGCTAAGCGCACACAAGTGCACACAGGCGCACAATCACTCAAACCCGCTAACTACTGATCAAAAATGCTTATTCCTGCAAACCCCCGTGCTAATTTCTTTGAAAGAAAAGAAAATGGGGAGATAGGAAAGTAGTGAAAAAGGGGCAGGAAGAGGGAAAGACAGTAAGGAAAATAGCTCGGGATGTGCAGGACGGGTGTAGGGAAGGTCCATAGCTACCCATTTCTTTAACAGCAACAGCTGTGCATATGCAATAAATTTGGAGGGAAATATGAAACTTTCAACCCTGTGAGAGGGGTGAGGACAACAAAGTATGTTGTACTGCCAATTAAATATCAGTTTATGTGTCCAGTGGACATGTGTGCAAAATGGGCAGCTATGTATGGGGCATAATTTTTTTTGGGAGCAGATTGCCCTTTTTTTTTTATTTTCAGGTGAGAGTGGAATGTGGGGTAGGGGAAGTAGGTATATTTGGGGAGGTAGGTTGGGGAGGTAAACAGACAAGACAAACAAGACGCATATAGGGGTGGAATATGACACATGCAGTGGGTGAACACCATTGACGGGAAAGGATGTATGGAAATCGCAAGCCCATGAGCCCACAGATGGCAACAGTGGAACTGAGATCCCCACCCATGGGCAGTTACCACTGCACCTTCACAGCCCAGAGGCGGGCTGTGCTGGGGACTGCGTAGGAGGGGCAGGCTCACCCGTGAGTCACGCCACTCGTGCCTCAAACTGGCGTAGAGGATCAGCGACAGAACGCTCGATCTCCCTACGCACTACAGCTCGGACTGTTCAGAGAGTGATAGGTGGTCTTACTCTGCCCACGCTTGCATGGGGGGATGAGCCCCATCCCCTGCAGTGCTTCCACCTGAAGGTGGCACAGGGCCAATGGAGAAGGAGGTCCTAGGCTGGGCACTGGACCTGCTGGTGCCAGGTGCCATCGCCAGCTGAGGTGGGACAGGTGGGTCCGCTGGGACCGGCCTTCCCATACGTTCTAAGTTTAGGAGCTTTTCATGAAAATATGGGTTAGTAACAGTCAACAGCATTCCCAATTAGTTATAACAGCATGCAGAAGTATTCCCATTAACCAACACACCAGAGTTCCAACAGTTGAACAGCCAGCATTACACATGCATATATGGGACAACAGTGGACATTACAACAGCATGCAGGTTTAATTGATGGCAACAGTCCACCAATATTGTGGTATCTGAACAGGGCACATGCATCAAAATAAATGCAGATATTTATAAACCAATAGGATATATGTCCCAACAAATGTTTTGAGATAAGACATACCCACTGAGGTGTGGAATTGCATTTTGATGCACATACAGCAGGGTGGAAAATGATAGCTGCATTAACAACTTATATATCCTTCTAGTTTACACTACATTTTTATTAACTGCAGTTATATGTTCCCTACATGTATTATTACACTACCCAATTGTCCTTAAATTGGGAAATGGGTTTTGCTAGATCTTTATATACATGGGCTGTATCTGACATACAAACTGTCTAGGATGCAGATGTTACTGCTACATATTTTGTGAGTTGCTCAGGCACAGTACTGCTGAGATGGTACACTGACAGCTCTACTTTCCTATACTTATCTAGATATGTTTAGGTGAAATTATCAGTTATATGTTAACAGCTCCCTACATTTCTGCCAGCACAATGACATTTCTGGAGAACACAATACCAAGCTACTCATGTGCCAGATTAACCTGTACATGCTGGTCATGAACCAACAGTTGAGGACTGTAAATATGCTTAAAATCTACTGGCACTCCCTTCATATACTTTATACCTACCCAACTGTGTGTTAACAGTGCTTAATACAACAGTGCTATTTCTATAATGCAAGAGTACAACAACATCACAAAGAAAATGACACAGACACACTCCAGGAATTATACCTTTATTAAAGACTTAAAAAACTTTTCTAGAGGCTCTCTCATTTATTTTATATAACAGTACATGCAGAATAATTATTAGAAAATTATTATACCTTTATTTATTGTGTTAAAACACTTTTTTCAGGCTCTCTCATTTATTTTACATATCAGTACAAGCAGAATAATTACTAGCCTGCTGGTGGCACAGCCTTAGCAGTCTATCTGCATAGACTTGCTGATTCGCAGCACAGACACCTGCAGCTGTGAAATAAATGAAGTGATATTGAAACATACCTATCCATAGTATACACTAGAATAGCAATTCTTACATACTTAATTCCATGGCTACTTACTCAGTAGTGGGGCATTTTCCATCTCACGGGCCTCCTGGATCCATTGGTCCAGTTGATCTGCCTTGCATCTCTTCAGGTCTGCGTGGTGGTGTCTGACCTGCTCACCAGTCCGAGGAACACCTATGGCACTGGTGAGTTCATGAGCTAGACAGTTGCAGGCTTCTGCTTTGTACTGGGTGCCCTGGTACTGGCCCCGCAGGAGTCTATCCTCATGATTATCGACAAGGAGCCAAACCATTACTCTCGACTCCTCAATGCCCCAACGTTGCACTCGAAAATGAGAGCCCTCTATAGCACCGGCCATTGCTGTCTGCAGATGGGAGCTACAACCAGTTATAGCAAGTATTCCCACCTGTGGAGCTTAAATATGCATCATTTCCCACACTTATTTGTGATTGGCCAGTTTTGAAAAAACTCAGCTGAATGTACACCTGCTTAGCAATGGGTAAACTTCCATTGATATGTATGTGTGTGTTGAAAGTGCATGCTTATGAAAAGCAGTCATCGCTTAGTGGTTCAGTACTGTGATTATGGTGCACAGTATCCTGGGTTCGAGCCCTGTCATTGCTTTTTATTTTACTACTGGCCAGACCGGCTAGGAGGTGTGGCTGTGTTTTACTGACTTTGCTCAACTTTGCCCGATGTTGCTCTATGTTGCTCTACATTGCTCTATGTTGCCCAACGTTGCCCGACGTTGTGCTGGTTAGTGCGGTGTGCAGCTACATGCAAACATCTTCTGTTTGTGCTCATTTGTGCCATGCGCAGCTCCGCACAAAGCTATTGTGCTAGTTAAAGTAGTGCTCAGCTACGAGCAATTATATTTAAATATGCTTAATACTGGTAAACTTTGCTTAGCAGTGCTTAATATTGCTTAAGATACGTTACTTATGCATCCATCAGCATGCATAACTATTTCACTTTTATATATATATATATATATATATATATATATATATATATATATATATATATACAATTTATTCACTGCTACATAGGCCATTTCAATGCTTTTTACTAAAATTTAAATGATAAATGTCAGGAATTATTTTTATATACAGACTTCCAACAGAAAATAGAAAGGGGAGTGGTGGAATTCGAACCAGGAATGCCTCCTCTTTGTATGAAGGCTCTACCACTATGCTATCATTATTTTGCTTAATTGGCATATAAGTTTCTTATTATCCTCTTCGATGTCTAAACTGCTAACTTCCTTCCCAATTAGCATATCTTTCACCTAACTATATCGTTGCTCCAATTACTCTAACGTTTAATGTCCCCAGTACTATCCCTCAGGGTTGGAACTGTCTTGATGGTAGATGGATTGGGAAATGGAGATGGAAACATGGAGAAGATCTGGTAGTATCACATATGCTGCCATGTATAAATGACTTTTTGTTATGTCCTTACTGGCAGAGTTACTGATTTAATATTCAATCACTACAAGTAATGTTGTTTAGCTCCAAACCTACTCTGCGCCAAATTCATTGGTACTGTCTACATCACTGGGAGAGTGCAAAATTGCAAGTAGAATCCCTGCCCCCTCCCTTCAAGAATGGGCAAGCTGAAAAAATGTCACTCCTTCCTATACATCATAGTTCTTAATATTACATTGACTTGATGGCATTAGGAAACAATAAACCCACCTAATCTGTGGCACATTTAAGATTTGAACACCCCTTCATTCTTTTTCTACTTGTCACATGTACTCTGGATTCCCTTTTTGCCACCAGTTTTTGTAGTCTATGGTCTTTATTATGGAGAAGTGATTTTAGGCCTTATAGACCTAACAAGCTGCTGCTTGTATTATGTGTATCTTGCTTTGCCTTTCCTGCTAAAAATGACCTGTTTTAATCTTGTGCACCCACTACTATCTCACACTCACCCTCCCAGAGCTGCTGTGGTCCAATCCTTAGAATGTCAACAGCTATCTGTTTGGATGCTTACTAATTCCTATTATCTTAGCTTTTTACTCATTTTCCCTTTCATGATTTTAACAGTGACCTGCCCAGAAGATCATTATTCTCCAAGAAGTTTATTTATTTTTAAGAATTCTGACATCCACTGACTATGGAATTTTGAGTTCCTGTTGAGGGTATATTTTTCTTTTCTTTCTTGTTGACTATATTATTTTTTTTCAGCGTTTCTCTTACTAAAGTATTTTCCTTTTTCTCCACTAGATGTTACCCGAGTGACTGATACACTGCTTACAAATTGGTCTAATTCTATAGTTTTGAGTCCTCTTTGGACTGAGTCTCTCAAGTTCCTGTCCCTTGGAACTAGTAATTAATTTGCATGTCAATGTGGTCCTAGAGAATCATTTGTATTTTCGTTTTATGTCTGGGACATACAGTTGCCACCTGCTGGAGATAAGGTACTTAGTTAATCCCACACATAGACCCTCATACATTCACAGTACTAGGCACTCATTTATCGTTTACCCCTTCTTATCTTTACATTCTCATCTCTTGTTGACTCATTGGTAGTTATTATGCATGCAGTTCATGGGTCCAATGAGGAGCTTAGCTCAATTTCCCAAATTGCTCAACACTCTCTGCTTAAGTGACTGACTCAAAGTCACACAGTCGTCATATGGAGGCTGAGAGAATCAGCTTGTTAACAACTCACAGCCTTAATCCTCTGTACTAACTTGCCAGCACTGATTGACAGAGTGATTAAAGATTGCCACAGACCAATTTCAAGACCAGCTTAGGCTGACCAGAGACAAATGATATTCTTGTTGTATAACATATGTGACAAAGGACATACGATAAGCATAAATAGTGGGTGTGCTTAACATATTTCATGCACAGTACTTTAGTTAGTTTATGTCTGTCTACAGTATTGTACATGAATTATTTTACAAGGTGAAAATATAGTTTGCAAACTGAAGATGGAGTTTTACATAGTGAAAGTACACTTTATGGAAAATGAGCTAAGAAGATAATATGAAGGAAGGATGAGAAATAGTACATATGCAGGTTGTGGTCATACTGTGATTTGAGGGTTAAGACTGACAGACTATAGGATGGGATTAGAGAGGTTTAAGTGATGGTTTACATGCAATCATCACATAGTGTTTGTGAGTTTTTAGCTTTATAGTCTTGAGATACTGACATTCGATATTACAGTATTTCGAGATTATAAAGTGAATCCATATACAGACATATTATATATATATATATATATATATATATATATATATATATATATATATATATATATATATATATAGGTCTGCATTAGCGCCTCAATGAAGCAATCAGTAATGTACAATGCAGCAATCCTTGTTACACTGAAAAGTAAAAATAAATACAAACCAGCATTTTTGCAGTGAAAATAGACCATCTGTACCTCTAACCCCAACATCTGTAAACATAACATTGGAGGAAAGGAGAAAGTTAATTAACTGCATTATTATCTATCTGGCTCAGTATTGCAGTTTAGACATAATATAACCTCCATCCATCAAAATGTAATAAATGAATAAAAAATAGATTTATAAATTAACTAAAACAGCATTTTGGCAGGAGTCATCTTTCCACCCCTACACCCCTGCATCTCTAAATATACTAACTTTGATCACACAATGGTGATGGAAAAAGAAAAGGTTTCTTACTCCCACTGTTACCCAGTCGCAATAATTAACACAATACAGTACTGATGAATTGGTTATTCAAAATAACAAACTGCATGAATGAAGCTTCAACAAAACCATGATTAATGGACTAAAGGGTTCCCAGGTCATGTATATAGACATATATGTTTTGCATACACACACACGCACACATGCACACACACACACACACACACACACACACACACACACACACACACACACACACACACACACACACACACACACACACACACACACACACACACACACACATCTGTGTGTGAGTGTGTAATGTATGTTTGTATATATATATATATATATATATATATATATATATATATATATATCTACACATATGTATCACTAAGAGATGGTGATACTAAGGTAAGCCAATAGCATGAAAAGTATACAAGGCATTATGAGTACTAGAATGCATGGTACAAGGTATCAGCGGTAGAAAAATGTACTGTTTATAAAGCTGCTAAAGCCAAGTCTGGAAACTTGATTAATTTTAGCCAACTAAAGTTTCACCAGGACATATATATACATGATAGAATCCACACAGATGATGGCAACAAAAGTGGTACTTCATCATCACTACAAGCCATATAAAGATAGAAAGACTGCAAAAGGTTTATGCGTGCAACTTTGAAGAAAGGAGGCAAAGTAACAGTATACAAAAACATTTAAATACCTTGCATGAATCCATAGAGCCCACATGGGGATACTCCTTTAAAAAAGCTTCATTAGAACAATAAAGCACAATTCAGTCATAAAGTATGGAAGGCTTGGGAGCAATGCAGGAAATCTTTTTTGTCTCAGAATAAGTAGGGAATGTTTGGAGCAGCTTTTCTGAGGAAGTGGTAGCATCAGAAATCATGACAAAATTCAAAAATGGGTGGGAGTGACCTAAGGCAGTTCTTCCAAGAGGTAAAAGAAAAATAAAGTGAGCTGCTGGTTAGAAGGGACATGTGGCTTATCTGGGGAAATTAGTGTAAGCAATGGACAAAGCATTCCTTACCAAGTTTAAAATATCTATGTCCCATTCTAAAAGATCATTAAACAGAAATATGTGTGCATACTCATTCTGAAAATTTGAATAGCATACATTTCCTACACATTCTGTCATAACAACAACAACCCTATTATAACTCAAACTAATCTGAAGTTTAAGGATATAACTAATCAGAACTGAAAAGAGCATGAAGATGCTCCATAAAATTATAAGATCTTTTTGATAAAGTTAGATCAGATAAGACTTCTATAGTTAAAATTGATTTATATTGATCTATCAACAGTCATTTCTCTGACTGCTGATTGGAAAAAATTCTGCCAAGGCACCTTTCAACAAACCTCAAAAACATTTTTCTTTTTAAAAGGGGAAAGTACACCTGCACCTCAATGTTGGTCAAGTCCAACACACATCTATTTTGAGGTTGTAAAACATCAGAGAAAAGGGAAATCTCAGTACTGTCAAATGTTGTTTCCACACAATTTCTCTGCTCTACCACCAGTTGAATAAATGGCTATCAAAAGATTGAATGCATCTCACTCAAATTATGATCTTTTACAAGTGCTCACATGACAGTATCACATGCCACATTTGCTCACTGACATTTGCACTATCCCCCATTAGCCTTGTGAATTACCTAGTCTTCTCACCACCTGTCCCTACTGAACCACATAGCTATCCCAGGACCCTAACTTTAACTCTAAGACTGCCGCTCAGTCCCAAACCCTAAACATGGCACTTCCCTTCCTAACCCTAAAGTCTCATATTGATCTCTAACCTCCAGACTCCACTCCTGCTCCCTAACCCTAAAACTCCCTCCCTAAAACCCAATTCTGCTCTCCCATCCCCTGCCATGCCCCACCCCCATGGTTGCCGCACTAGCCTTGCCTGAACCTGGCTATTGTGTTTGGGCAGGGTGCAACAGCTGCATTCTATCATCATGGCTGCAGAACATGTAGTTCTGTTCCAGCATGAGTGGCTGGCCATGCAAGTTACAAGATGACAGAGTCCCCTGCTGCAAGAGACTGGTATTCAAGTGTGTGGGACTTGGGCAGTTGTGATAGACCCTTAAAGTTACATGTATGCCATTTATGTCACTATCAGTTTACAGATATTTATATTGCATACTGTTTTAGTGAGTATACTCACTTGTTAACACACATGGCCTGGAATTCTGAGAGAAGGTCCCAGTAGCAATATTAAAAGGAATGCCCTTAGAACATATAACCATAATGAGGCTAGAACTTTCAGTGTAATCAACTTTATGAATAAAGCAGACTAGTTATTTGTACAAGTTCAGCTCTGCATTTTCATCTACATCTAAAAAATTATAGTAAGGAAATAAAGGCAAGTAGAAGAATAAATAATATTTGTAAATAATATTTGTAAACTGTTTTCTGCATTGTGTTCCACAGCCTTGGCAACACACAGGCGTAAAGGTAGAAATAACAGCTATAATCCCCATAAAAACAAGAAACTTACCCTAGAAGGGATAGCGCACTTGCCCCTTCCTACCAAGATGATGTTAGGATTCTGGAAAGATTTTCTCTTGCAGCAGCTGCTTAGAATTAGAAAAAGACAATTTATGGTAGTTTACATGCCTACTGGGTTTAATGGTGATTTAATCCCCCACCCCTTTGATACTTCACTTAGCAGCGACATTGAAGAAACTTACAAACTGTCATTCATCCCCTCATGGTCAACTAAACAAGGTACTGTGACTGCTACTCAGGCATTCTTGTCTAAATATTAAACGGTCATTTACAAGGACATAGCATGGCCCATACCAACTAAGAAATGATTTGAGGTAAAATAACTTGTGTGTAAAAGTAAACCATCTAAACATACAGATAAGTCTCATTTCAAATGTATAATGGCACTTCTTACCTCTCTGCACTACTTTATAGACTACAACAGGTAGGGCTCTGTGCTCTTCCCAAACTGATCTTCATGTACCACTTGTTATTTTCTGTGGACCATTTACAGCATAAAGGTAGGATAACCTGTGACATACTTGAAGCCAGTCAAAAGTGTACTGGTAGGTAAATGACTCACTAGGAAAGTCACAGTGGGGGCACAACTACCTCACAGCCCAGACAACACACAGATAGGAGAAAGGGAATTATATAAACTCTATTTTGCATTGTAAGGAGTACATTTATGTGAGTTATAGACTACTGATGTATTAACATAAGTTTTTGAAATCAGCACTAAGCCCATGTGTATATAAAGTCAAGGTACATACTGCAGCATCAGTGGGCACATGGTACATGTGATTCAAATTATTCCATTGGTGTTTAATGTATGAAGAGTCTACTGTATCTTGACAGAACCATAGTGTTATTCCAAAAGCAAACTGTGGGAGCTGTGTAGAAAGAGCTGGTTGTCATTGCTTGTTGGATATCTTCCTTGCTATGTTGTGATTTAATGTACAGGTGTAGTACTACTCTCTTTAACTTATTGTTAATACAGCTGTAATCCTTTAGTTTTTTAAATTAATAATTTTTCTGGAATTAAAATACTGAATTTGATAAATACCTGCCTTTAATTTTTGTCAATAGTTTGTCTGGGTAAGAATATCAAGGGAAAAGCATCAATTATTCTCCCCTGTTTCCATTACCATCACACTCCATTAGGATATTGTTTTCTGCTAAGTAAGTAGAGGCACCCTCTGCTGAGTACAAAAAAGGGGCATTTCACCCTGTTTTCTACTGTTCCTCACTAGCAACCCAAGCTAGCAGGTAGAGTTCTGCTATATAAGGTTCCACCTCGCTAACACAGAAACTAGGTGCTTACATATAATGTTCATTTTTAGAGGGAGTGCAGCCCTTAAGCAAGTTGTTCTACAGTAGAGTCCCTTGTTATCAGTGATAAGTAAGTTTTACTTTATTTCTCTAATCTGGTAATAGATGCCTTGCAACCAAAGCCAGATCATGGCTAAATGGGGCCCTAGGCATTCCAGTGTCCCATTATTTATTTATTTAACATTTTTTTTATCAGGAAAGTCTGACTTGGAACAAAACAAATTTTCAGAGGAAGTCCAGGGAGAAAGACTCCAAATGCATGTCTTTGTAATGTGGGAGGAAACCAGAACACTCAGAGGAAACCCACATGAATGCAGGAAGGACATGCAGACTCCGCAGGGAAGGCACCCAGCCAACAATCGAACTGAAGAGCCTCTTGTTGTGAGGTGACAATACAACCTCTGCACCACTGCATCATTTGTACTTGACTGTTTCTGCCCAGTTACCATAAACACTGTTCAGGCCTGTCAGTGTGCACACCATTTTCTTCATTTCTACAATGATAACAGATATTTGGAATTATTTTAAACTTTTTATTTCAAATTTTATAGCACAAACACTGATAGCATTTGTTAAACAATACAACACAATACAGTCTCACAATGAAAACAAACTTAGCGTAAACAATAGTAAGCTTCTCTGCCCCTGAAACTCACATTCATTGGAAAATGCATTGAAACCAACGTTCAATTAAAATGCATCTGGCCAGTGGTGGATTAAGTTTACCTTTGGGCTATTTTCAAACCATAGGCCCCTTTCACACATATTTAGGGCCTTGCATACATGGATGTGTTCTTTGATTCACCTTCCTGATTGTATTAATTTATATTTCTTGTATAATACAGCATTCCTTGTTAGAGTATGCTTTAAATTTGTAGTTTCGAACATTTTTCCAGTAAGCAATGAAACAAAGTATATGAACCAATAATGACGAAATCACCCATTTTAGAATATTTTAACAGTGAAAGCCCACTCAAGCTTATGCATTACAATCCACCAGTAACAGTCAAAATGCACAATCTGTGCAAAGTAAAAGTCGTTTGATTTATTTATTACCTGTTTGTTTATTTATTTATTTATTGACAGTTGATTACTGGGGAAGTCCAAATAAGTAGGTGCCCATTTTCAGGGGAAACCTTGGGGAAAAAGGCTCCAAAGTATTATAAAAATATTTTTAGAACAATAATTTTACAATCTTCAAAATATCTATAGTTTAAATAATCATCCTAAATTAGACATAATGTAAAAACGTAGCTTAAGAATAGATACAACATATAAGACAATGATTTAATATTTAGAGAAATTTATCTAGTGTATAAAGAAATTAAATTAATTTAATATTATACAAACAAGAATTGCAATATAAAGTGAGAGAAAAAACAGGGTTATGGCATGTTGGAAACATCAAGGGAGAGACATTAATTGAAATAAGGAAGTGAGAGTAAGGAGGTGTAAGGTATTAATAGGTAATTGTTCATATTTAGGGATATAGTTTATTACAGTAATGTAGCAAGGGTGGGATGAGACAAGCAGTTACTCCATGCATTGCCTTAAATAGGGCTCAATCCATGCTGAAGTATTATTTTTTTATTTGTAATTTTATATATATATATATATATATATATATATATATATATATATATATATATATATCCCTTTAAGGGAAACAGAAAGCAAAGGGAAACATGTCTTACACAGACATCTGAGATGCTTCAGTCTACCTGCCACTCCCTTTATATCATCACAGGTATGTACCTCACCAAATACCTGTGATTGGCTATGCAGGTGGAGGGGTGGTACAGTGAAGGCAATCACAGAGCTCTGTCTTTGGTGCCCATAGTGAGCAAAGTGATTTGCTTTTGCTTGGTTTATTTTTTGTTTAAAATAAATCATTCACTGTTGGCATGCTACAAATCTACTGTACTGCTGAACTTTATAAAAACTAAATAAATAAATAAGTACAAGTTTTTGGCTTGACAGCATTACTAATCACTGCTGGATTAATTTCATTAGTCTGAACTTCCACTTACTTCAGTGACAGTCTGAGAAGACCAGATTAGCAGAGAGTCACACAGACCATGAGTCATCAACCATTCCTTCAGGACAGGTAGCATACCTGGTGGGGGCCTGCTTCACAAATACATCTCTTCCAAGAAGTACTAAATCCCACAGCAGATAGAGATGGCAGAGCTAAACCTGCTATAAAAGTAGTACAGCCCTAGCTGCAGTGAATTTTCAGACCAGTATAGATTCTATTCCTCCTAATAGAATACATTCAGCATAATATGTAAAAATTTTTGAAGGGCATGTACTGTTGCAAAACTCTACCATCAAAGACCCAAGAGCCATACTAAAAGCCTCCATACCTCCTGATACTTTTAGAAAAATATGGGAAAAATCTGACTTAGATAACAGCAGTCGGAAACATGCACATGATGGATTTCTAGCTGTTAGAAATAATATTTTAAAAAAAGGTACCTTGCTCCTAATTGAACAAGAATAAAATCCATTCTGCAAAGAAAGAATGAATTTATTGATGCGTATCTGCAACACATAATAGATACATTTGAAGTCTTCAGAAGGTGAGGCAGCCAATGGGTTGTCAGCAGCTTTTGTAGAGGGCTTACCACCCATACAATAATGGATTCAAAACGTTTCTTTAAACTGGCCATGCTTAGGCATTCATGAAATTCTAAATCAGGCACAATATGTGGCAGACAATATATTTAGAAAAGAAAAAGAACAAAAGAAAAAGTTAGTAGACCTTCAACTCCAGCAGTTCAATACTCACTTTTGATGGTGGGGGACAGGGAAGAAGAACTTGTAGAGAAGAGGTAGAGTGCAATTCTTACAGCAACTGTCAGGATGGTATCAGCAAAATTATTATTCAAAGGTATAGCATATCAATGAAGGAAGCTGGTGCTTGTAAATAAATGAATGAACATGAAGAAATGTGTATATTAGAGTTTATTAATATTGAGTGCTTTCATCTCTGCCTGAGACTTCATCAGAATAATATCATCTAGTACCCACAGTTACCTGTTATTCAATTTTTAATTAATTAAAGTTAATTTAATTAATTGTGTTTGTTGAACACACACTAGAGCTTATAGCATTAAGAACTAAATGTAAACAGTTATTCACGTGAACTATGATGATCCCACTTAAACCTGGTCAAAAACTAAAGAGCCTCAATCATCACCACTGTCTCTGGTAAGGGAGTGTCACTGAAAGCAGGGATAGAAACATACAATTTCCCCAAAGAGTACACCTGGAACAGGCTTTAAACCTGGGACTACACTATATGCTTCACTCCAGGTCCCCAAATAAGTCTTCACACTACACACTGCAGAGCACTGTGTCCCATTTCTTGGTATTTGACACACTCACTCTTAAATATTTGATATTGAAAGACTGGCACAGATTTACCTGCTATGTCCTCTTTCCCAAACTACAAGGTAATGGCTACCACCAGTCAAAATACCACAGTACCCTTCAAAAGGGGTGTTCAATTATATTGAGTAAAATAAATATTGATATAAAAGGTAGCATGCAATCCAAGCATTAAGGCTTTTCAGAGTAGCCCTGGTGTTATCACAATAAACATAAACACTCAGGTTATTAAAAGTACTTTCTAAATAACTTGCCACAATAGAAGGTAGTACGATATTTAAAAATAAAATGATTTAAAACATATATACACTGAATAACTGATTACAATAAACCACAGAGTTTCACACACAGGAATTACAAAAATAACACTGTAGGATAGGTTTCACACTGATTGTAGAAAAACTCTAACTAACTTTAGATCTCTAACTGTCTAAAGGCTAACTGTCCCTGCCTAATCTAGTTAACTCAGCAAGGCAAGATTATACTCTCAAGGTAAAATAAGAATATACATCCATTCATCAGGCTGCTGTCTGGTCCTTAGTGACTGGAATAGCAGCTCTTACTATTTCACTGAACAGGAAAACCATGAGTGACAATTACTGGTCTGGAAAACAATTGATTACAATAACTACTGCAGCAACTGAACAAATACAGCAACTGAACATTAACTGACTTAGGATTTGCTTTTATAGCAGGATTTTTTAAAAGTCTCAGAAAGCTGTTATGAGAATTCTACTCTCTCATAGCAGACTTCAGAAAGTAAACAAAACAGCTGTTGTGGAGGTTCTATTCATTTCAGCTCTGGCACATGATGACATCACAGCTAGTTCAGCTGAGTGGCATAACCTGCTTTCAGAATTCTTAAAAAAAACATGAACATTTGGTCAACCAGAAGAACACTGATTAAAGCATCCTACATAAATCAAAGTAATAATCACAAAACACACATACTTATCTACAAAACCATAGCTAGTCATGCTGGCATATATAACACAAGATAATTTACAATTATGTACAAGTATTTACAAAACTTCAGCCAGTCATGCTAGCACATTATGATAATTCTACTCTCTCATATCAGGCTTTAGAAAGTGAACAAAACAGTTGCTGTGGAGGTTCTATTCCTTTCAGCTCTGGCACACAATAACATCACATCTAGTTCAGCTGACTGGCATAACCTGCATTCAGAATTCATAAAAATCATCAAACATCCTCCATAAATCAAAGTCATGCTGGCATATCTAACACAAGGTAATTTACAATTATGTGCAAGTATTTACAAAACGTCAGCCATACATGCTAGCACAGATAATGGGCCAGATTCACGAAGGCTTGCACGGAGTCTAAGAGTAGTGTAAGACTCCATGCAGCCAACATGTCTGCCGAGCGATTAAGGAACAGCCGGCAGGGGCGTGCAAGAGAGCTCCTAAAATGACTCTTGCACGGACAGGGTTAGTTTATGCAAATTACCTCATTTGCTGCTAAAAGCTATGCAAATGAGGTAAATTTGCGATTCAGGAAACACTAACCTGTCCGAGTAAGAGTAGTGCTATTTGCAGAAATGTACTCGGTTGGCAACTGAGTACCGTTCTGCAAATAGCAAAACTGAGCCATGACAGTTCCAAATAAAGGATGCATCCAATTGATGAAGCATGACAATGTCCAAATATATGGCCATTGGCATTTTTATGTGTTGCAAAATAATAAAAACAATTTTTTTTCTTTGATCTCCAATGTTTAAGCTTAGTGCAACGCCACACAAAAGTGTGGCACACCAAAAAATCAGAAAAATCAAGAATTTAAAAGCCACAAATATGATATAATTTGAAATATTAATCTGCCATGCAAGTGAATGGCAGGCTGAAGACAACATGGCTACTGAGTAGTGGTTGCTAAGGGGGGAAGCTCAGTGTGAGAGATGTAACCAAGCATTATTAGGCAATCCTATGCAAATGAGGATAAGGATAGTGAATCCCAATATTTCCTGCTATGTGAACCATGTCCCTATAGTGTAAGAGTAGGATAAGGGGAGGAACAGAGTAGAAGATGGGTGACATCATGAGGGAGTATGTATCAAAAAGACTGTAAGCTTATTGGAGCAGAGTGGCATGTGTTTGCTGTGAGTTACTCAGGACTAGGAGAGGTGTGTCTACAGTTGTCTAAACTGAAACCCAGAAACTGAAGGCATACGCTGTGGCTACATCCAAAGTTTCTTGCAAAGATACTTACATTGTGGGCATGCGTGTGTGCACCTGTAAACCCGTGTAAGCCTGTGTGCGCGTGTGTGTGCCCGTGTAAGCCTGTATTAGGCCATCTAAGCTTGTATACACGAATGTGCACCTGCCTAAACCTGTGTAAGCTTGTATAAGCCTGTGTGCGCGCATGTGCGCTCGTGTGCACATGTTTGCACTTGTTTGTGTGGCACTGCCCCCTGTGGAAACAGAAAGGGAAAAGGAAGGAAAAGAAGTAGTAGGAAGTTAACCAAGGAGAACTAACAGAGCTGCCAGGTGAAATCAATCAGAATCAGACAATTACACAGGCAGTACAGTAGCCCAGCCCAGCCCAGCCCAGCACTTAAAACTCTGCAAACAACATTCCCCCATGTTTTTCTCAGAAACACTGCAACACTGCAGTCAACAAAGAGAAGTGAAAACTTAAAAAGCTTAAACTGAGATATAAAAATGTTAGGGGCTGCCATTGCTGTTATAAGGCAACATGTGCAAGATGCTGAGGGTGGTGCCATGAATGCTGCTGAGCAACCCACAATGAGGAGAAGGAGAAGAGTGTACAGACCCAGGGTAACCTACCAGGGGCTACATGAGTTGGAGATAGTGGAGCGCTATAGAGTGGACAGAGAGCTCCTGCAGCAAATTGTTGAGCTGTGCAGGCCATGTGTCACACACAAAACCAACAGAGGGAAACCCATCCCAGTGGAAACCAAGGTATGTGTTGGCCTCAGAATACTAGCAACAGGTACCTTCCAGAGACCAACTGGTGATATGATGGGCATTTCACAGGCATCAGCAGCCAGGGTACTGCACCAGTTCCTGAATGCCATGTCAGCACATGTCGGTGATCATGTATACTTCCCCAATTCCCGTGACGTATTGGCCAGCAATATGCTTCTCTTCCAGCAAATAGAGGAATACCCTGAGGTAATGGGTGCAATTGACTGCACGCACATACACAAAGCACCAGCCGGTGAGCGGGGTAGGGCCTACATCAACTGCAAGGGCTTCCACTCCATCAACTGCCAGGTCATGTGCGATGCCCAGGGCATAATACTGAATGTGTGTGCTGGCTGCCCTTGAAGCTACCACTATTCCCATATCTGGCATCTGATGCAGCTGTACCAGACATTTGCCAATGGGGACATCCCTGATGGTCACTTAGTGGGGGTTGCTGGATACGCACTGGAGCCGTGGCTGATGACACCCATCAGAAATGCACACATACCTGAACAAGAACTCCATAATGAGGCACACGCACAAACATGAAATGTAATCAAGCATGTGTTTGGGATGCTCAAGTCACGGTTCCGGTGCCTGGACACATCTGGAGGAGCCTTGCAGTACTCACCAACTACATGTACCCAAATTGTCATGGTATGTGCCATGCTACACAATATGATCCTGTGAAAACAGCTGCAGCAGGAACAGCATGGGGCAGGGCCAAACAAACCCCCCCACCATTGACAAGGCCTGCACAGGCACAGTGTGACTCAGAGGAGGAACAACCAGTAGGCAGAAGGAGGCGTGCCCAGTATGCCTTGGTCTTGGCAAATAGGCAACGCATAGCACATACACTGGCTCAGTAGGAACCCTGGAAATGATACCTCTCTCTGACTCGCACATAAAATAAAAGGGATGCCTAACTTGACACTACCGGTTTCCAAACATGTATAGGGAGTGTAGTATGTGCATCCTACATAGGAAGCCCTACAGCACCACCTGAGGTATGATTACCATGTTTTAATCAATATAAAGCAGTGCCAAGAGGCTTTTACCCATATCTAGTATATGTAAACAAAATTGCTCGTGCAATGTTGGCCAAGGTCGGGCAAAGTTGAGCAAAGTCAGTTAAACATGCCCATAACTGCTTTACTGTTCCTTAAGCAGTCTGGTCTGGCCAGCATGAAAATAAAAGCAGTGAAAGGGCTTGAACCCAGGATACTATATACTATAGTCAAAGTACTAAATCACTAAGCCATGATAGCATTATAGTAGCACCAACACAGCAGGAAAATTGTACACTACTGCAAACACAAAGCAATGCTGTATTATGCCCCTAATGAGGCAAATGGGTAACCTCACCCACACACCTATGCAGACAGAGAACATCAGGCCAGGCATTGTGATGTGGGTTGTGTAGGCTATGAAGTCACAAGCTAATATATGTGACAGTGGACGCTAAGATCTGTAGTACAGTAGTATGCCTCAAGCCAGTACGATAGGCAACAGTACAGACTGAAATGGTGTCCTGTACATAGCAGTCCAGGCACAGCAAATGTGTATAAGTGTCAAGTGAAACCCACATCCTATGTACACCCACAGTAACAATCCAGTGTGTCCACGGGTAGAAATGTACAAAGAATAGCTTTCCCCCCTGTATGTAGAAATGTTGATAAGCCTATGCAAAGTGTCTCATGGAAGCCCTGCAGGCACAGCATGATCCCTGTTGATGTATGACACAAAGGTGAGCCCTGCTGTAAAAATACACCTTGATGTACCATACACATATAGTATAAATGTGTATACTGTGCGTGCTCACACACTCCAACAAATGTAGTGGATTTCACTCATCATCATACTGAAAGGTCATACTGGGCATGCTCACACACTTAAAGAAATGAAGCAAACGTCAGGCAGGAAGATACTGAAACGTCATACTGGGCATACTCACACACAGGCTAAATACGGATGTGATAATAAGGGAGCTATGGACAAATGTGTATAGTCATCTCTACTTCCAGAAACGCATTCACAAAGTGGTCTGAAAATCCTGCTATGTGTTCACACAAACTGCCAAGGTCTATGCATGTAGGTCAAAGGAGGTTGCCACTACTCAGCAGTCATCAGACCTGTCAGAGAGTACCACAACATATTTGCGATGAATCTGACTTGGCACGTTCAGCAGCTAGAGAGACCAATGAAGTACCTTAACAAGAGGATTACTGGCCTCAAATAGTTGCCCCATGCAACAAGAATGAATGTAACCCAAGCTGTACTCAGTTGCATACTGTCTATGCAGGAGATGTCTGCCCAACAGACAGGTCCAAGTCATGGTTACACTCAGATCTGTTCTGAGTTACAGCTCAATGGCACTAAATGTACAGAGCCAACTGATATTGGCAACATCCTGGCAGATAGGATCAGTGTTAACTTTACCCCCCTCTCACCCATGAAAGAGCACATGTCTATAATGGAAGACTGCAAAGTTGCTGTCATCATGGCTGCACAGGTAAAAAACACTCTCTGAAGCCAGTATCACAGCAGCCATGGGACTAGATAACTTCCCAGGCTGTGTAGTATCTGCTTCCCTGAAGTAAACTTTAACATCGAAGGTCTGTGGCTACTGAAGTTTCCAGAGGACTGCAAACTAGGAGCCATCATTGTAAACACTAAAGATGTGGACATCCTACAAAAGGGCCTCACTGAGACAGATGGCTGTTGTCCAAGCCATGGGCTGTAGCTCAATGCCAAAAGGTGCATTATCATCACCTTTGTTAAAATCTCTGTAGCCAAGAACTACAACATTGGTGGTAGTATACCACACACTGTAAGTGTGATAAGAGACCCTGGGTCACAGGTGGACAGTGGATACAACTGTGATAAGCGCATTCCCACAGTAGTCAGGAAGCCCTCTTATGTGGCACACCTCATCAGAAAATGTGTCTCATGCAGAATAAAAGAGGACAGTGTTCCCCTCTACTCACCACTCACTAGAACTATAAAAGAGTACAACGCCACTGTTGCTATGTGCCTCACAAGACAACTACAACAACTGGAAAGCCAGCAGTAATACAGAACAAAGATCATCAGTGGCCTGAAATACATGCCATACACAGACCACCGCAAAATGCTCCATCCGTACTCTCTTGCATATTGCCTACTCAGAGGTGTTCACTGCCTAACATACAAAGCCATGTCAAACATAGAGCTGCTGGATATGATCCATGTATAACACTCACAATTACTCTGACATTTGGACCCAAAACCATGAGTGAAATACAAAAGGAAGGGGTGTAGCCATTTACCTTATGGATATCCACACCTTCAGGTTACTGGCACAGCATGAGGCCTTGGAGACCATGCAAGTGCAACTAACATTTGCAAAGCTGACCATCAGATTGTAGCCTGCTACAGATCATGTACCTTGTCTCAGGAACCCCATTCAGTATTCTGGAGAACAATATAAAGGTCCTATCAAACACCATTATATGAGGAGATTACAACTACCCAAACATTGAGAGTGTGAATTACTCGTATGCAACATCCTTTTCCCAATGTGTCCTAAAGTTAAGAAACTCTAACACCCTGGAACAGCTGGTCAGCATGCCCACTACAGGTGACAACATACTGGACATGATCATCACCAATGTACCAGTGTTCCACAACTCACTGGGAATATCAGATCATGAAGTAATCACACCGGACATCCACATCCCGCACCCACACCCAGTCAATGAAACCACTGTGAAGACATTTGCAAAAGCAAATTGCACACTTCCCAAGATCAAAATGGAAAGTTCCGAACACCTCTTGCTATAGGATAATGGTATGCAATCTGCAGAAACATTTACAGGTGCATCCTATGAGCATCTACAGGGATGCATGGAATGAGACATCACAAATAAAACCAAGATGCACTCCTCCAAAAATAGGACAACAAGCAGGTGTATGCCATCCATAAACAAGCTAGACAAGAGAAGGAGGAAACAAACACATGATAGATCCAACTTCACTAAAGGAAAGGCATCATTGATCATTAACAGGAAGAAACAATGACCGCTCATAAAATAATCCAAGGACGGTTTCTAAAGACAAATAGCCAAGGAATGTAAGAATAACAACCACAAAGCCTTCGGTCGCTATACCAGACATGTAGGTGTCAACTTCCAAATATGCTGTCAGCTACTGAAAAAAGGAATGAAATACACCAAACCAACTTTCATTGCCTACACCAAGGGGGACAAGTTCAGTGTAAACTCCCCCCATCACCCCCAAAAGGGCCTGTGTCCATCACAGAAGGATGCAGAGACCCAGACGTCATGGACATGCAGGTAAAGACAGCCCTCACCAAAGCTAAGAACATAGCATCAATGTGACTGTATGTTGTCCCAGGCTGCATCTTACACTATGCCCATAAGGAACTACACACTCACCTACATTCACTGCCCAGACTCAACCGTACCACAGGCTATGTACCCAAAGAATGGCATACACTAACAGTCATCCAGCTCCACAAAGGGTGTGCCAAAACAGAACCTGGAAATCATTGCCCAATATGTCTACTCAGCCGGGTCTACAGAGCTATTGAGCCAATTGTCATGGAACCCAGACACTGAGACATTGGAGATCTCCAGACACTGGACTCTACACAACATCGCCTTGTTAAAGGCACAGCCTGGCTCCCAAACCTAGCTGAGTTATTTAAAACAGTTACCATGAACATAGATGGAGGTGAAAGTAGTCCACACAGCCCACCTGGACCTCACTAAGGGCTTACTACACCATTCCCCACTCTGTCATCATGGACAAGTGTACCAGCTTGAACATTAACAGCTATGTCACAGGATGGGTGGCCAAGTGACTCACAGATCAAACACACATGTTCATAGTTGCAGGTGCCATGTCCAACTCTAAGCCAGTCACAAATGGCATCACACAGGTCTTGGTCCTGGGACCCCACCTGTTCAGTACATACTGCTCAGAGGTACAGGAAAGAATGGCAGGAGTATGACTGAACAGATTTGCAGATGAATGGTAACTGTGGTCCATAATCGACTGTACAGCTGACACAGACATCCTCCAGAAGTGTCTTACAGAGACAGATACCTGATGTCAAAACAATGCCCTCAAGCTGAATGGCAAAGAATGCATAGTCATCCCCTTTGGGTAAAACAAAGTGCACACAAATTACCACATAGGTGGTAATCCAGCATGTACAGAGAAAGTCATTATGGCCCTGGGGACACAGGTTGATAGTAAACTCACCTTTGATGATCACATGCCCAAAGTGTTTAGACATTCCTTCAATGTAGCCCATCTAATGTCACCTAATGTAACCCACTTCGTATAGTCTGATGATGTCACCATCCTACAAGTATACCTGTGGAAAGGGTAATTAACCAGTGATGTGAATAGCACGTTGTGTTAATGTGTATTCTTGTAGTATCATGAAATAATTAGGTATGGGCTTGAATCCTGCAGTGGACAACTGTTTGTGTGTGGTCTCCTTGGGAAGGAGCAACCTTTTAGGAGAGTAGTAAGAGACCTCAAGAGAGGTAAATTAACCTTTGTTAAGTCTGATGATGTCACCATCCTACAAATATACCTGTGGAAAAGAGAACTCCAAGTCATATGTATAGCACATCGTGTTAATGTGTACTCTACTAGTATCATGAAGTAGTTCGATAGGGGTTTGAATCCTGCACTGGGCAGTTGTGTGTGTTTTCTTTAGGAAGGAGCAACCTTTTAGGAGAGTAGCAAAACACCTCAAAAGTAACAAACTAACCTTTGTCAAGTCTGATGATGTCACCATCCTACAAATATACCTGTGGAAAAGGGAACTATTAGTAATATGTATAGTGTGTCGTATTAATGTGTACTCGTTTAGTATCATGAAGTAGTTAAGTAAGGGTTTGAATCCAGCACTTGGTCAGTGTGTGCGTTGTATGTGTGTGACACTGTTGGTCAATGTGTTGTGGGTTTTGCTTTTACTACTGTATGACATATCAGTATGCATTGCACATGTGAGCTAGCTGTGTGGCAAATCCATATACATACATGTTACCTCAATGATTGCATGTGTGGGAACCCTGCTTTCTCCAAGAACACAGCTGTCATCCTTGCCAGACTGTGCTGCCGCTTCCCAGACCTTAGGTCACATCTGTATGCTTGTGACAAGCCCAGCCACTGCAGTGATCCCTGGCCTAGGTCATTTGTGTCACACAAAGTCATTACGGTTCCTATTGGAATGTGTGTGTGAGGGTCTATGGCCAAGGTATATGTCAGACCTGTTCAAATGCAGCAAAGTCTGCCAATGATGACTATTTATAACAGGTGTTGAACAACCTTTGTGGATATGCATGAAGACCCCTTATTGCTTATGTGATCCACCGAGGGATCTCAAAATACCTTTGGAAATGTGATTAACAAAGGAAAGATGACGTAACACTTGGTTGCATGTACACATCAGTATCTGTTCATCATATTGTTGGCTACTACCTATGTGGTACTGTGGGGATAATATGTTCAGTAAAGGTGGATGACTATGCTTTAGTTGGCTTATAGCTTTACAGCATGGGTTTGACAACAGGTATCTGTCTGTATGATACCCTTGTGGAGGATGTGTGTGCCATCTGGAGAATGCATTATAGGCCACAGTATGCATTTCCAGACGTGGACGGACATATCCCTACTGTGCATGTTTGTACTTAAGAGAGCTATATGCCAAACAGGAGTGGTCCCAGGAATGGGTGCAGGTGAATACCACTGGTTACTGGCATAGTATAGTTCCTGAAGGATGCAAATGTTACTGTGTGTCCTACATCTGTGTGTCAGTTGTCAAGACATCATCTAACGATTGTTTATGGTCAGGCTGTTGAGGTTATGTATACTACTAGAATGCAAACCAATGACAGATAGTAACAGTATAACCCACAACACAGTGTCAAACCATATCATACACACATGTGTACCCAAGTTCCAAAATGTGTGTAGTACAATGCATACTGGCCACCAATAGAAACTATGGAGTGTTAACACTGTAATACAGGGAATGTCACCCTGCCCATGTGTCCACTATGCAAGTACATGCAGGCAGTGCACCTCCACCATGTTCACAAATGCACACCTGCAAACCTGTGCTGCACACATCCCACACGTACTGTTCACTCTCTAACACATGCTGCCAATACTACAAACATCAGTCAAGTGGCACATGGGCGGACAATACACTATTGGAATTAACACTGGTGTAAACAATACTACATTGACAATCATAGATTTAATGCATCATGCCTGCTCAGCTACACCTTCAAGGATATCATTACACTTTACTGCTGACAACATGCTAACATTGCTTTACTGCTATAAAGTCACCCTGTGCATCAACACCATGTTAGCCTGTTCCTGCATCAATGTTACAGATGACAGGAGGTGGCACAGGTTTCATCATATGCACAGGGTGTGTTGTTGGTTTGCTAGAGGCCTACATTGAGCCATACAATTGACATGTATGTGTGTGTGTGTGTGTGTGTGTGTGTGTGTGTGTGTGTGTGTGTGTGTGTGTGTGAGCCAAGAGTACTGGTATGGGCCAATGTTGATGTAATGTGTGCGGGTATGTGTTAGCCCTAGATGTCTGGTTTATGTGTGTGTGTTTGTGTTTGCATGCACACAGTTCCACCATGTGGCTGCCATATACGGGAATTTGTGGGACAGCCACAGACTGTACCTGCTAGGGTTTACGGATCACCATCTCTGGCCATGGATACGGTACCTGTGCCTGGCAGGGGTGCTTCTGACAGTATCAGGTACAAAGCCAGACTGGGTACTATCCTCAGAGGTAGAAATATGTACACTGGACCCATGTTTCTACTGGGACTGGCCAGAGTCACTTGCATGTGGTCTTCTAGGACTTTCTATAGACAGCCCATCCCCAACATTGCTGGGGCTGGTACTGGCACTACAGGAGTGGCTGTGTCTTGAGGAACATCTGCGGCGACTGCCAGCTGCTGATGTTGCTGGCATACGTCCACATCAACGTCTCAACAATCCCGCACTGTCCTGACACATGAACATGACATTGCAGAGGACATCTAATGTCTCACCGTCTATCAGTGATCTCAGTGTAATTATGGATGGCACCTGCTAGGTCACAGATACTGTCATTTAAAATAGTGTTATGTGCCCTCTGTGCCCTTAGTCCTTGTCTGGTGTACCATTCCATACATGCCTGTGCCTCCATGATAGCCTGGAACATGCGTGAAGTTGTAACACCTGTGGCATGTCTGCCAGAGGCATGCTGACCAGCAGTGCTCTGATGAGAACCCCTGGACATCTGCCTATGTAGTACCGATCCAGACCTCTGGGTATGGCTGCTGTGTCTGGATACATGTGCCATAGATACCACACTGTCCTGGCCATTGCCGACTGTACACTGTCCCTTAGCTAAGGGCATTGGTGATGATGGATGTATTGGCAGTATGACTGTGTGCATGGATGGGGTGGACACCTGTGTACTGTCGATTGGTGACCCAACGACAGACCCTGGCAAACATGCCTGTACCTCAACACACTTATCCTCATTATCACTATTTGTGTCAGTGACATCAGGTTCCTTGCTGTAGTGAACCAGCCCAACCTCAGCACCTGTGAGAGGAAGACAGGAAGACACTTTACGGCCTGTACATAATGTCAGAACACATGCACACATGAACAAATGCACACATGCACACATGCACACATGCACACATGCACACATGCACACATGTGCACATGCACACATGCACACATGAACGCATGCACACATGAACAAATGCACACATGAACGCATGCACACATGCACACATGCACACATGCGTGCATGAACACATGCACACATGAACACATGCACACATGCACACAAATATACTCCTTGCTAAAGCAAACACACACACACACACACACACACACCACCAGCAATCCAGAACATACTCAATAGCGGTTGATGGTGGGGTACAG
This sequence comes from Protopterus annectens, assembly GCF_019279795.1. Lineage (NCBI taxonomy): Eukaryota > Metazoa > Chordata > Ceratodontiformes > Protopteridae > Protopterus > Protopterus annectens. The sequence goes on from NC_056734.1 coordinate 923,424,164, forward strand.
TATCACAAGACAAACAGTCATATCACACGTGTCAGCATGCAGGACGTGTGTTGCTCAACAGCATGCAGTGCAAGTGCAAACAGTATGCATGGCTTTGATGCATGTGTATTGTTGCTCAGTGATTGGCTTCACCCTGGAATGCAATGTGTACATGGACACAGCATTGCTGTGCAAGTATTACAAGCTCTTCAATGTGCTGTGCACCATCACTCACAGGTATACATACCATGGCTGGATGTTTATCTGTGTGTCACATGGATATCCATTACTAATTAGAGTGTCTGTGTCTTTAGCAGATAATTGTGGACATATGTTTAGCTCATGCATGCTATGTATACACACAGGATGAGTGGTGCGTGTATACCTGATGAAATACCATTGCTCAACATAGCCATTGCTCAGTAGTTATGGTGAGTGTAGAACATATTGTGGACATGTCAGTGCCAGCCATGACATTGCATTCTACAACACAACTGCAACATTAAACATCACACATCCCCAATGTGTGTCATGTGACCTATACACTCAATAGCATTACAAGATACATATGTGTCACTTTGTGCAAATTGTGATTGATATGCATATTGCGTTTAGGTGCATATGTTTGCACACACACAACACTGAGGTGTATAGCAATGAATGCTATAGTATAGTACTGTGGTTACTGTAACTGGATGGGGTGTAGTACCATGAGCCATCATCATGCAGCATCATGTGGTCACTCAAGGCTACTAATGTGTTCCAGACCAGCACCTATCATGCTGTACCTGAACCGCAGTGCCATGGCTACATTCACCATTTCACAGCCAGTTGTTACATGGGATTGTAAGGTGCCCAATAGGGAACAATGCTTAACATGAATGTGTTGCTTGTTGAAGAGTAACACTCTGCCCCATGATAGGCCTCTACCCCTCAGGTATATTATGTGTGCTGTGTGGATGACATTTGGGATACTGGAGTGTGACCTTGCAGTGGGTGTCTGAATACGCCATGTGTAGCATATTAACATGTACTGTGTATGACGAAGTTGTGTATGTTGTGTGCATGTGTATCGACTCTGCCTATCCAATGTCCACTACAGTGTAGCCACAATTGTTTGGGATGCTCTCTGTATTGCATGAGTTTGAGGCAGCTACTCATGTCACTGAGATGTGCATAGTCTCACAACAAGCATGCACAGCATGCATTATGCGTAGGTGTGTTACATGTGTACATGGCCTACACCTCACCTATGACATGCACATTTTATTTGCAATATTAAATGTAGAACACACTCACCAGCATGGGTCTGCTGCCTTGCTGTCACAACAGAGGGACCTACAAGGATACCAGACAGTTTGTCAGTGGCAACAACTGTAGCATTGCTACTGTGGGTTTGCAATCTTACAGTAGTACAACGGTTGACAGTCAGAGGCCTACAGATCATGTTCCAAATTATCAGTATTGCACAACACCAGGCTCCACATCTTCTAACTACACAGTACACATCTCACATATGCATGATAGAACAATAGAGGTAACAGTAGTGTATAGATATGCCATGTTATCTGCCCACTCCGTGTGAACTTGCTGGGGGGGTCCGGCCTCTATGATGATACATGTCTGCTGTTGTTGTTGTTGGCCAGGAGCCACCAGGCTCAGGAGCAGCTCCTCCACTCTGGTGAGGGGGGGGGGGTGGGTGGTAACCCCACCACCTGTGGCAAGCTGTTGCCGACGGACATCAGACGCACGCTGCTAGACATGTCTAAGTAAATCACTGCAGTGATGGCGTACCTGCTCATATGTCCGGTTATGCATGCCTATGTCATTTACCCTATGGACAACATCTTGCCACAGTGCAGTCCACTCATGCTGGTCCTGGCTGGTTCTTGAGAATAGCAGGGTGTAGTTTTGAACAAGACTGGTCGTTAGGATTTCATCCTCTGCAGGACTATAGGTTGGGTTGCGATGGTGGGCCATGACCCTGGAAGACAATGAAACAATATGTGTGAGCAAGTCATGTGGCACACTTAACATTCTACAGTACAGATATCACTGAACTGCCATAAATAGTAACCTATTGTCTGTCAGAGGATACACACTTTCAAAACCACATATCAGTGCTCAACCCACAACTGCCTGACAGTGCCTGGCATGCTCTATATATTAAACCATTTTCTGCACAGCAACAAAGAGAAACTACTATGTAAGACTATACAACAGTACATGGCACACTGTATGCAACACAATGCACCACCTAGCCACAGGAGGTGTATATCAAGCTAATGCATAAAGAAATATGTGATCCATTGCAATGATTGTAAAGTCCAGTTATAGTATTACCAGTATACCACACTAGTTGATGGCAAACCCCTGCCAAAAATATGTGCACATTCGTGAATATAGGTGGCATACTGCTGTACTAGACTATACATGTTATTAGATACGCACTTATATCCTGTAACACACATATGACCGAGGACATGTTACAGGCATACCCACACACACATCAATCATACATACAGGACACAGAGGTATGGCAACCCAGATGAGCTTTACGTGTGTACCATACATTACTATGTGTCAGTACTTACAAACCCTTATGCTTGAGGTATGTAATCTGTGAGGACTACAGGGAACACACAAAACAGTGTTTCCAAGCAATGTGGCCATACACCATACTGTGCTGTTTAGGCCTACAGCTTCAGGTAGTACTACAGTTCATACAGGATTTGGATTCATCAGCAGTACCAATCAATGAGCATACATGTACTGCTTTAGTCTCCAATGGCACACCCCAGTTAACACCAAGGGACTATGTCAGACCATATGCCATACTGCTTTTTCTGGCTAGCAATAGCATACACATCTTTTGCTGGGATTAGAGCTAGGACACATAATACCATGACAGAAACAGTTTCCCACTAAGCTATCCCACATATACACAACTGTGACACATTCACCAACACATTCACCATCACACTCAGTCAACCTCACATAGCAATTATTGCAACAAGTACATGTGGGTGTGTATTGGTTCATAGGTAGGTAATAGGCTATTGGCCCTAGGGCCTATAGAGGCCTAGACAGATGGTACCCTGGCCTTTGACACCCAAGTAATTTAATTTCATGTGCCCCTGTCAAGCAGAGCCACAGAGGTTATTCCCAGGTTGTATTTCCTATCTCCCATCCAATCATCAAGACTATTCATGACGAGTGCTACTGAGGGCTTTGTTTGCTATTGATAGGTAGTTTGTTCCAGAGTATGGGATGTCTCTGAGATAGGAATCTATCCCTCCAGCATGCTCTGTTTATTGAGGTGACAAGGTTTAGGTCCCTAGAGCATGTAGCTTGTAGGGATTGTGATCTGTTTACATGTAGCATGTCCCACAGTTATGGGTTTGACATAGCTTTGTATGTTATGTAGAGGTCACCTCTGGGTTGGCCTTATGCGACACAGTCTAGCTGTGGTTTTGTGAAATGGTCTGCATAGGGCATCTGTTTGAGGCCAGTAGTACTCTTTGTGAGGTATGTCTGTGGCCTTTCCAGTTGCTGTAGATGTCTTGTGAGGTACATACCAGAAGGGGCATTGTACTCTGTAATGGGTTTTGTGAGTGATGAGTAGAGGGGAACACTGACCTCTTTTTCCATGGATGACACACCTTTTGTGATGAGGTGTGCCACGTAGACAGATTACATGACTAGTGTGGCACTGTGATTATCAAAGGGGAGTCTACTGTCCACCTGTGTCCCAGGGTCTCTTATCACACCTTCAGTGTTAAGTCGACTACCACCTATGTGGTAGTTCATGGGTACAGAGTTTTTAGCAAAAGCGATGCCAATGCATTTTTGACATTGAGCTTGAGGCCATGGCTTTGTCACCAGGCATCTGTCGCAGTAAATATGACTCTCTCTCTCTCTCTCTCTATATATATATATATATATATATATATATATATATATATATGTGTGTGTACACATACATATAAACATTCATTGGTGTACATATAGATATACATATAAGCACATATACAGTCCACCTTTCATGGTGGGAATATCAATTATGTGAAGGGTGTGCGGTATACAGTTATGTAATGATATTGCACAGTCTTGCGAGAAATGCATTGAAGGTGTTCTTAGCCCACGTGGTTTTAGCAGGCCACACTGGCTGCAACACTTCAAACCTAACAAATCACACCCACAGCATTTAACCACCACATGTCATATACCAGCACTGTATGCTGTCTTGTTTGCCACACACTACTACCTACATACAAATATGCACATAACAACCTTCACCGACATATATATGACCTCCCTTCACAAACAGTTGCAGTATGTCCCTTGCTCTATGCACATGTACAGATGCTAATATGTCTGACACAGATATCTCTCTCCATATGTGTGTGCATACACACACAAGGTCCACACTATTGTAAGTCCCTGGACCGCACGGCTGACCTGTTGGGCCTTGCTGCAACATGAACAGGTGTCATATGTGAGCACACAGTAATATTAGAGGCAGTGGTGGCTGGTGACTTAAAATCTAAGGGGGGCTGCAGGAGACAGCTGAATGGGTGGGGTCAATGGGAAGGGGTGCAGCCAACTAGAAAGGGGAGGAGCTATGCTCAAAACCATAAAAACTAAATGTACTGCCCTGGGTGCCAAACCGTCATTATGAGAGTCCAATCAAGACAAAATGAAGTGTAGAAAAATACAAATATTTCAATGCATTGGCTGCATGACAGCTTAATATCTAGATGGAAACAAAAAAAGGTTGTGAGGCATGAAAAAATAAATTACTTTTTTTTAAATATATTAATGGAATGCCAGTCAAAATCAAGTATAAGAAAAACAAGCAGCACTGAACTCAAACCACTTCTTGCACTGCAGTTCTAATTATAATTTATATTCAGCTTTATTAAAGTACCAAGTAACATGCTGAAAATAAAAATCTCTGATGCCCCCCCCCCTTGTAAAAATGTTCCTTATCCAAAAAAAGACCTGCTGCCTGACATCTACTTGTTTCATGGGGAAAACATGATCAAAGTAAAAAATGAAAAGCAAACAAGAAATAAGCTCAAGATACATTGCTTAAAAGGATTACTGTACAGGTTATGGACCACACTATAAGGATTACTGTACAGGTTATGGACCACACGGTTGGCATTCTGTTTACGGGTAAAGCCTGCAGAGATGACTGGAAGTCTCCAAGTGTAATGAGACTCTTAAAATAATGTAATCCTGTCCTTTATTACAAATACTGGCATATGCATTTCAATACCCAAGGCTTATACATTATCTAGTTAAGTATTCTCTACATGGCAACAGAAAGGCTTTCAATGTTGGCAATTCTTTAACAGTATGCTTATTAAAGCTTACTTGCATCTTGCAATCTCAGCCAAGCTTACCATTAGGTCATTAAAGTATTGCTACTTAAACACAGAGCAACAGGCACTTTGAGTAACAAGCATAAATCAACAGTACAAAAAATATGACAGAAACCAGACCATTCTGTAAAAATCAAGGACAGATGAAAAGCCACTCTAGTACTTGTGTCTACCTTGGATGGGGGGATACTCTGCACATTTACACTGCATAACTACTCCTTGCCTTGCTTCGACACATCCAGAGTCACTACATGAGGGAGTGGGGTGCAACAAGTATGTCACAGTTTGAAATGTCTCTGGCTGACTTGTGATGGCCCTGACACATTTGTCATACCTCTCAACCTCAGAGCAAGAAATCTGGACAAAGCCATACAAAGAAATGGAACAAAGGCCCAAAAATAAGGACAATTTTTAAAATATTGCTCTTATAAACTTAGAAAGATAATAGAGGTCTTGCATTAGTATGAATTTTCTGAATGGTATGAAATCTGAAACTCAAATGTCTGTCATTATTTTCTAACTCAGTCTTTAATGATTTGTCACTAATTTGCCAAAAAAACACAATTTTATGAAAAATGGACCAAAAATGTGATGTAAAAATATAAAATAGCAACACAATACAGCTGGGAACCTGTAAAAGGGATATTTTAATATTAGTACTGCTAACTTGAGCAGCTGACAAAATAAAAGAATCTACATGCATTTCTGAAATAAAAGTAATCTAACTGATTATTACAGTTATTTCTTAATTATAAACCCTCCATGTTTTCTTCCAAAATTGCTATTTTGCGGAGGGATCATTAGGGGAAGAGCAACATTTTGAGCCAAAATCAGGGACAGTTGAGAGGTCTGGCTATGCCTAATTCTATAAAGCAATTTATTTGCATGCACCTCTCAACCTGTTAATGCAATAAATCTGGACAAGGCCAAATATATTGGGGGAACATATAAACAGTACTAAAAAATGCTCTTGTATAAACTGAGACAGTTGATAGAACAGGTCTTACTTTAGCATGCATTTTTCTGAAGGTTATGAAGTCTGAAACTCCGTGTGTCATTATTTAGTGACTTAATTCCTAAATGATTTGCCAAAAAAACACAAATTTTATGAGGAACAAACCAAAAATAAGAAGCAAAAAAATCTATTCATCCTTTGAAAATCTGGACAGTTCGGAGGTATGGTTCAGCTGGGGCTGCCTAAGTTTGCCGCCCTTCCCCCTCACAAAACCATGGTCGAATGGAGCCTCCCCCTGCAGCCATTCCAATGATCCATCACCTGGCTATTTCATTCCATTTACCATAAACACTAACATGCATACTGATTTACTTCTATGATGATTTGAACTTCATTTGAAAGTTTTATTTTGCATTTTTACAGCACAATCACTAAGACATCTGCTAAACAAACTTGGCATTAAAACTTCCCTGCCATTGAAACTCACATTCATTGAAACAACATTGAAACCCACATTCAAAGAAAATAAATTTTACCCGTGGCAGATAAAGATTAATTCTGGGCTGTTTTCAAATCATAGGCCCCTTGCATATGAAACATACATGTGCTCTTCGATACACCTTCCTATTGCTTTGAACATTTTTCCAGTAAGCAATGAAACAAAACGCATGCACCAATGACAAAACTGCTCAATTCAGAACATTTCCATCATAAAAGTCTACTCAAACTTCTACAGTCCACTATTATCAGTAAATATGCACAATTCTACAGTCCACCATTATCAGTAAATATGCACAATCTCTGAAGTAGTAAAAAAGTCGTCTAAATAATTCCACATTAAATAAATCTGTAATGAAGAGGTTGCTGCTAGCAATCCCCTTTATATTTCATGGTTTCATCGAAAAATAAAGTGTCTGATGCCCCTGAGGAATAAATTGCCTAAATTACATTAAAAATAAGCTAGTAATATTGCAATAGGAAATGGATGGCAAACTGATAACAGGCTCATAGTTAGTATCTTAACTTTCAGTACAGTAGCATTCACCCCTTATGGGAGTAGAACCAATAACCTTCTGCATCAAAAGCAAGTACACAACCTGTTGTGCTATTAGCAATGAGAGCTGCCTTAGCATAATCAGCACTAAACTTCTCTTCCCCTGCAGCTCTCAGCTTCTTGTAAAATCTACTCAATACTCAACTGCATCTCAACTTCGCAGCAGAAGAAATCTGGAAAAAGCCAAATTTATTGGGGTGGGTCAAAAGGGCAAAAACCAGGGACACATTAAACATTGCTTGTATAATCTTGGAAAGCTGCTAGAATAAAATGCTGTGTTACCACAATACATTTTACTGCCAAGGTCCCTGTGCAAAAGAGTCAGAACAACATACCACTATGCCAAATCACCTGCTTTGTGAAAAAAAAATGCTGTGTTACCACCATACATTTTACTGCCAAGGTCCCTGTGCAAAACAGTCAGAGCAACATACCACTACGCCAAAGCAGCTGCTTTGTGAAAGAGAGGAAGACTGAAACTTAAATGGCTATCATTTATTGAATTCAGTTCTCACCATAGCTGTCAACCTCTTAGCACAAAACACCTGGACAAACCCAGTAATGAGGGAATACAGCCCTCAAACATATTCAGTGAATTCAGTTCTTGCCATAGCTGTCAACCTTAGCACATAAAACTTGGACAAAGCCAATAGCAGGGTAATACAGTCCCAAAAATAAGGACAAAATTCAAATAGTCATTTTATAAACTTAGAAAATTGCTATAATAAAAGGTTGTGTTACTATATATTTATTGCTAGAATAAAAAGTTGTTTTACTATGCATTTTCTGAAGAATATGAAGTCTGAAATTCAAATGCCTGTCAATTTCACTTCTGATGGAACAAAAACAATTTTCAGCAGAGGCCCAGGGAGAAATACTGTAGATACATGTCTTTGTAAAATGGCAGGACACCAGAGCAAATCCACACAAACACAGGGATAAGATGCAGACTCCACACAGAAGGCACCCCAGCCAAGAATCAAACCAGAAAACCTACAGCTGGGAGGCATTAATACTGCCACTGCACCATCAAATATGTAATGAATTAAACATTCAGAAACCTGAAGTCTGAAATTCAAATGACTTCCAATTTTATTTAACATTTGTTAATCAGGACAGTCTGTCTTGAAACAAAAAAACAATTTTCAGCAGAGGCCTAGGAAGAAATAATGCAGACATGTATTTGTAACATGGGAGGACACAAAAGCAAACCCACACAAACACAGGGAGACGATACAGACCCCACAAAGACAGCACCCCAGCCAAGAATCTAAACTGAGAACCTGCGGCTGTGAGGCAACAATGCTACCACTGCACCATCAAATATCAAGTGTTGTAACATTTACAAACCACAGATATTATGAGGAACAGATCAGATCAAATATGAGGCAAAAATCTGTAATTTTATTTTACAAATGGTGGTGGGTAGGGAATTCACCTCTTTAACACCTGCATACAAGGTACAGGGTTCAAGCCTGAGGTATTGCCTGCCACACCCCCATAAGTCTAACCACCACTATATTACACCTGGGGCATTTACACACACACACCTTACCTGTAGCATAAATCCCAATCACTAGTAGATCTTTCCCTGTAGCATAAATCCAAATCCCAGTATGAAATCCTGCCTGCGCACATCCCCGTGGTGAGATCTTCCCCCGACGAGACTGCAGCAAACTCCAATCCACACCAGACTCTGCCCGTTGTGAGAGCAAAGCCTGATGAGACTGCAGCAAATTCCAGACTGCTGATGTTGCAGTCTGACCCCAATGTGTTTTCTCAGCGAGTTCCAGGACAGTCTATGCAGTTTAAAACTGCATAGACTTTTGGGAGCTCTACTCTTTATGTTTCCTAGTCAGGACTGCTGCTGAGACAATCTGCACATGCTCCAGAGCTCCAGACTGTCTCAGCAGCAGTCCGGACTAGTGCGCATGCGCGAAAGTCTGCGATTTTTTAAAATTTTTTGTTTTCTTTTTATTTCTTTATTTGTCTTTATTTTAAGTTGAGGGGGCTGCAGACCAGCAGTCCAATAGCATGGGCTGACCCTGATTAGAGGGTGTATATATAGCTGCAAATGCTAGATTAGCATACTAGCCTGGCACAGCAGTTGCCACTGCTAAGCTACATGTTAATATGACTATCATGCATGTGTTACTCTGTCACATTCATGTTTATATAGCTGTATACGCTACTCCCTCAAACAGCCATTGTCTACACTACTGTACTGAACACAGATAACATGGAACAGATGTTTGACATTTAATGCTGAGCTACATATGTCACAGTTATGTCCCACTGCACACAGCTGCACACTGATTTGTCTATGGCAGTAGTTATGCAGGGCATCTGTGCATAGATATGTACTGTTGCCACATATGGATGTTTCAAAGTATGTAGAGTACTCTTCAAATACATCTACTGCATGCCAGTAAATACATATCTATAACATACCTTTCCTTTGTATGTGTTGGTAGTATTATGTTCCGTGTGTCTTTGGCTTTTTTTTTCAGTTGCTGTGGGTGTGTGTGTGTGTGTGTCTCTCTCTGTCTCTGTCTCTCTCAATATCTGCAATGGAATGATTGTGTGTGTGGCCAGCAAGTACAGCCTGCTTATATAGGTATCTGCACATGTGCATGTGATGGTCTCTGCACCAATTGTTGGCCACCATTTGGTAATTGCATGCAGCCTGCTGTTTGGTAATTGCAGTACTCACTGTCATAGCAATCCAGTGCTATAAATTGCTATGTCAGGTAGGCGTAGCCCTTTCAGCTTTCCAAAGTGGGGCCCATGCTTGTTTACTGTGGACACCGTTGTGTAAGTCAGAAGGTTGGTATAGTTCTTATATTTGAAGCTAGGGGTGTAGCCAGTGATTTAAATGTTGCACTCAGACCTGAATGTTGTCACTTCCAGTACGCAGTTGTCAGTGTAGAATTGTACTCACCCCTACAAATGCTAACGCAAGATACATGGGAGTATGTAGTTTCTTTTCTACTTATACAATTCACTGCCATACAAAAGTAGTTATTGAGATGTATTCATTTGGCACATGAACTGTTTGTGAACTGCTATACTGTGAATATTAATGTACTCACTTCTGCACAATTTGTGCTTTTTTATTATTGACATTAGCACAGGATGCTCAAGAAAACTGGACAATTACAGTACTGAGTATGCCTACCTACATCCTTGGTAGACCCTGAACACACAGGTATATTGTATATTTGGGTGGGGATGCAGACATACAGAGAGCATTATGTATTATTGTGTGAATGTTATCTTGCTGGACTTAAAGGGTTGCTGTGTACCTGTTAGTTTACCAAGGCAAGTAGTCTGTCTATATAGCTCCCAACTGTGGACCTATCCAGATGGTAGCCAGACGTTAGGCTGTTATTCTCTGTCTATGCTATGCACAGGTCTTTTCAGCACTGGTACAATGGCATTGTTACAGTTGTTTGCTACTAGTACATGGCTACATCCTTTGGTATTTCAGTGTTGTACTCCTACATAAGGGTATGCTTGTGGAACTCCTTCCAAAGCTGTTTGCACAGTGTGTAACACCAGAAAAGCTGATATGCCTGTGTGTTTCTGCCTTGGCCAGGCCTCTGAAACACTCAGGTACATATTTGAATAGAGTGAGGTAAAGGTAGGTAAAAGTGAGGTACACCTTCAAAATATTAGAGACAGTAAGTGGAGACTTCAGGAGAACCAGTGCATATGGATTACTACACCTTTTCTGAGGTACCAGCTGTGTCTAACTCCTACATATTGTCATTAGTCATTAGGTGTAATACCCCACCTTTCTGCCTAACTTCAGTACTTTTCAGGGGATACAGAGGGACACAGCTAACATATGTTTCAAAATCAGGGACATCCCTGAAATGTAGTCATAGTTGGGATGTATGTCCTCTGCCCTAATCAGAGTTGCCACTGTTTGTCCTGCTATGATACTGTGTGGGGGTTGTAAAGTGCTACTGTAACATCATTTACTGCTAGAATGGCTGGTTCTCTTATCACAGTCATGTAATGCAATTCCATAACAACTGCTGGTAAAGTTCCACAGAACAGGTTTTGTGTTATGGCATTCCTATTTTTCCTTTACATTCACTCATTCTGATGCATGATATATCTATCTCAGCAACAACCTGCTGTATATCTACTGTGGCTTAATGGTACTTCATGCAGTCTAGTGTGCCCAAAGTCTGGGGTTCGAGACTGACAGAGGTGTTTTATTTTGCAGTTGAGCAGAACAAGGACCCTCACATGCAGGGTGATTAAGGCACTTTTAAGCAGTTGTAAGCGGGTTTGCGTGGGTTTGCACAAAGCTTATCAGTGCTTAGCTAACTGCACACAAGCGCACACTCGCGCAAACATGCTAACTACTGCTTAAAAGTGCTTACTCCTGCTAACCCTTGCACTCATTTCTTTGAAAGAAAAGAAAATGGGGAGATAGAACAGTGGTGAAAAAGGGGCACAGAGAGGGAAAGATAGCAGGGAAAACAGCTCGGGATGTGCAGGACAGGTGTAGGGAAGGACCATAGCCGTCCATTTCTTTTACAGCAACAGCTGTGCATATGCAATAATTTTGGAGGGAAATATGAAACCTTCCACCCCTGAGAGAGGGGTGAGGACAACAAAGTATGTTGTACTGCCAATTGAATTACATTTTATATGTCCAGCAGACATGTGTGCAAAATGGGCAGCTATGTATGGGGCATAATTTTTTTTGGAGCAGATTACCCTTTTTTTTTCTTTTTCTAAGTGAGAGTGGAAGACGCATACAGGGGTGGAATATGACATGTGGGGGGTGAACAACATTGATGGGGAAGGATGTTTGGAAGCCGCAAGCCCATGAGCCCACAGATGACGACAGTGGAACTGAGATCCCTACCCATGGGCAGTCAAAACTGCACCTTCACAGACCAGAGGGTGGCTGTGCTGGGGGCTGTTTTGGAGGGGCAGGCTAATCCGTGAGGTGCTCTACTCATGCCTCAAGCTGGAGTAGAGGATCAGTGACAGAACGCTGGATCTCCCTACGCACCACAGCCCGGACTGTTCAGAGGGTGAGAGGAGGCCCTCCTCTGCCCACACTTGCACGGGGGGACAAACCCATCCCCTGCAGCACTTCCACCCAAAGGTGGCACAGGCCCAATGGAGGAGGAGGTCCCAGGCTGGGCACCAGACCTGCTGCTGCCAGGTGCCATCACCAGCTGAGGTGTGACAGGTGGGTCCGCTGGGACCGATCTTCCCATACTTTCTGTGTTTAGGAGGATTTAATGACAATATGGGTTGGTAACAGCCAACAGCATTCCAAATTAGTTGTAACAGCATGCAGTAGTATTCCCATTAACCCAACCCACCAGAGTTCCAACAGCTGAACAGCAAGCATAACACATGCATATATAGAACAACAGTGGACATTCCAACAGCATGCAGGATTAATTGATGGCAACAGGCCACCAAGATTGTGGTATTTGAATAGGGCACATGCATCAAAGTAAATGCAGATATTTATAAACCAATAGAACATATGTCCCAACAAATGTTTTGAGATTAGACATACCCAGTGGGGTGGACTTGCATTGTTTATGCACATACAGTAGGGTGTAAAAAGATACCTCCATTAACAACTTATATATACTTATAGTTTACACTACAGTCCTATTGACTGCAGGTATATATCCTCTACATATATTATTACACTAGGCAATGTCCGTTAAATTGTGAAATGGGTTTTGTTAGTTCTTTATATACCTGACCTGTATCTGACAAACAAACTGTCCAGGATGCAGATGTTACTGCTATGTATTTATATATTATATTTATATTTATATACCTACATATCTAGATGTGTTCAGGTGACATTATTGGTTATATTTTAACAGCCCCCCTACATTTCTAGCAGTACACTAACATTTCTGGGGAACACAATAACAAGCTACTCATGTGCCAGGTTAACCTGTACATGCCGGCTGTGAACCAACAGTTGAGGACTGTATATATGCTTAACAGCTACTGGCACTCCCTTCATCCACTTTATATGGACCTACCCAAGTGTGGGTTGACAATGCTTAATACAATAGTACTATTTCTATAATGCAAGAGTACAACAACATCTCAAAGAAAATGACACAGACACACTCCAGGAATTATACCTTTGTTACTTTTACCACTTGCTGTGGTGAATTAATTTCAAAACCCTTCTAGGATGAAGGTTTTTTGGATAGTGGAAGTGTTCAGGGTGAGCGGAGGTTGGTGTTCTTTTACTGCTGAGTTGTGTCCTTTTATGGTGTGGAGTGAACGCTACTTTTCAAGGTTAAATAATGCAAGAGTACAACATATCAAAGAAAGTGACATGGACACACTCCAGGAATTATACCTTTATTAATTACATAACACACTTTTCTAGAGGCTCTCTCATTTATTTGATATAACAGTGCATGCAGAAGACTTATTCAAGATGTATTATACCTTTATTAATGGGTTACAACACTCTTTTTCAGGCTCTCTCACTTATTTTATATAACAGTATATGCAGAGAAGTTATTCGAGTCTTATTATACCTTTATTATTGGGCTACAACACTTTTTTTCAGGCTCTCTCATTTATTTTATATAACAATACATGCAGAATAATTACTAACCTGCCTGGTGGCGCAGCTTTTGCAGCCTATCTGCATAGGCTTGCTGATTTGCAGCACGGACACCTGTAGCTGGGAAGTAAATGAAGTGATATTGAGACATACCTATCCATAATATAGACTACAATAACAATTCTTACATCCTTCATTCCATGGCTACCTACTCAGTAGTGGGGCATTTTCCATCCCACGGGCCTCCTGTACCCACTGGTTCAGTCAGTCCTCCTTGCATCTCTTCAGGTCTGAGTAGTGGTGTCTGACCTGCTCACCAGTCCGAGGGATGCCTGTGGCACTGGTGAGATCATGAGCTAGACGGTTTCAGGCTTCCGCTTTGTATTGGGTGCCTTGGAACTGGCTCTGCAGGAGTCTCTCCTCATGATTATGGACAAGGAGCCAAACCATTGCTTTTGACTCCTCAATGCCGCGCTCAAAATCGAGAGCCCTCTCCAACACCAGCCATGCTGACTGCAGATGGGAGCTACAACCAGTTATGGAAAGTATTCCCACCTATGGAGCTTAAATATGCCTCATTTCCCGCACTTATCTGTGATTGGCCGGTTTTGAGGAAACTCAGCTGAAAGCACACCTGCTTAGCATTGGGTAAACTTCGATTGATATGTATGTGTGTGTTGAAAGTGCATGCATATGAAAAGCTGTCATGGCTTAGTGATTCAGTACTGTGATTATGGTGCACAGTATCCCGGGTTCTAGGCCTGTCATTGCCTTTTATTTTACTACTGGCCAGACCGGCTAGGAGGTGTGGCTGTGTTTAGCCGACTTTGCTCAACTTTGCCCAATGTTGCTCTACGTTGGTCTACATTTCTCAACGTTGTTCGACATTGCACGATGTTGCCTGCCATTGTAGCTACACGCATAACATGTTCTGTTTGCGCTATTTGGCACGATGCACAGCTCCGCGCAAAGCTATTGCGCTAGTTAAAGCAGTGCTAAGCTATGCGCAATTATTTTGAAATGTACTTAATACTGGTAAACTTTGCTTAGCAGTGCTTCACATTGCTTAAGATTTGTTACTTATGCATTCATCAGCATGCATAACCATTTCACTTTCTTATATATATATACATATAAAATCCGTTCACTACTACATAGGCCATTTCAATGCTTTTTACTACAACTTCAATGATAAACGTCAGGAATTCTTTTCATATACAGATTTCCAACAGAAATAAAAAGGGGAGTGGTAGGACTCGAACCAGGGATGCCTCCTCTTTGTGTGAAGGTTCTACCACTACACTATTGCTGTTTTGCTTAATTTGCATATAAGTATCTTATTATCCTCTTCGATGTTTTGACTGCTAACTGTAGCTAAGCAAAGGGCAAACCTGTGCAAACACGTGCAAATACGGGCAGCTATATCGGGAATAATAAAAAAAAAATAAAAGTTTTACATTTTATAATTGTATTGGGGTTTAGAATGTGGGGGACTGTAGTGTTGGGTATGTACACATTTGAGTGGACTCACTCATGTCAGTTGATATTTCCCAATTGTGAGACTTACAGGGGCATGGATTTTTGGACTGCTCAGCAGTCCGACATGGCCCCTGCACTCATGCATGCTCTGCGTTAGCCTTTGAGTTGGGGAAGCGCGCCCTCATTAATATGCATGGCACACTGCCATCTTACTCTTAGACTGACTTTTCAGTGTAAGACTACTTTAGTCTTACATGGAGGATTTGTGAATCCTGGGGCTCAGATTTTACTATATTATGCTTGTGAGTGTGTGTGAGTGTGTGAGTGTGTGAGTGTGTGTGTGTGTGAGTGTATATATATATATATATATATATATATATATATATATATATATATATATATATATATATATATATATATATACAAACCTAGGACATTGACCTATTAATCAGGAAATATTAGGAGTGGTGAGCATAATGAAAGAGGGTCTAACCTGGTTTAGTACAGGAGAGCCAGTTATTAATGAGACTATTAATGAGATGGGTTTTTAAAGATTTTTTTAAACTGTGTGGAGGAAATGGTAGTAGGTATATAAATGGGTAGTTTGTTCCAGATTTTAGTTACATAATTCAAGAAGAGGGAGTCCCCTGCTGTATTATTAGATTTAGTAACAGTGAGCATAAATTTGTTACTGGATCACAGAGTCTTGTTATTGCTGTTAGGGAGAATCAGGTTTTGTAATGCAGGATTTTCTTCAGGTTGATACAGAATATTATGTGCCAGAGAGAGCTGATTGTAATGTAACAGTTGGGGAAGTTCAAGCCAGTTCAGTTATTTCAGGGATGAGCAGTGGTGAGATCTAAAAGGAGAGTTTGAGGTGAATTTGGTGATTTTGTTGTAGCAGGAGTCAAGCTTAGCTATGACTGATTTTCTAAGGTTGGTAAGAATAGGAGAGACATAGAGGAGGGTAGAAATAAGGTGACTGTAGGCTATGGTTGCCTTTGTTTGTTGGGTAAGGAATTGATTTCTATAGAGGGTACTTAATTATTTGTGGACTTTCTTAATGGTCTGGGAGATGTGAATATAAAATCTTAGATTGTTATCAATCTCTACGCCAAGGAGTTTAGTATGTTCTGTGAGGAAGATAGTACTTTTGCTGCTGTATATTCTATGAAAGGTGGTAGTTAAGGTGGACCAAGTAGGTTTAAAGGAATTTGGTTTTAGCAGAGTTTAGTATAAGTTGGATATTGGATAGCTATTATTCAATAGAGAGGAAAGATTCCTGTGTTAATCTGTGAAGTTCCTGTAGAGAGAAAGCTGCACAAATTAACATAGAATCATCTGCATACTTTATGACAGATGCATTGGGAGTGGAGGAATAGAGTTTGTTGGCGTAGAGGGTGAAAAGTAGTGGGCCTAATATGGAACCCTGGGGAACACAAAGAGTGACTGGAAGAAGTGCTGACATTCTTGTTTCCAGAGAAATGCTTGCTGATGTTAGGTAGTTTTGGAACCAGGCTATGGAGGATCGAGAAAGTGCTAATTCCGATAGTTCTTTGATAAGAATGTCATGTCTAACCATATCAAAGGCATTTGATAGGTCAAGAAAGGTGGCAGAAACAAATTCACCATTGTTTCTATGAGTGTTTACTGCATTGGTGAAGGACAGAAGGGCAGTGGTGGTACTATGGAATGGGGCAAAAGCCGTGTTGAGTGTTTGACAGGAGTTTATGTGTATGTAAATAGTCTAACATTTGGAAATGTATGTACTTTTCAATGATTTTTGCTAAAGGGGATAGTATAGCTATTGGTTGGTAATTTGCAAGTTCTGTTGCTTCCTTTACGTTGGGGGATTATATTAGATATTTTCCAAATTTTGTGGACAGTGACTTCTGAAAGGGATCTATTAATTAGAATGGCTATAGGGTAGGCCAGTGCATCTGCAGCTGTTTTTAGGAATGCCCCTGGAAATTTGTCAGCAGCCAGTGTAGTGGGCATTAGATTTTTGAGGTATTTTTTATCCTATCTATAGAGACAGGATGGAATTAAAAGGAGCTATTATTTGTGTGAGGAGTGAAGGGTTCAAAGGAGGGGGGTTTGTGTTGTTTTTTCTGTTGGTTGACTGGAGTTAAGGTTGTCTTGTTAAATTGAGTAGCAGTGATATCTGAGTTATTTGCTAGGGTGGGAGATGGAGTGCCACTATTGCCTGGTAGTAATAATTTGTTAATGGCTGCCCAAAATTTTTGAGGGTGATGGTGCTTGCTTTGAAGGCTGGAGTAGTAATTAATCTTGTCAAGTTTTACTAACTTCTTAGCTTTGTTCCTAAGCTCCTGATATTTTTGTTTTGCAGCTGGGGACTTGGCAATATGCCAGGGACCCCATGCTTTGTCCTTGGCTTTGAGGAAGAGTTTGGTTTCTTTTGTAAGCCATGGAGTAGGATTATCTCTGATTCTTATGGTTCTGGGAGGGGCATGAAGATTCAGTATACCTAGAAAGGTGGCATTAAAGTTGGTAACTGCCTCATTTAATTCCAGGTATTTCAGTGGTGCCCAGTTGCTGTGTTTTATTTCTACAATGAAGCTGATGGGGTTAAAGTTCTTTTTGTTTCTAATGGATTGGTAGACAGTGTCATTGGGATTATGATTACATAGTCATAGTAGGAAGTTTGGCAGATGGCTACTTAGACCATTTGGTAGGCATCCTCGAGAGAGGGGTGGCATGGTTTATTAGTGAGAATCCAGTCTAGGGTTGATTCCCTGTTTGTTGCCTTGTCAATTCTTGTTAGTGTTTGGATGGTTTGGGTAAAGCCGTAGAGATTAAGCACTATGCTTCCTTCTAGATTAGAGTTGAAAGATGTTTCTTTGCAGAATCCAGATCTCATTCTTTTCATAGATGGCTCCTCTGTTAGAAGAGATAATGGTAAACTCACAGCAGCCACATCTATTTGCATGCCAGATGATATTTTGTTAACTGGACAATTAAATGGAAATGTACCTGCTCAAGTAGCTGAACTAGCAGTTATAAGTTAAGCATGTAAAATTGATGAAGATTAGTCAGCAATCATATTTTCTGATTCTTGCTATGCTTGCTGTGTTTTTCATGATTTGGTACACTTTAGATAGAAAGGGGTTATTTAATATCAACAGGGACAGTTGTTAAATTCTGTTTTTGTTAATGAATTGTTAGAGGCTTAATTATTACCAAAAGAGATAGCTATGGTGAAATGTGACACACATAAAACTGAAGAAACATTTGAAACCATGGGTAACAGTTTTGCACATATGTTGGCAAGGCAGGCTGCATTATCTTATTCTATTCAGGCTATAGTTTTTCAGCAATTAAATGAAAATAACTTTTCTTTGCAGGAGTTATTGTCTTCTTAAGACCAGACAGATGACTCTGAGAGAACAAGGTATAAGTTGCTCTCTAGACCTTTTGTGACACTGTCCATGGTTGACTAGTAGACCCTCTAAATTTTCTAAATCAGTTTGTTTGGAAATTTATTTGATGCTTTTAATATTGTAAACATAAATGAATATACTAATTCAAATACATTATTTTTTACACATTATTCTCACTGACATGGTACGCAATCAAGAATAGACAGGGCGTACTATTAAGAGAACTAACTACAAAACTAGATAAAGTCAAAGTAGTCAAATTTCAGTAATCTATGTCATTAGTTATATTCAATGCTTTTATACCATAATGTATTCCTAAAACTAAGTTTTCTTTCTTATTGACTTTATTAGCAATAGCACACAAGACTATTACAAGTCATTGGGAAAGCAAAACTTCTCCTACTTTTAAAGAATTCAGTAAAATTGTGTTAAATGTATGACAAATGGAATCAACCACCATCAGAAGAACACAAAGGATAACATCTTATTACAATTCATAACAAAAAGTGATTGAAATACTAGAGAAAAATGACTAAAATCTTATGAAATTAATCCTGATTGTAAAAATGTTAATCATATTTGTTAATCTAGACACCCATGTAAATTATTTCATTGTTATAGATTGTTTGTTTAAAATAATTTGTTATTAACTTGTAAATATTATATGTATATATTCCGAAGTTATGAAAAACATATCTAATTGGAGAACTCAATAAAAATATATGGTAAAAAGAAAATAAATCCAATTCATATATTAAAACCAAGTGGTCAATAGTATCAATGGCATCTGGCAATTCAAGAGCAGATCAAAATGGTAGCCAAGCATTACAGGCCTCAAGAGCTACAATAATAAAGTACGGCTTAACCAGCTATGCTGATTTACATTTACTGTATGCATATATCTGTATGTCTATAAAAAGTTAACCTGTCTCAAACAACCAAATTCCTGGCTTCTGTACAGGTCTTCCTATAGTTCATAGGAAAGTAATGGAATGATATTGCTTCCATTGCAGCAGTAGTTCTTCCACATCATGCCCTCACACCTATGGCCAATTTAGAGTGTCCAATCCACCTACTGCATGTTTTTGGAATGTGGGAGGAAACCTGAGCACCCAGAATAAACCCATGTGAAGACAGGGAGGACATGCAGGCTCCACACAGAGGGCACCTCAGCCAAGAATGTTACCTGGCAGTGTAAATCTTGGTTCTGGATGTTTGTCACTGTTGAAGTGACACCCCAATGCCATCTGCAAAAATGGGTAAAATGGGATAGAGGGATAGATGAATGACTTGCTTTGTATATAGTCACAATGTTTACCTAGTTCAGTAGATACAGGAAGTACTTCATCTGCAGGTTTCTATCCAATAGAGGTAAGAGCAGTTCAATGTATTCTCAGTTTTGTTTAAATATAAGCTGCGATTGTACTGCATCACTACTGCCACCTGTTTATTATCCATCATTCATTTTTTATAATGTTACATAAAGGTATCAGCTACTATATCAGAAGTGATTATGTTATTATTCACGCCTAGATGTGGATGTCATCTGTTCTTCCCTGATTAATGTGTTTATAAAAGTTTTTCTTAATACCTTTATTACTTGTGTCCAGTTTAAATTCCTTATCATTCCTTTCAAAATGTATTTGATTGATGACTTTCTTGACAGTCTCCTTATGATTTTAAGTATTGTCTTCACCAAAGTTCACTACAGAGTCTATTTTTTCATTAATAAGTATTCCAAATTCCCAGATGCATTATCATTATGTTTCCTATCTCTGGATAGTTTCATTTTTGCCCCTGTTTCCATCCCAGCATGTATTGATATCCTTATGACTAACCATCTTTACATTTAATCCCAGTTTAGTTGACTGGTGACCCAGAACTTAAAGAGAACAGAAGGAACCTGCAACATTACAGATCAGATAAAGCAGATTTCTGTAGCTTAACATGCTACTGTTTAACTTATCTGACATCTATTTATATCTTCACCCTCAATGAAACCTTCAGAAAACTTTTGAAGATAGTACACAGAAATAATTTTCAAAACACTCTATAACTTTCAAAACACTCAACATCAAACATGTTGTGCTTCATTGACTATCTTTCTTATCAAATTTTTATCCAGATGAGCTAGAGTGTACCTATCCTTGGCCTTTTCCACCTTTTTAATTTAATCTTGAAATCTAATTCTACTGGACAAATTGCAACACCACTGAAAAAAAGAAACTGAAAAAAATAGCTCTTTGTTTTAACTTTGATTCTGGCTCTATTTCATTATCTAAGTGCATGATTAACATAAGAAAAAAAAAATAGATGGATTTACAAATGGAGATGCTAGGAGGATGTTAGTACCAGAAATATAGGTCTTCTCTAGTAATGTTACCAAGGGAAGTGGTCATTATAAGTTCTTAGCAGTTAGGTAGCATACTAGTTCCAATAGTATCCTCCTGGTCTTTGTGTAAGTAACACATTTCTCTTTCGTACAGTGTGACAGAAGTCTACCTGAATAATTTTGGGATACTGTATGGCCTTTTGTTATTTATTTATTTGTTTATTTATTTATTTAGTTAACATTTGTTTACTGGGAAAGTCTGACTTAGATAGAGCCCATTTTTAGCGAAGGCCTGGGGAGAAAGGCACCAGTTATATTTTTCCCAGGCCTTATCTGAAAATTACCCTTTATCTAGTTTATTGCTCTTAGCTAGAAAATATCAGCAAAAAGACAAAATACTTTCTCAAGATCACTTCTGTAGTCAGAAATATGAGAATTGCTTGTGCTTGAAGTGTAGTCATGAGCTGTGAAACAGCCAAGTTTTGTAAATCTACATTTCACTTATATTACATCTTATGCACTCGGTGTAATTCCAAATAAATAATTTAATTAAACAGCAGGGATAAGATGAGCTAAGAGATACAAGGCTGCTGTATGGGAGGTGTGTGTGTGTGGGTGGGGTGAGGGGCTTGCCCTGTGTAAATAATTAGATGAAAAGCAGAGTAGATTTAAATTGTATTTGTAGGCTAGATATAATATTGATTTTTTTACTGTTTACTAAACATGTTTGTGGAATTTTTAATTTTCAGGATATTCCTCTTTGACTCCGCAGTATGAAAACTTGCTGACCAGACAACAATACCTTTGCTACAAAACAATTGCTTTCACAACTGGCTTGTTTGCTTACTGGGATGCATAAAGGTTACCACTAAGTGCACAGTTATAGTAGCCTTTCTAAGTGAATAGACAACACAAGCAATGTGGTAGGGATGTTCTTGAGTACAGAAAGTGTACACTTAGTGGTAACCTTTATGAATCCCAGGGGATGACTAACCTTGTGAACAGTTATACACTGACCATAAGTCCACATCAAAATTTTTCAAATCATATTTTAAAATATTTACAAACTTCTGCTAATAAATATATTTGATTATATTTAATGTAAGCTTTTGCACTGCAATGAATGCTTTTTAGATATTACTGGTCATAAAACATGACAGAAATAAGGGTGTGCTATTGTAGTTGGAAATGCAGCTATATATATATTTTATGCTTAGTGACAGTTGACAGATCTTACAGCTGGGAGGTAAGACAAATTTTTTTTTCTGAATGATTGAATTAGTGTTTAAGATTATTTTTCTTAAACAACTACCAGGGTAATGCCTGGATGGTCTGTTGTTATCAGTGTATTACATCAGTAAGCAAACTAAAAGAAATAAACAAAACTTGATTATGTATAGTTTATAAAATGGACACCTGCTATTTATTTATTATTTATTTTAAAAAAAGGAATTATATTGCAGTAGCCAGTGTAGACCAGTGTTACAGCATATGATATGTCAAAAACTAAATCCAGTTGACAAAATATAGATCATGCCAAGTATCCTGTTTGCTTATTAATTTGATAATAACTGACAAATATGAGGCAATTCTTGTCATGGTGCTCCATTAACGTTTATTTAGCCATCTATTTTTGTCTGTTTACCAGTGTGGAGCACTTATCAGACATAACTAATTGCAGGATCAGCCTGGCTGTACAGTACAATAACAGTAAGCAAACAATAAGAACAAAGCATGTTTACAGAATATAACAAAAACAGAAGGTTATAGCAATAATATGATGTATGTTACATCATTAAGAAATGAGCGTTATATTACTAAACAAATGTGAAACACCACACTCTAAGATAATGTTAAGTATTGTACTTTTTTGCATTTATGCAAAGTATATATAATGTATGAATCCAGTGGAAAGAGAATGAACAGTTGAGAATGAAAGGATCATGTTCGCTTGGTGATGATTGGATTAAACTGAGGAGTGAGGTCAAGCTCATTTAGTGCACAAGTGACGTGACTCCTTTTGCCACATTTGTAGGTGTCTAGTCTGAGTAGTAAAAATGGAGGCTAAGTTTAATTTAGTTTGATACTTTGGTAAGACTTGGGGGAGAATTTGACATAGTTTTGGGATCAACATGGAGAAAATGTATTCTGTACTGTTGCAGAGGTTGTAGTAGGTGGTTTGTGCGAGTAGTTTGCTGGTGAGTGTGGCATACATGTCCTGATGGAGGAGTTTAAGAATTGGTAAACCAAAGAGTAGGTAGGTAGGACTGAGAGATATTTGACTTTTTAAAAGACTGACAGTGGCATTCTAGAGGAGAGGAGTGTGTGATGAAACAGGAAATCTTATTAGAAATGGTTTAAATTATAGTTGTGATTTTGGGTGAGGCATTTGAAAATAGTGGCAAACTGTTTTATAGTTGGGCTTGTAGTATGCTCTTTCCAATGGCTGCTCTGGCCAGCTGTTATAGGAAGGGAGAAAGTTTCTAAGCCTGTAAAAAGTAGAAACTGTTTTAGGATGGATATTTTCAATGTGGGTTTAGAAGTTTATAGTTTGATCTAGCCGTATTCTAAGGCAGTAGAAAAAGTTGTTAGTTTCAGTGATGTGATTATGATGATCTTTGACCATGACTATCTTTTGGCATTTAGCAAGCTTTTGGTAGGCACTGAAAAATCATTATTTCCATTTTGCTTGGGTTCAGAAGTACTGTTTTGTTGGGAAACCACAGGCAAAGGGCTATTCATTTCTATTGTAGTTGCTCTTAAATTAATTGGTGGTTTGGGTTCATTTGTATGTCTAGTTTAATTGAAGATGGAAGATAGTAGAGGAGCAAGTATGAACCTTTGTTGACACAATATTCACAGCTAATGTTCATAAGCATTCAAGCTTTAAGTACTGAACAGTAACTAAAAATGAAAACAATAAACGTCTTTCTCAAAAAATCAGTTTATTATCATATCTGAAAAGTTTGGTGCTGTGAAATCCAATACTGAATGATTATGAAAAAATAGGAAAAAGATGAGCTGGATTTTAATCAATCCCTCCATTCAAAATGATGTCACCTTTAGAAAGGGTCTGAGAAGGACACATTCCCTCACTGACTAATAACTAAATTACATTTAAGCCCTCACTTTACAATCACAATAATGTAAACATTAACTTCATAGTAAATTGTACATAGTCCAGAATCATCCATTCTTTAATATCATCTACATACACCTGCATTAGGAGGAACTAAAAATAAATGATGGCAAATGGCCTCAGCAAAAACTTTGCTAGTTTTAGTATTGATGGTGGTTAGATGCAGATACTTTAATGAGTCTGTTAGCTGGCAGAGTTCATATGAGTTCAAGAATACCTTTCTCAGTAGTCTGTGGGTCCACATTCTTCTGTAGATCCACTCAGAGTTCAAAGCCTAACTACAAGTAATAATAGCCAGCCAACAGCAGTAGTAAAGGACCCCATGCAGCAAGCTCATGCATGACATATAGC
The DNA here is from genome assembly GCF_019279795.1 of Protopterus annectens. Classification (NCBI taxonomy): domain Eukaryota; kingdom Metazoa; phylum Chordata; order Ceratodontiformes; family Protopteridae; genus Protopterus; species Protopterus annectens. The sequence continues at coordinate 923,448,833 of NC_056734.1, forward strand.
TGTGCATGTAAAGAGGTGATGTCTAATCCAGAACTATGGACCATGACATTCAGGTTAGTGTTTCCGTTATTCCAAAAACAAAACAAAACAAAAAAAAAACATGGAGTATAATTGATACATGCAGTGATATCTTTAAGATATTTTGTGAAGTGCCTGTTACCTGTCTGTGTTCACCTGAAATTTTCTTTCATCTTTTTTTTATTTCAGAACAGTTACTCACATTATTGCTTGTAAAAGCCATGCCTCAGTGGTCACTGACTCCTGTCCAGTGATGTGGTAGAGCATCACATAAGGAATAATCACAATTTTAATCATTTTACACAAATTCTGAGGTGGTGTACCCAAGTATGCATGCATTGAATGTCTTCAAGTGGTTAAATTATTAAAAATCGTTAATTTAGCATTTAACATGAATTCATACCTTACATTTCAATTAAAACACATATTGCCATTTTTATATTATGCAATGTTTTCTCAGTTTAAAGTATGTTGTCTGTTGAGGTATTGCACTTCTGATATTTAATTTTGCCATATACAATACTTTGTGGCTTCAGAGACAAAAAAATGTCATTTGTACAGTGAGGATGGTGATGTGGCAACAGCGTTTGTTTGCATGGGGAGAGACCCATTTCAATCTCCTTAAAAATGTGCATATTACTATAAAGTTATAGGTAACTGACAACTGTAAGAATGGTAATGCATAGAGCATACATCTCCTAAAGACAGGGTAAGTGACAGTGGAAGTGATTTTGAAGTGTGATACTCATGAGAGCTGGATCACAAGTTGATCTGTGATGTATTTATCTCAGTGTGCTTTATGCCCAGCATTTTATGTGGGCAAAATATCTCGGATGTGTAGGAGATGGATTTATGAACATTATACTGATATAAGACACAAGAAAAAGATGAATGCTCTTTATAAGCACATTGAATCAAATCCAGATCATTCTTTTAATTGTTTAATATTGGAACAGGTTAGGACTGATGTTCAGGGTTACATTATAGATGCTCATCTTGACAAGGCTGAACTAAGATGGCAATTACTTCTTGATGCTATGGGTAGCCCAGGTTTAAATGACTCATGTTCTGTTATTTATTCATTGAGGTTAAATTATTACTATGCTTTTTGAATATGTGTTATATTTTTTTCACATAATTTGTTTTATAGTTTAATATAGGTTTTTTTTCTGGTAGTTTTAATTGTCTGTGGATGCTTTAATTTTGATTCTTGTTTATTGGCATTCATTATGTTAATTGTCATATGACTGGTTTTAGTAACTATTTAAATTGGTGCATTAAAATTTTTGTTTGTTCTGAAGAAGTTCTCTTGTTTGGGAACAAAAGCACTCAACCAATAAAATCATTTTAGCTAATTGAGCCATTTGAGTTGTATTTATTCCTGGGTTGTTCTCCAGTTTGTCTTTGTGATTTTTTTTTATCTGGTTACTGACAGTTTGGTTTTATAAGAATCTTATCCAAACACTCAATTTCTTCTCAAACTATTTTCATCTGTCCATCACAGTTGCATCCTGTGAACATAACTTCAGTAAGCTGAAATTAATAAAGACATATTGGAGATACAGTATGGGGCAAAAAAGATTATCAAATCTGATCATACTATCTATTGAAACCAGTTTGGCCAGCACAGCCAGCTTTGAAGATGGAACTGATGAGTTTACTTTTCTCAATGCATGAAAAGTACACTAGTAATATGGGTGTATGAACATCCTCCAGGATGTCAGAGATAATGAAGGGAAGTTCACTGGCATGTTTAAAAGTGTAGAATGTTCAAAATCAATTTAAAGTATATATTAAAGCCACAAGAAATACTTTTTGTTAAGCCACAGAGAAGAGACATTAAACATGACACAGAACAGAAAACTTGTGAGTGATATAGTATGCAAAGTATCTAACATAAGTCAAAATTCACTGAAAGAATTACCTTGCAGAAGACAAGAAGCATGACTGGAAGTTGTTTGTAATGTATGCCAGCTGAGGTCACACTGGACAAGTCAGTGAAGTTTACATGAGGCACACCATAAATAAAACCACCATAAAGCTTTCCGGCATTCTGTAGGACCCCAAACCAAACTTGCAGAAAGCTATGTACTAATTCTATGTATATGGACAAAGTGATCATATCCTGAGAGTCCTGTAGAAGCTGTGATTGATGTGATAGTCTCTGAACTGATAAATGTCAGGGATAACTGATTTTTTTGGTGGGGTAGGAGTTCTTAACATCTTAGTCTGCCTTCATCTGTACAGGTGTGCAAAGGCTACAGTTTCATTTCTTATAATACTCTCTCTCTCTCTTGCCATCTTGCATTCTGCTGTAAAAGACCATTGTGGACAAGAAGCAGTCTTACACTAAGAGCTTTGCAAAATTTACAGTGTACAGTACACAGAGATAAGTCTACTGATCTGACAGTCTCCTATCATATTGGTGAGTAAGTGAACTTTTATACTTTACTTCTGTAAGCTGTAATGGAATACAACATACCACAGTAGTACCCAACTGTTTACTTGACTGCTGTAGCCTGTGTTACTTGTGATACACACTCTGGAGTTAAAAAAAATATTTATTTGTTTTAAAAACAATTTTTTTTTCATTGCAATAAATGACTAAGGAAAAGCAGTCTAATCCGAATACATACACAAAGATGTTTCTACTGATGGGAACTTTGTGAGTGTGTACAAAGTATTTTATGTAGTGCTTCACCATCTCTGACTACAGTAATGTCCTTAAGAAGTTGTTTGGTTACTCTTTAGTTGGAAATTCACAGTTCTTCTGTGAGTAAGAATATAACATTTCCATTTGCATCATAATTCAAAACATTTATACTCATTGTTATGGCTATATGACTTTTGTAATGTTCCTTTCCTTGTATTCTGCAGTACATCAGTATAGTTTACATACCTCTGAATTGTACAGATTTTCACAGAATGTCCAGATTTTTCCCTCATATTTTTGGTCCGATTTTCATAAAATTATTTTTTTCTGGCAAATTAGTGGCAAATAATTAAAGACTGAAGTTAGAAAGTAATGGCAGACATTTCAGTTTCAGACTTCATAACCTTCAAAAAATTAATGCTAATGCAAAACCTGTTATTCTATCAACTTGCTAAGTTTGTAAGAGCAATGTTTAAAAATTGTCCCTATTTTTGGGCCTTATTCCATTGTTATTTATGTGTTTGTCCAGATTTCTTGCTCTAAGAGGTTGAGAGGTATGATAGTGTAGAAAATCATTCTGAAAAAAAAAATGTAACTTGATGGTTCATAGGTTAGTACTAGGCTAACTGCTGTTGTCAGCCATTTAAGCCTAGCCAATTACCCCATGCAAGAATCAAACCCTATACCTTGTGTCAGCAAGGTAAACACTGTACCCATTATACCAACTGCCCAACCCTATGGGGCACATGCATGAGATTTCTGCTTCTCTGATCATTTTTAACACTGGTGAGTACTAGGTCAACTTTCCATTTAGTATTTTTACTTTTATCTTTCTATAATAACAAAACTACAAAATTCCACAGTAAAGCCCTGGAGAAGCTATTAAGTTAGTGGTTCTGTCTTACTTGCAATTTTAATTGCCATTTGCACAACAAGTCTGGATGAATATTCTTTGCTGTTATGGCTGCCTTTTCTTTGGATATTCCCTCAATTTTTTTTCTGCAGTAAGTGAGAAATGTGGAAAAACAGTCCTATGAGAAAAGATAAAAGATGTTTCTACTATTATTGCTGTCAGCAGATCCGGTCAGTTTGTTGAGTTCTTTGTAATATTTGTTACTAATGGCATGAATAAGCATAAGCTGTTACTGTTAGTACTTCTGTACCTGTTCAGCAGTTCTACTTCAACACCTGCAATCATTTACATGACTTTGAATCCTATTTATTCTGCTGTACATCTCCATCATGCAGACATCCTCTGAGCTGTCATACATAGAAAGATAAAAGTTCATGCATGTGTACCATCATTTCCTGGACTTGTGTAGCCTCCTCACCAAGTGCAGTAGACTGAATAGGTAAGTAAATAAGAGAAATTTTCAGTTACCTGATGATTCACTGATTGTGCATGTACAGAATCTTAAATTTCAATCTGAATATTAACTCAAATCCAGTTGAGTTGGGCAAAATGGTTATTTTTCAGTTCTTTTTAGTCTGCAAAAGTTGCTGTTTCTTCTGCTAATGTAATACTGCTTCCTTTTTACTCACAGTAAATGGATAGAGGAAACAAAATTCAGGTTGTCATCTTTGCTTTCCAAATTCTGATGTGCACAGGAACATTTTTTACTGCTTTTAACCATCTAACAGGTGAATATTAGATTATTTTACTTCCATATTCTGAGTGTAATATCCTCAAAGAACACAGGTCTCTGCTCACTTGACCTTTCTAAACTGTGATTGTCACCTGAATTGTGAAATCTAAACTTTCCACATGTATAGCAGTTAGTAAGGATTAAGCAGCTATTAACAAGCAGTTTCCTGTGGGCCAGTGGTACAAGGTTTGATTCCTTCAGCCTCCATTACCTAACTGTATGATTCTGAGCCAGTCTTTTAACTAGCCACTGCTTCCAGGCTGTCCAAAATGGGTACATAGAAATCAGCGCTCTACCCCAGAAAACAAATATAAATGAATGCAAAAACATTTTGTCAGATATTGTTGTGCAACGTTTATTTTGCAGTCTAAAAGTGCTCCTTCCATCATGTTCTGCAGCAATTGGCCATATAGTAAAGAAGCATTTTCATGAAGTGCATGCCATGGTACACAAACAATGAAGAGAAAAGGACTGGCTACTGTGAGTTGTGATCATGACTACCTTGAAAAAGTGGGAAGTGAATATCATCTGTTAAATGGTACACAGCACTCTGGAACTAATGATCGTGTCCAATAATGTTTTAAAACTTCATGCAACAAGACTATGATGTTACTCAGTCATGCTTTATTTTTAATATGTTAAGGGAAAGCTAACTATGTGGTAAATGACTAACTAAAAATGCATTAAGCTTTCAATAAAATGTCCTGTTTGGACTTTCTTTTGAGTCTCTTCTGTTTTTGTGAAAAGTTGTTGTCAAGTCATTTTCCCCCACCCCTGTTCAAAAAAAAAAGTGGTTGGTCTGTAAGTGTGTGCGTGTGGGTGGGGGGGGTGCCAAATGAGAGGATTGCCCTGGGCTGGAAATGACCTAGCTACTCCTCTGGTTTATCCTGGGGTTAAGTGAGAACAGAGACAGATCTGGGCTAGGAACTCTTTCAGAATGGATTTCAAGGTTAGGGGGAGGTTATTGACCTGATGGGAACAGGTACATAGTTCCAGGCCTTGGTAACATAGTATGGGTACAGACCATGTCCAGAAGATTTCATGGGTTTGTGGGCAGGCATGAGTTTTGATCACTGGATCATAATGACCAAGGGGAAACTTAATTGTGTCGAATAGTATTTAATGGTAGACCAATAGATGGATGCTGACTAATGTTGTAGGTGGTAAGAATCTGTGGGGGAGTTCTAACCAATTTAACCATTTTCGTTCTAAGCAGTGTTGGGTTCTGAAGGGGGCGCCCACTGCAAATGTTGTCACTTTATTATAGCATTGTTCAAGTTTTTATTTTTGTAGTAAGAGGAGGAGATAAGTAACGGCAAGTGTAGTTTTCATTTTAATTGTATTGGTGAGAAAAATTTTAGCTCTGTAAAGCAACCCTAGTTTTTGGTTAGTTTGTTATGCAATTTTGTATATGCAGGTCAACTTTAAGGTTATCATCCACTTTCAATGTTTGTTTTATTAAGAGAGAGGATTTTCAATTTTGTTTTTTCATGAGAGAAGGATCTGGGAGACAAAGAAATGTTTTTGGGGAGTTGGTTGAGCATGAGTTATGCATTACAAAGCCATTTTCAGTGGTTTTTAAAGATTCCTAAGTCATTTTTGGAGATGTAACAGGTTGCCAGATGTGCATACGAGTGTGCAGGTATTTGGGTATTGTATTAGGAGACCTGTTATGGATATGTTGGAAGATGTTAGTCACAATGTTAAAAAAAGGGACTGAGGATAGTGTTGTGGTACACCAGTGGTGACTGGGAGGTATGGAGAGAGAGGGTGGAGTGCCATTTTTCTTACTGATACCTGTTGGACAGGTAGATTTTTAATCCTAGAAGGGGGGCTGGGGGCTGAGATAGATCTATTGAGGATACTTGGAGTAAAGGTTTGCTGTGACAAACTGTGTTGAATACTTTAGACTAGTCTAGAACTAAGGGGGAAAGTAGATTGCTGTTATCTCAAGCTTTATTGAGAGTTAAAAGTGCATTGTTAGCAGCATGGGAGGGAAGGAAGCCAGGCTGTGTAGGTGATAGGGAGTTCGTCCTGCAGGAAATAGTTTAGAAATTGTTTTTGAATGCATTTTTCGTGTAATCTGGAGAGGGGGGATAAGATTACTATAGGTCTAAAGTTAATAATGTCTATTGAAATTCCTCCTTTGTGTAGATAGATAAATTGTGATTTTTTTCCAAAGGGAGGGAACTTGGGATTCATGGCTTGACCTGTTTATAAGGACTGATACAGGATAGGCAATACTATAGGCTGCTATTTTAAGGAAGTCACTTGGAAGGCCACCAGCTTAAGTAGAACATGGTTTGAATTTGTGTAGTTTTATATAGTACGTGGGTGCAAGTTTGAAGATGAAAATGGATGTGTCGATATGTGGCTGTTAGGCAGGGTTAGGAATGTATGTAGGGAAATCCTTGGTTAGGGATCCTGTGCTATCTTTGAAATAAGAGTTGAATTCTACTGGAGTTTTGAGTGGTGAGTTATTGGGAGGAGGGTTAGGATGAAATTTTGGCCAGGGTGTAAGATTTCTTTAATAGCTGCCCATAGTTTTTAGGGTTGTATTTATTATTGTTCTGGAAATTCTTATAATTTACTTTTTTGTCTTCATGTATGTCCTTTTTAGTACAGCTGCAGGGCATTCCAAAATGTTTGAGATATTGTGGTGTTTTATATTTTTGCCATTCTTTCCTCATATTTTCATTATCCTGCATTAGTATTCTACTATATTTGGATAGCTAAGTTCTGTTAATTGCTTTTAGTCTCTTTCTTCTAGGAGGTGCAAAAATATTTAGTAATGCTATATCAAATTCATTTACAGCATCAGCTAAGGGGGGTGGATTTTTAGGATGTTCCATTTAATAGATGATAGAGTAGTAATGAATATTTCTGGGTTAGACACGCAGAGGTTGCATGTGATTTATAAACATGCTGTTTAAGTGGATTTGCGAGATGTCTGGTTTTACATACTGGAAGATGGTCACTGGCAGATTCTGACATTATAACTATGGTGGCAAATTTGCTAGGTGCTGATACTAGGATCCAGTCTAATATGGAATTTGATATCTTGCTATAATGTGTGGAGCTATTAATTAGTTGCTTGAAACCATATACGTTCTCACTAGATTTAGGGGAGTTAGAGGTTATATCCAACTAACTGACATTGACATCACCTAGTAGTATTTTTTCTTGTGGAATTGTTATGGGTATCCAATGCCGGATATCGTCCAGTGTAGCTGTACTGCTGACAGGAGACATGTAAAGGACAGTAATACATTATTTTTAATATTTATTTATTTTCAGGAAAGTAATAAGAAGCTCTACTGAACTGAGTTTTTGGATTGGTTTGTTATAGGTGGAAATGTAGTAGTTGGTGGGAAATATTAAAGCAATAGCACCATGTTTCCTCTTTATACAGTCATTATTGATGATATTATAGCTGGGGTATAATTTTGGAGTCATTGATGCTGAGTTTAAGTCAAGCTTCATTTATACAAGAATGTCAGGCTTATGTTGGGCAATCTGGGCATGTAATTGTTTTATTTCTTATGCTTCTAATATTTATGTCAGCAAAAGTTAGATTACTGGAGGGTGTGGGTTGACTGTTATGGGGTTAGAGTAATGTATGAAAGGATCCCTCAGGTCACTTATTACTGAGAGCAATTAGTTTATAGCTGAGTAACTAGCATGTATACAGTGTAATCTATTGGTCAAGAGAAAGGACAGTGGCCAACTTAATAAGTGGTCCTTTGAATTCAAGGACCACGCCTTTTGACTAGTTGTAGTTTGTACACACCAAGACTCTTCCTGATAAACATAATTACATTGCAAAATGACAATATTCTCAGTGAAAACCTTCAAGAGTTGATCTTGTGGCAAAGTTCCTGATGTTTTGTGGTCAAGGATGGACGTAGTGACAACAGGGTCTAAAAGGAAAGAAAACAGAAAAACTCTACTAAATTCTGATATTATATGGAAGAAATAAAGTTAATGATTATTTCTAGAGATGGAGGAAAGACCATAGTGATACAGATCAAGATAATATGGGGTATTGGATGAAAAGAGAGATGTTAAGAAAACTTGTGAAAGTAAGGTCAAAATAGGTTTAGCAGGAGGTATACTGATATAGAATCACAGTACTACATAATATAGAGCTGCATGAAGCAAGTTACCTGAAAATAGCACTACATGGATAAGCATGATATAAGACCATCACTTAGCAAACATTCATTGGATTAACCAGTACATCAAAAGAGTGTTATATATACCAGAATACCAACAAACAAAATTACACACATACTTGTTAAAGGGCAGAGACTCAACATACATAAAGCTTATCTGAGTTAAATGAAACTGCTTCAAATACAACTACTACAAAGGTATTTTTATTGTTCTAGACATCTTAAAGCTTATCTGAGTTAAATGAAACTGCTTCAAATACAACTACTACAAAGGTATTTTTATTGCTCTAGACATATTTAGAACATAGAATAGAAGTGGAGACCAAAGTGAGGGGAGATTAAGCAATACATTCTACTACATCTACTACAGTGACCATCTCACCCTCAGGTCAATCATTACAGAGATCAATCAGTTTATAGCTGATACAAAGCAATTAACAAGGATGCACAAAGTAAAATAGGTTTTCATTCATTTTCTGAATGCATAAACTTATCTGCCAGGAAGACTAAGTAACTAACAGCATATACAGTGTATTCTATTGGTCAAGAGAAAGAACAGTGGCCAACTTAATAAGTGGTCCTTAGAGTGCAGAGTACAAAGAATTAGTCCAGTTAAAATCACCTTATCTAGCAGGTCTGGGAGAATGTTTCTCTGATACTCACCCAGTGAGAGGAATAAAGACACCTTGTTGCAGTTTCAAGTAGTTTATTCCATTAAGTAGGTAGATGGATGAGTGTTCTTGCTGTAATAGTGTAAGAACTATTCCTTTGCGGGAATTTCATGGCTACTTTCTGGCACAGGGCAGGCAGATATTTGAATAGCTAAAGTTGAGACACAGAAAGACTATTTAAGTTGCACATGCTTACATTGCACAATGATGATATTCTGAGTGAAAACATTTGAGAGTTGGGACTTACGGCAAAGTTCCTGCAATTTTAGGTCCGGGATGGACAAAGTGGCTACAGGCTCTGAAAGGAAACATAAGAGAAAAACTCTAATAAACTGTAATATTATATGGCGGTATTAAAGTTAATACTTATTCCTAGAGATGGAGGGACAACAGTAATCGACAACAGTAATTCATAGCAAGGGAATATGGGGTATTGTAAGCGTAGAGAGAGAGAAATGATAAGAAAGTTTATGAAAAGTAAGGTCAAAACAGGTTTAGAAGGAGGTATACTGGCAGCATACAACAGTAATACTGTGTATAGAGCTATATAGAGCAAATTATCATAACATAGCACAAAACTGATAAACACAATATGAAACCAGCACTTAGTAGCCATCCACTGGCTTAAGCAGTACATCAAAAGACTATTATATATACCAAAACACCAGCAACTGAAATTGCATACATACTTGTTAAATATGACAGGCTCAACATACATAACATGTATCCAACCTGAATTAAATTGATACAAATACAGCACAGTGTCAAGGTTTTTTCATTGCACTACACAGTCCTAGAGCAAATAGAAATATAATGACACTTGGTACATACTGGCAGTGTTACGGAATATGGTAACAGACTTCATAGGTTAATAGGTTCATAGGTTTATACTAGGCTATCTGCTCTAAGGCATTTATAAGCCTAGCCCAAAGTTTTGTGGCTTACGCCACCTCTTATGTTAAAAAATACTGTGCCCATTAGTTTGTTTTGCCTCTGTCCAGCAGTGACACAGAAATGATTCCCGGGGTAAACCTACGATCTCCCATCCACCGGTCAAGATTTCTCTTGAACAGAGCCAGTGAGGTGCTCTGCCTCACATGGACCGGGATTTTATTCCACAGCATAGGGAGTCTCTGGGTGACAATTCTATCCCTCCAGCATGTCCTATTTATATCCGTGCTAAGGTTTAAGTTGCTTGCTCTAGTGGATCTGGTAGATTTGGATTTTTTGAGGTGGAGCATGTCCATTAATTCCGGGTTGGACATGGCCTTGTATGTCAGGCACAGGTCACCTCTGAGCAGATGGTATGCGACTGAATAGAGCTGGAGTTTCTTCAGTCTGGCAGCATATGACAGATTTTGGAGTCCCTTTATCCTTTTGGTGAGGAACTTTTGGGGTCTCTCCAATTGCTGCAGGTGTCGGGTGAGATACATCCCGAATGGGGCATTGTACTCGATCATTGGTCTGATTAGTGAAGAATACAGGGGAACAATGACCTCACATGATCTGGATGTGAATCCCTTCATGATCAGGTGGGCAATGTAGAAGGTCTTTCTAACCACTTTAGCAATGTGAGTGTCAAAAGAAAGGCCACTGTCAACCTGGGTCCCCAGGTCCCTGATAACCTCTTCTGTGCTTAGTGGATTGCCACCTTTATGGTAGCTTGGGGTTACCTTGTTTTTCCCGAAGGGTATGACTATACATTTTTTGGCATTTAACTTCAGGCCATGGCTCTGGCACCAGCTATCAGTTTCGTGAGACCCTCTGAAGGATATCTGTGTCCGATGTACTTTCCACTATGGCGCCCAGTTTGCAGTCATCTGCAAACTTTGTCAGCCATAGTCCTCCTATGTTTGCCTGTACTTCTGAGAAGTAGATGCCGAACAACAGGGGGCCAAGAACTGAGCCCTGTGGGACACCACTTGTGACCGGCTTGGAGTCTGACATGGCGCCAGCAACTCTAACCCTGTGGGTTCTGTCCTTTAGCCAGTTTGCAACCCATCTTGTGACATATGGGTTTACATTTAAGCTGGTAAGTTTCTCTATAATACCCGAGTGGGGTATTGTGTCGAAAGCTTTTGCAAGGTCGAGGTAGGCTGTATGGACTGCCTTTCCCTCATCAATGGCCTTGGTGACTGTTTCGAAGAAGTCAACCAAGTTCAAAAGGCATGATCTGCCCTTGACAAAGCCAAACTGGGTCGGGTCCAATGTCTGCAAGTCCCCTATGTCTTTGTTTATGAGTTCCATTATGATCCTCTCCATAGCTTTGCAGACCAGGCTTGTTAAGCTTATGGGGCGGTAATTACCAGGGTCCATAGAGGCACCGCCTTTGTGGAGTGGGACCACAGTTGCCATACGCCACTCATTGGGCACATATCCTGTGGTAAGGCTAAGATTAAACAACTGCCTTATGTGCGGGTTTAGTTCCTCATTGAGTTTGTGTAGCACACAGCCAGGGACACCATCCGGTCCCATTGATGCTGTGTTTTTAGCTTTAGAGAGCAGCTTTCACCTGCGCATTTGAGATGTCTGGGAGGCTACACTCCGCTGGGATAGTTATCTCTCCTTTTGGGGTGGGAGAGGGGGGTGAAGTTTGCACTGAACCTGTCTGCCAGTATGTTGACAATGTCTGTGGGTTCAGTGATTTTTGTATCATTTTGGACTAATTCTGAGCATATCTGGGAGTTTCCACCCAGGTTTCTAACATAGCTGAAGAAGGCCTTATGATTGTCTTTTGAATCTATGGCAATTTTTCTCTCAAAGTTGGCCTTGGATGATTTTATGAGTGCTCGTATTTTTTTACTAATAATGATCAAGGGTGTCTTCTCTTTTATGGATTTTGCTCTATCATGTAACAGCTTTCTCCTCTTATTGTAAAGTTTGTTTATGGCTGGGGTCCACCAGACTGGACGTTTGCCCTTGGTGGAAAGAGTATTGGTTTTATTAGGGATTGCCTGATCCATGCTGTCCTGGAGGTGTTCGTAGAAGGCATTTGTAAGGGCTTCCGCAGCTTGGGTTGTGGTTTCCACTGGCTCAGGGGTCTTGAAGGATTCCACACCAGTCTTGAGTAGTGTGAAATTTGCTTTAGAGAAGTTCTTCACTGTGGTCTTTTTTGTTTGGGGTGGGGGCGGGATGTGGATTTCCAGTGAGATTAGTTTATGATCTGATCTCACCAATGAGGGATATACTTCCGGTGTGGAGCATTTTGTCCCCATGTTTGTGATGATGAGATCTAGTATATTTTCTCCTCTTGTGGGAACGGTGACTAGTTGTTCCATGGCATTTGAATTTATGAACTCCAGGAACCTTTGGGCTAGAAAGTTGGGGCTTGAGTAATGTTCCCAGTCTATATTCGGGTAGTTGAAGTCACCCAATATAATGGTGTTTGGAGATACATTTATATCATCCAGTGTCTTCAGGAAGGCTGTATGGGGTTCCTGAGTTTGAGAGGGTGGCCTGTAGCATGCTACAAATTGTAGAGCAGTTTTGCCTATGGTTAATTGCACCTGGATGGTTTCCGATGCTTCATGCATTGCCACCAACCTGGAGGTGTGGGTATCCTTGATGAATATGGATACACCCCCTCCTTTTGTGGTGTGGTCCGGGTTTTGGGGCCGGAACGCATGATATGAGGTAAAGCCTGATAGTGCCGGGGTGCTCTCAGGAGCCTTGAACCAGGTTTCAGTCACAGCACAGACATCAATGTTCTCCATACTGAGAAGGGTCTCGAGTGCATGCATTTTGAGATTTAGACTTCTGGCATTGAGCAGCATTACCCTTAGTTTCTTCCCATTTTTGTTTTCTAGGGTGGTAGGTTTAGAATTTGAGCCTTGCCTAAAAAAGGCACTATGGGAGTGGCAAGAGCCTTAGCCAATATCCGGAATCCCAGGGGTGACAGGTGCAAGCCGTCCCTTGCGAAGCAGCGTGGCTTGTCAAGCATGTCATCCCAGGCAGACAGACACTGGATCCCCTTTGAATGACACTAGAAATTAAGCCAATTGTTAAAGCTGATCATCTTGTCTCTATGTTGTGGCATCATTCTTGGTGAAGGAAGGATACTGCTCAGGGTCAGGGTCATACCTGCCTGGGCTACATAATCAGAGAGCTCCTCTATATCTCTTTTCATGTAGTCCAGGGAGGTACGTCTCAGGTCGTTCACACCAGCATGGACAATGTCTGTGTCATATTTGTACTTGCTGTGGAGTGACCCGAGTGCTTGTGTTATGTGGCGGATTCTAGCACCCGATAGGCAGCTTACTGTGACCCTCTCCTTGTTCAGCCTGGTGAGTGGGACGTCAGTGTGTCTGACTATGGAGTCACCTATGACAAGTATGTTTGGTGTTGTATTTGGCCTTAAGGGCTGTGACTGCTTTGCACACTGATTTTGTGGTTTATGTGTTGCCTGTGGTGTGTCATGAGGTGGCAGTTGCTTGGGTGTCTGCTTTAGAGGCCTCTGCTGTTTAGGTAAATTTTTGCTCAGAGCCTCCGAGTATGTCTTTGTGTGTTTATGTGTTTGATTCATTGTTGTGATAGCTTTATGTGAGACTGGTTTTGTGGTGTGTGTAGTTACCTTCTCCTCCTGTCTGGTCTTGCCAGTCCTGAGTTGAGAGAGCTCAGCCTCCAGTTTGGCTAAATAGCTGCATCTCTTGCAAGTATTTGTGTTATGTGGGAGGAGGAGAGGGTTGTCTGTGTACATGAGGCAATTGTAACATTGCCTCAAAATTCCCAGATTCACCAACTGGACAGGAGAGGATGCCAGCATCTGGCCCTTTGACATGATAGAGAAATTAAGAAGTTAGGGGTGTAACTGAATAAGAGAGGACTTAGTAAGGAAGTGGGTACTCCTGGAGGGGGGGTTCGCTAGTGAGGGACTTTGTATAATACAGAAGTGCTAAACCTGAAAAGAAGATGCTTTTAAGACAAGTGCTGAGCTTTTAGGAACAAGTGCTGTGCTTTTTAGTTAAGGGATATACTGTTTAGATTACTAGTAGAGCAGTTCTAAGGGAAAAAATGAAGAACAGACTTTATGGAGCCAGAAAAAGTTTAACCTTGTTAAACCAGTGCTGCCCGATGCTTAAAACATGCTAAAGCGTGCTTGATAGCAGGGGCTGGAAAGAGCCAGGAATTGACCCAAAACAGACAATAAAACTACAGTTTCAAGTCAGTAACCACTCCTACGGGGGGCAGGGAAGCTGCTCAATGTTTTTCACTGCCACTTATCAACAGAGAGACTTTCCTTTAGCCCAAGCAAAAATGGCCTCACAGAAACTTACAAACAGTTCAGAAACAGCAAGCCTGTAACTGAACTTTTTTAAATCTCAGAAAAGTGGGAAAAAAGCAAGATTTTTTTTTTGTTTTTGTTTTTTCAGAGATAGCAGAGGTTCACAAGTAATATCAAGTTATAACAGTGCAGTAAATGACCCCACACAAGAGTGCTAGGTCAAAGACAGAAAATATGCAAGTTTTGAGAAAAAAATGATTTAAAATTAATTGCAAACAGGAAATTCAGTAAACAGCTTTTGGTTGTGCTCTAAATACAGCTACTAATGCAGAAATCAAGTTTAACAAGCCAGAAAATGCTCAAACTAGGCAGCTATGCAGAAAAACTTAGCAAATAAACAGAGGAAAAATACTTAAAATCTCAAAAGTGGCTCCCTTCTTCTCTCAGCATTTTCTCCTCTTGGTGGGTGCTTCACCAACAGCCAACAAGCCTGAAAAGACACCAAAACCACGAGGCAACTAGGTTTTAAGAGAGGAAGATGAAGGAGTTTTGGAAATGACCCCTATTGGTCAATAAAACTACAGTTTCAAGTCAGTAACCACTCCTACGGGGGGCAGGGGAGCTGCTCAATGTTTTTCACTGCCACTGATCAACAGAGAGACTTTCCTTTAGCCCAAGCAAAAATGGCCTCACAGAAACTTACAAACAGTTCAGAAACAGCAAGCCTGTAACTGAACTTTTTTAAATTTTAGAAAAGTGGGAAAAAAAGCAAGATTTTTTTTGTTTTTGTTTTTTCAGAGATAGCAGAGGTTCACAAGTAATATCAAGTTATAACAGTGCAGTAAATGACCCCACACAAGAGTGCTAGGTCAAAGACAGAAAATATGCAAGTTTTGAGAAAAAAACGATTTAAAATTAAGTGCAAACAGGAAATTCAGTAAACAGCTTTTGGTTGTGCTCTAAATACAGCTACTAATGCAGAAATCAAGTTTAACAAGCCAGAAAAATGCTCAAACTAGGCAGCTATGCAGAAAAACTTAGCAAATAAACAGAGGAAAAATACTTAAAATCTCAAAAGTGGCTCCCTTCTTCTCTCAGCGTTTTCTCCTCTTGGTGGGTGCTTCACCAACAGCCAACAAGCCTGGTTAAGCAATGCATTCTACTACAGTGACCATCCCAACCTTAGGTCAATTATTACAGACGGCAATCAGTTTAAAGCTGATACAGAGCGATTAGCAAGGAAGAAGAAAGCAGAATATTTTTGTTTCATTTACTGAATGCAGGAACTAGGAAGTCAGGGAGACTAAGTAACTGGTATGGGCATCTGGACTGACAATCATTTCATTTTAACATTCACAATTTGTTTAATTTCACTTTTCTGATGCAATTAAAAAAACATATGTTATAATTGCTTTTGATCTACGATATCAAGTTGAGTTAACATATACATCTGGAAGATTTGAAATGAAAAGTAGATATTTTTGTACTTTATATAACATAGACTTATCCTGGATTCAATAAACGTCGTGCAAGAAAAGCACTATTCTTGCATGGAATGAGTCGTGTCCATATAGCACAGCAGCGCGCCTTGCATATTTATGTAGGCGCGTTGCTATTCAACATACACGGACATGAACCATCGATGGGTACAGGGGGCATGTTCAAGTAGTGCATGAACATTGCACATGCCCCCCTGCACTCAGAAAGTGCCGTATGGCACTTTTTAATAGGATCTGGCATAATATTAGATATTTACTCTAATATCATGCCAGCATTTCAGTATCCTAAGTGTTTGGTGACACTGAAATACACACAGCATCAGGAAAGCAATACAGGGGATGTGTGACATGTTCTGTGACACACCCCCTACATTGTAAAAGTGCCATACGACACCTCCACAACCCGCTAAAACAGGAATTGTGTGCAAATGCACAAATAATGGGGGATACATCCCTGGAAAGGGACACAACATACATATTGCCCTTACAAACATAGAAAGTTGACAGAAAACAGGTCATGCATTAGCACGAATTACCAAAGGATAGAAGTCTGAAAGCAAATGTATGCCAGTATTCCCTGACAGCAGTCTATGTGGACAAAGACACATATAATGGGGGGGGGGACAATAAAATATAGTCACATCTGAAAAATTGCCCTCACATACTTAGAAAGTTGATAGAAAACAGGATATGTATTAGCAGGAATATCTGAAAGATAGAATATAAATATAAAAGCCAAATGTATGTCATTATTTCTTGATTGCAGTCCTCAATGACTTCTCAGAACACCACAATACTCACTTAAATAACATAATACTATAATAATGATAATATTATAATTTTCTTTTTCTAACTGCGGTGGTGGTGCTGCGTTAGCTCTGTCGCCTGACAGTAAGACGTTTTCCTGTTCGATTCTCAGCTAGAGCGTCTTCTGTCTGGAGACATGCATGAATGGGTGTACCTTCGTTGAAGGTTGTGCATCAGGGCTGGCAACTCGGCATGTAAAAATCTACTGCCAATCATTAGCGGACCAGAGTTCCGCTGTGGTGACCCCTAACCGGGAAAAGCTGAAAGACACAACAACATTATAATTTTCTTTTTCTAGGCTATGGAATGTTTAAGCATAGCTAAGTGTGTGTGTGTGTGTGTGTTATGGCCCTCCACTTACCTTAGCTTAAACATCCCATAGGAGATAAATACAACTATACAGGTGAAATTTCCAAGTTGAGACAGTGAAGTAGTTAGAGTCCTGGCTTTACATGCAGGTGTTCATTGTTTGAGTACCAAGACAGGTAACATTTTTTATGGGAAAGTAGTGTTAAAATTATTTTTGTAAACTTAAATCATGTAGCAGCTGTTTTTTGTCAACCAGGGAAGTGTAGCTGTTGTGCATTGTTAGTGTGAGTGCATATAACATGTGAAATCACCCATGTACACACAAGTGCCCTATACAGTATAGTCACACCCCTTGCCAATATAAGGAAAGTACATAGAGATATGTCATGTAAAGTATATCATATACACTTAATGAAATCAGTCCTCTGATATATTTAAAAAATTAAAAGTGAGCAATGGTTAGCAATGCTCAGCTATGCTTATCACGTCTAACCATTACTAAGCAGCAGATAGATCAGCTAAGTGGATTTGTACACTGTTAAACACTGTTCAATAACTTCCCCTTTAAGCAGTGTTAAAACTGGCTTAGTGGATTTCCGCACAGCTTAGCAGAGCTTAACCTTTTCAAAATGGTCCAATGATAGCAAAGAATGGGAATATCACACTATTTAAATGGTACAGGTGGGAATACAGTCATAACCAGTTGTAGCTGATCTTTGCAGGCACTATGGCTGGCATAGGTGAGGGTGTGCACTTTCAGGTGCAACTCTGGGGCATCCAGGAGTCTAGAGTCATGGTTGGACTCCTAGTGAAAGACCATGAGGGAAAACTGCTGCAGGGCCAGTACCAGGGCTCACAATATAAAGTGGAGGCCTGGGACCGTCTCACACGTGATCTCACCAGTGCTACTGGCATCCCTCGAACTGGTGAGCAGGTCCAGCACCATTTTGCTGACCTCAAGCATAGGATAATGGAACACTTAGACCAGTGACCCAAGACACATGGGCATAGAATGTCCCAGCAGTGTGTAAGTATCAGTATCAGTTAGTGTTTACCAAAGTCCATCCTGAGTATGTGATTGACAGGTATGTTTAAATGTTTATCTCCTGTACAGCTGCAGATGAGAGGGCTATGAACATGGACACCCATGCCAACAGGTTGTTAAGGCTGCTCCAGGAGGCTGTTGATTACAAATCTAGCTTTTAGTTTATAGGCCAAGTAATACAAAGATGTAGATTTTCTGCTAGCTAGACTAATAATGATTTACAGGATATCCATTAATAAAAGTGTGCCAGATAATACAAAGGTGTTGATTGTCTACTGCCAGTAGGTAAAATGCATACTGTATTTAAGGAATAAATGATGTTAGCTAGACTAATAATGATGTATAGGATATCCATTAATAAATGTGTGAGTACCCTTTAATAAAATTACAAACACCAGACTGTTGTGTTTACTGTGGTATGTTGTGGTAGGAATATAAATGTGAACAGGTTCTGCACAGCAACTATGGCTCTGACAGCATAACTTAAATGAGACTCATCTGAGAAAGATTGTGGAGCTGTAAAACAGGATATAAAACTACATGAAAGGTTCCTTGCACCAAGATCTGAACTCTAAATAGCAATGTGTAAAGTATTTTACTGTACCCCCTGCAGCATTGCCATTTGTTAACCATTGCCTTCCATATTGTAATATCTCAAATACACAGTACAAGAACTATCTTCCATGCATGAATGTCAGAATTGCTAGGTTAGATCATCCAACCCAGAGAGTATTATGCAGAAAACTGTCAAATAAGAAAAGCAGTACCCCAGTAGCTCATAGTGATGAAACACAAGCTTGGTGTACCTTTTTGGACAAATGGACACAGTTTGAATCCTGGGAGTGGTAGTAAGCTGTATGCATATTTTCACCCAATAATATGTGAATATGTGTAGAAATAGTCAGGTAGTGTTAACAGAAATTTCCTCCACAGGTCTGCCAAGTAAGGAAATGTTTGTAGTAGCTGTAAGAAGGCTTTACTAATATAGTGTGTAAAACACTTCCACTGTCCAACCCCATGCCTGCAAATGACAGCACAATACATACACACAAGACTCAAGTGTCACTCTGTCACAGCTAGTGATCACTACTGCCAATAACCAGAGAGACAGATAGAAATCCAAGTGGAGTATGTCAGTAGCACATTTCAGTGTCACATACATAACCCTGAATATGTGAATATGTGTTGAAACAGTCAGGTAGTGTTAACAGAAATTCCCATCACAGGTCTGCCAGGTAAGGAAATGTTTGTAGTAGCTGTGTTCAACACTACCACTGTCCAACCCTGGGCCATAAGTAGATGTAAAGTGAGTTCAGACCTGGTGGGTAATGAGCAGAGTGATGATCAGTACAGTTGTGAAATATTGAAGCCTATATAGTTGTTAATTGACTTCCCTCTCTCTCCCCACCCCTATCTGCATCAATAATAAATACACATAATCAATGGATATGTTTTCTCCAAACCTACTGTTGAGACATGTGTCCTATTATTCTACAAATATTGAATTGTGTGAATAATAATGAACCTCATTCAAATACTATCATTGGTGGCCTGTTGCTGTCAATGTAACCTGCATAACATTATAATGCTTACTGCGGTTCCATTTCTGCATGTGTTCTGTCTGCTATGCAACTGTTTCAAAACTGTTTTATGGACTCAATTGGAACACCCATGCATGGTGTTATAACTAATCTTGAAGTGTGTTGTTCACAACTAACCAACATATTTTGTAAAACCTCAACACCATAGCACATCTGGGAAGGCAGATCCTGGTGGAAACACCTGTCCTGCCTCATCTGGCCATGACACTGGGCCCCAGCACATCTGGGACCCAACCTGGGACCTCCTCATCCGCTGGCCCTCCACCACCTTCTGGTGCAACTGCCTCAGGGGGCAGAGCTCATCCTCTCCTGGGAGCGGGCATGGACAGGAACCTGTCACCCATAGTCAGATCTGGGATTTGGTGCACAGTGTCATCCAGAAAGAGTTTGGTGGTCAGTTGTGGCAGATTGAGAGCCCCCAGCACAGCCATCTTTGGGGCCATGAAGGTGCAGTGGTGACTGTCCATGGGTGGGGACCTCAGTATCCATTTGGGGGCTCATGGGCATTCAATTCCCAACCACCCTCCCTATCCAAGGTGTTTACCCCTCACATGGGTCATATACTGCCCCTGTCTTGTCTGTCTTGTTGGTCTTCCTACCCACTTACCTCCCAATTTTACCTACTACCCTTCCCCAACATCCCACTCTCAAAATAAAGGGCATATGTTCCCCCCAAAAATTTCATCCTATATATAGCTGTCCATTTTGCACACATGTCCACAGGACACGTAATCTGGTCCAATTGGCTTGACAACACATTACTGTTGACCTCATCCCTCTCTCTGGGGTTTGAGTGTCCAAATTCACCTTCAAATTCTGTACAAATGCAAAGCTGTTTCTGTATAAGAAATGGACAGCTATGGACCTTCCCTACACCCGTCCTGGACATCCCTAGCTATCTTTCATATTTTTTTTCCCTCAGCGTGCCCCTTTTTCACCACTTTCCTATCACCTATTTTTCTTTTCTTTTAAAGAAATTAGCGCAGATGTAAGCTGGAGTAAGCAAGTTTGCGCAATCCTATATGAAGCCAACACAGATTAAGCATCTGTGCATTTCACCATTGCTGGCATTGCTTAGCATTGTGCAAACCAGTGCAAACCCACTTAAACTGCTTACAACCTCATTTAATCACTCTGTTTCCATGAGCTACTGTTCTGCCTAGCAACAAAATAATCAGCCCTGCTAATTCTCGAACCCAGGGTCCTGAACACCATAGTCAGAGCTATAGGGATTACTGATGCTTTTACAAACATATCATTCAGTAGTGTCATTCTACAGTAGGGAAAAGATTCTGTTGAATCAGTCAGGTTTTGTATATATGCATATACACATGTATATATGTCTGGAGAGGCATATATATTGAAAAATATATACATAATATAAATAAAGTTATACATATAAAATACACACACACATAAATATATATATATATATATATATATATATATATATATATATATATATATATATATATATATATATATATATATACACACACACACACATATATATATTTATATATGTATATCTGTGTGTGTATAAAATAAATATATACAAAAAGAAAAAAATATATATATAGATGTATATATATAGATATGCTCATAACATGTAGTGGAGTCATACCTCAGAACCATACCTCTCAACCTCTTAGTGTAAGAAATCTGGCCAAAGGCTGTCCAAATGGGGGGACAATGGGCCAAAATTAAGGACATATTTTAAATAGTGCTCTTATAACTGTATAATGTTGCCAGAGTCACATGGTTTGTTTCAGCATACATGTTTGAAGGATGTGAGTTATGAAACTGAAATGTAGGTCATCATTTACTGTCAGAAATCCTCAGAACATCACAGAGATTTACCAGGGAAATAAAAATAATGAATCTGTGGAACAGACCAGAAATCTGAGCAATAAATCTGGACATTCTGAAACAATCCAGCCCGTCGAGAGGTAGGCACAGTACCCCTTAGTGCAATGATTATGGACCAAGCCTGACAAAGTGGGGGGAGAAATCCATGAAAATTGGGACATATCTGAAATTCTGTAGCAGATAAGCTGACACAGTTGCTGCAGTAACATCCTCCTGTCTTTCCTAACATATATTGACTGAAATAGCACAAGTCCAACACTCAATTAATTCACAATAATTAGTGACTTAAATCCTCACATCATCCCACTAATGTTTCAGAAAGACACAGCACTTATGGCGGCCAGGCAACAATGCATCCTACAAATATCTGGATGTAACATCACATTATGGAAACTACACTATGGAGACTACACTCAGCTGCTAAGCATGTCACCAAGCACCATCCAAACTACAGTCAGACTGACACAATGCTTACCCAAATCCATTATGGGGAATTACACATGTATTTGCACATATATCAGGCACTATAGAGATGTAACAGCACTGAAAAAGAGACAACAGTGTGAAAGTGCATACCCACAACCAATTTCACCACAGACACAGTGACATACCAGTAAGCCAAATGAACAGTATAGTATAAGGACTGTGTGAGAAAAAACATCTCAACATGTTTGCCACTCGCACACTACCCCATACATATACTGGCCCAATTCACAGTATAGTATGACACCTGACTGTGGTACGGGACATGTCTCAGTCTCCTCCTACAAAAATATACAGCAGCATGCACAGACAATGGAGCAGCATGCACATGCAGAAAGAAAAGGAGCCATAGCACATATAACTACCCCCTCCATACACAAGCCAAATAACATTGACACACTACACTGCTAAATAATCCTGACAGTCTGTCAACAATCTCCAGAAATACGCAGACCTCTCAACTGTTCAGAGTCCCACAGAATATCCAGGCTTTGTCCTCACATATAAGGCCTCTTACACATAACATGTCCAGCAGACTGATACATCACTGGGATGGTATCAGGAATGAAGGCACTAAATAATCACATCACAAACCAGACAAAAGATACTACTCAGAAATAAAATCTGGGCTAAATGGAGATCTACCAAATGTCCTACAACCCACCTCCAATTTAAACAGCTAAGAAATGCTACAAAGAAAGATATTCTTAGAGACAAAAAAGACTACTACCTACATCTTCAAAAAAACAATCAACAAACTCCACAAAAATTCTGGTCTGCCATAAACAAACTCCTACAGCCAGGTCACACTACTACTCCAGACCCAATAGGTTTCAACAAAAGTAACTCCAACCTGATCCCTGACGCCTTTAATAACTACTTTACAGAAGCCATTCAAGCCCTGGCTAATTCTTTACCGCCCATTGCTGTATCCCAAACAAATATCTGTAATCCTACATCACCTACCTTTCAGATACAACCAGTATCTACAGCTCTCATCTGTAAGCTACTTCAAAAATTAAAACCTTGCACCCCTTCTGCTGACCGACTCCCATCTGAATACCTGCAAATAGCTGCAAAAGCCATAGACTATCCAATTTCTATCCTTATTAACAGAACTATCTCTGAAGCCAGAATCCCTACTCTACGGAAGATATCTGATATCATCCCTTTACATAAAGGAGGACCATCTACAGAGCTTTCTAACTTTCGCCCTATCGCTTTACTCTCCCCATTAGCTAAGATAATGGAAAAATGCATTCACAAGCAACTACTTAAAGGGGCACTGGCTCATGGATTTCTGCTTCGGACCGAAGCTCAAACACTGTCACTCACTTGGGAAATCACCTCCCATTTTTGTGACATCACTCATGACATAATCACGATCACACCCACGATATTGAGTTACTTAAAAATACCTGCAAACTTCTATTCCAGTCGTGTTTTGCTTCCTGTGATATAAAACACTGAGTACTTTGGTTCCCCTGCTACAAATGTTGCTCGCTAGTTTTTCTGTATTGTTTTTTTTAGATAAGAATTATTTAATCAGTAAATTCAAAAAAGTTTTAGAAAGTGTATGCATTTTTGTACTTGTTTGTCGCTAGACAATTGCTCTAATTTCCTAAATGTTAGCTCACATCATATCTCTCAACTGCCCAATTTTTGAAGTTCCGATTTTTTTTTTGGCTCATAGTAAGGGTATAACATAACAATTGGCACACTTACCTGACGGCAGTAGCTGTGCGATTGGTAGCAGACTAACTGTATGTTTAATATGATCTTGTGTGTTGAGCTGTGTGGCTCAGTATGGAAATGGAAAACTGTTTTGATCGCTGAATATTTGTATTGATTGCAAATTCCTCTAACAGGATTAAATCTTCGTTTTGTGAAACTGCTTATAGTTAACATTAAGAGAGACCTGGCGATGCGTTAATTAAAAGTAACAACGTGCACGCTTCTTAGCATCCATTTCCTCAAAGTCGAGGTCATTGTCTGTTGCTTTTAAATGCAAATGTTTTCCGTTTATAGTGGTTAGATTAAGTGAAGGCATCGTTTAACCAAAGCAGGGTGTAACTGGAGTGATTTTTAGGTCTGTGATGCAGTTTTAGATTAGTTTTAACTCACGGTGCATAACTTTCCGAACGTGTGGCATTCCTGGGATATTTATATTTTGCAATAATTCAACGGTTGCAATCTTGAATTTATTATTTGAATATTTTGATCTTATCAAGCAATGCGTTCAAGTTTACTGTGGTGAACACCATTGTCTGCTAAAGCTTCCTTTGCTTTCATTTATTTGCTGCAAACATGCATGTTTTAGTGGGCACTTGTGCTAGTTAAATGCTGGCTAGTATTGCAATCTTAAAATGGAAGTGTACAGGTCGGTCAGTAATGTGTGCATCCTCACTCAGAGTTCATCACATCTATTTCTTTTATTCTGATCCTCAAACAAAAACAGCACAATTTATGCATAGACTACAGTCTAAAAGTGTGCATTCTCAGGCTGAATATGCATATCCATTGGTTTAAATCAATAATAAAGCATTCTGGTCTTAGTTTGGTGATAATTAATTGACTATAACAGCAACTGAAATGCAAGGTGGTGACAAGGCACCCTCCTCCCGCCCACACCCCTGTGGCTCTAAATGTTCCAACTGGGAAAAGCTTAAACTTGAGGTAAGGACAATATTTCCTCACCACACACTCCAGTTGTCTGAGAGTCATATCACCTACAGTCAACAAATGGGAATCCATGTGATAATGTTGAACTGACATGAGTAGTTGAGTATTCCATTGAATAATCCCAGTGGTTGCACAGATACCATTATTTACCTTGTACCAATGTGTGACAGTACAGCATTTCTGAAAACATGAGCAACACATCAGGCTTACTTTGACAGGACCTTGCATTGTTCTAATGGAATATAACATTCTTGCCAATAGTTGTGGGAGCTACATACACATTGGGGATTCAGGTCTATATTGAGTTACACTTTTTTTCTGACCCAGATGTCCTATTTTTGAGAGGAATTTTATTGTTCCTAGACAACAAAGGTAGATTCTAAGTGGCATTATTTCCCATTATTTTTTCAAAAATAGGAAATTTCTTTTATAGTTTAGCTGTCTGTCAGTTTAATGATTAGCTGTCTAATGTGCCCATACAGCTGTACTTTTAAATTATTTAATGACCTCATGTTCAGAATTTGCAGTGTATTTTGTGCTTTTAAAACATCTGCTCTGAATTGTTTTGGTGTTCCAATGCAGCAATGCAAAAGTAAGCATGTCATGTGTGTGTCTTGGAATGTTAAAAAAAGGTTTTACACCTGATTGTATGTTTGGGTGCACCTTTGCAGAATAACGTGATGCAGAAATAAGGTGTGGTAGATAACAGGCACCAAAATGCAGCATGTATAGGTCTCTTTAAAAAAAAAAAAGTTTATCTTATACATGAATAATTTTACATGTTTTAAGACTCTAAAAATCTACTGCCAATCATTAGCGAGCTGGCAACTTGGCACTGTAAACATCTATTGTCAATCATTAGCGGACCGGAGTTCCGCTGTGGCGACCCCTAACCGAGAAATATATATATATATATATATATATATATATATATATATATATATATATATAGAAGAAACCAAGAACCAAATGCAGGCAGTCAGCAAAGTCAGCAGTGTCAGCAATATCAGTAATAAAAACGTAATCAAATCTCAAATAGATTAGAGAAATCCACTTCCACAGCCACGATACAAACAGGATTTATTGATTAAAAACACCATAAACACTAAAAGAACGTAAGCGCTTTCACGGACTGCATGTCCGCTTCCTCAGACGTACAACCATACTAGAGCACCAAGCTTATATAATAGAACTAAGTCATTCAATTAAATAATTAAAACATTTGATAATTAATTAATTAATTAGATCAACAGCTGACTTGGAACACATTAATCAATCAATGAATAAAATCCTAGGATATAGATCAAATACAATAAGCAAGTTAAAAACATAGTACAATAAAATTACCTAAGAGGTCTAGCTTGTAAGAAAGGTTTAAGAGGAACAGATTCATTTAAGCCATGTCCATATTGTGCACCTAACCTAAGGATCCATTTAACCTCCGCTGTTTCTGTCTGGTTAACAATGTTACCTAACCTTGGATTATGTGGAACTATATGAAGGATCTGAAACAAAAAGAAATGTGATGGATCATTACTTAAGACATGTTTGGCAATG
Organism: Protopterus annectens; assembly: GCF_019279795.1. NCBI lineage: Eukaryota > Metazoa > Chordata > Ceratodontiformes > Protopteridae > Protopterus > Protopterus annectens. The sequence continues at coordinate 923,475,069 of NC_056734.1, forward strand.
GCACTATGTGTTTCCTTCCTATTGACACAATAATAGTGATCACGAATCCTTTCACGTAATGACCTATTAGTTTTACCCACATAGTAACAAAAACAAGTGTTACAGTGGGCCACATAAACTAAATTTCTCGTATTACAAGTCCCTGTGTATCTAATATTCCATAAAACCCCCGTATCAGGGTGCCTAAAATATCTCGACTCATCAATATGGCAACATTGTGGACACTTCCCACATTTCTTAGTGCCTCGCATCCATATTGGATAAGCTTCTTGACATCCATTATCAGAATAGCATATCTTCTGTTGTAACGTCTGACAATTTTTAAATACAAAGGTC
>NC_056734.1:923475904-923595904 GCF_019279795.1 Protopterus annectens
GCTAATTAAAGGATTGTGGTGTGGACTTCTGACTCCAATTGTCTTTTCATCTTTTATATAACACTTTAAGAGAAAATGTTTATTTATACACGTTAAGTAGGAAAGAGCTTTTAGTGAATGAAAAAATGGCGATCATTTATTTTTTTAGTAATACCCTGCCATGACATGCTGTTCTTGTTTTTGAATGGGCATTACTTGTTCATTAATACCCTGCTGAAGGGCAATCATTCTCCAATATGGTTTTAATGTTGGAAATGTCCATTTTCTAACATATTTTAGACAAACTGTAAACAGTTTGTCTTGCTTCTTAAACACATATTTTAATGACTTTAGTAGCAGATCAGATATCAGTGCAGCCAGAGTGCAATCAAAGACAGTATAGCTTAAAATGAGAGTGAACATGTATAATAGATTTAATATTACATGAATTACTAGCAGACTCAGTGGAAGCAGGCAAATATGGCAAAATGTTAGACATGGCTAGTCTTTACTTGAGTGATAATTATGCAATAAGACCTAATTACTATTCTGTGTCCATGAAGCATTCCCAGCCAGAACGAGACTGGTTACCATATGTACTTACTCCACAAGATAAAAACACAAGTCACTTGCTGCTTGAAAACCTCTTTATTATATATTCATATTTTCCCCTTATTGTTAGTTTACTACTTTTAGTTTCCAATGACTAGAGGAACTGACATAATACGAAAAGGAAGAAAATGTATAATAGGGTTTTAAAAAGTGAGCAGTTTGTGCATCTTGCCTTCTGCATTATAATAATGTACTATGTAAGCGTGGACACATACATTTCATTTGTATGTAGTATACATCAGTTCTATATCTGCTAAATGAGAAAAGACATGGAAGTCCATTGTTCAATGTCATTATGTAAAAAGGTAAGCAATTTCTGTCTGAAATAATACAATTTTGTAGTAGCAATAATCCACAAATGGGTATGTTTAATGTACTTAATGTATCCATGGCAAACTCTTTTTGACCACTTGAGACCCACCCTCATGATCACATCATGCAAATCGTCTGTAAATCCTACACCCACGGACAGACTTGGACTACTGATTTATTTATATATTTATTTACTGACATTTGATTAATGGTAAAGGCTGACTGTGTAAAACCCCATTTACAGAGGCATTTTTAAGAATAATAATTTTAGAATCTTCAAAAAAAAAATTGCAGTTTAAATAAGTATAACATTAGCCATAACAAAAAAGAATTGGTTAAGAATTGATACAAGGTATATGTCAATCATTTATATTTAGAAAAATTTTAGACAGTTTGTGGAGAAATTATAGGTAAATTACTGTAATACAAATAGGAATTGCAATATGAGATGAAGGAAAAATAGGCTTGTCTTATATTAGAGAGAAAGTCATAGAAGTTAACTAGATGGCAGTAAGGAGGTACTGTATAAGGAATGGAAAGGTGCTTGTTCGTTTTTACAAATATAAATTATCCTAGTTTTGAACAAGAACACAGCCATATCTTAGCTAGGAAGTCTTTCAAATTGGTTTTGAAAGATCAACAAACGCAAAAAGTAGCAAACTAGTGAAAACAAAAACCAGAAGACAAAATTACCCTGTACTTGTGAACGCCAAGGGAATTCTTGTATAGTCCACACTTGTAAGACAAACAGATCTGTAGTAATATATAGATGTGATTAGTAGTACCATATGTATCTTATATATTTTTATATTTGTTTTATATTTAGTATTTATTTAGATACTGTAATAATGACATCTTAGCGATGCTTTTAATCTTTTTAATGGTTCATAAGTTTTGTTGATTTTGTTTTAAATTCATTCATAGATTCACCTCATTAGTTGTTAGGACACTACACCTTTAACTAATTGAAGCACAGAACTGTAACCTAGCAACGGCACCTTTTTGGCGCCAAAACCAGTATTTAAACCTTGGTTTTTGTCAGAATCTGTTTGTCTGAAGAAGTCCCACTATTAGTGGGACGAAAAGCGCCTCACAGTATTGGTTCAATAAAGCTTTTGGAGAAATCTTTTTTACTACTTGATTCATATGGATATTTAATCACATAGGACCTCTTTGTGGACATTTATTTAGCATCTAACATAACTGATTTTATCCTGGATTCTGTCTACAGCAGCCATTTGAGTGTGGAGAACTTACAAGTGTGGACTATATAAGAATTCCCTTGGCGTTCACAAGTACAGGGTAATTTTGTCTTCTGGTTTTTGTTTTCACTGGTTTTGAAAGATGGCAGGGTGGGTATAGACCTGATTGATACAGGTAAGGAGTTCCAGGCCTTAGCAGCCTTGTATGAGTATAGACAGTACCCAGCAGATTTGCTAAGTTTATAGACAGACTGGAGTTCTTGGTCACTGGATCACAATGACCAACTGGGAACATAGCTGTGTTGAATGCTTTTTAGTGCTGGACAAGCAGTTGGATGATGGATAATTGTACAGGTGGGAAGAGATTGTGTATATATTAGTTGACGTGGCAGTTCTAACCAGTTTAGTCTTTTCAGTGATATACAGTGGTAGGCTCTGAAAGGGGTATGTGCTGCAAATTTAACGACTTTGTTATAACATTGTTCAAGTTTCAATTTTTTTGAAGCCTGCAGGTTAGTAAGGATGGGAGCACCATAAAGAAGTGTAAGGAGGAGATAAGTAGTGGCATGTGTAGTTTTCATTGCATCGGTGGGAAAGTTTTTGGCTCTGTAAAGCATCCCTAGTTTTTGATGAGTTTGAATTATGCAATTTTGTGCATGCAGGTCGAATGTAAGATTATCATCCATTATCACCCCAAATAGTTTGATATAAGAAGTGACTTCATTGGTTGTATTATCAAGAGAGAGGGCTTTACATTTATGTTTCTCTTGAGAGAGGGATTTAGAGGAAAAAAGTACTAGTTTGGTGTGCTTTGGGATAAGCATGAGTTGTGAGTTACAAAGCCATGGTTTTGGCCAGCTAAGACCTGCATGCAATCAACTGAACGCATAAGTGAAGTTAAGTAAATTTTTATCTGCACTTTTTTCAAATAATACAAGATTTAAATTAATTTGCTTGTGTTGCATTGAGCAATATCTAGCTGGAAGTTATGACTCTGTTTTTTCAGTTAAGGCTTGTTAAAAAACCCGCATAGCCAGTGATAAGTGGAGGTAGTTTACTTCATTGTTATTCAGTTTCTGTCTTATACAAGTGGTACAGTGAATTATTTTCTGTTTAAACTGTGAGCTTTGGCCAGCTAAGACCTGCATGCAATCAAATGAATGCATAAGTGAAGTTAAGTAAATTGTTATATGCACTTTTTTCAAATAATACACAATTTAAATTAATTTGTTTGTATTGCATTGAGCAATATCTAGCTGGAAGTTGAGACTCTGTTTTTTCAGTAGGTCCCCATCCACCCTCCCTGTTTTTGTTTTGGTGTTAATCTTGGTGGCTTTGAAACTGCCTGCCCCACTTGTAAATTTGCACTTGGATACTTCTCCTGGGCCTATCTCATTTGCTCACTCAAAAAAAAAAATGTATCTGCTTTTACTGTATTTGTATTCTTCCTACTTTATTTTGCTTTTGTGTCATCTTAAAAGTACTCAGTTGTATTTATTACTGCTTGGTGTAACTCATTCTAAGCCTTTTAGCTTAAGCACTCGGGCTTCAGACCAGTTGTTTTACATTAAGAAGGTTTGTGGTCTGCACTGTAGTGGCAGAACAGGTAGCTTACATCCATCTAAGTTGGGAACTGCTGATTGAGGGCTCAGTGTCTGTTATTCTAAAAGTGTATTAATTCTGGTTTAAGCACTTGGGCTTCAGGCCAGTTATTTTACATTAAGAAGGTTCATGGTCTGCACTCTTGTGAGAGGAGAGGCTGGACTCTGCCCTACTGAGCTGGGAATTTCTGGTTAAAGGCTTATAGTGCCTGCATATTTGAACTGTTTCTTACTGAAATTGGTACACCTTGCTTGCTGTAGCATAGACTAGATCCAGGCCTGCTGAATCTAGCTTTGTTTGTATGCTTGTTGTTGTTTGCTTGTTATTTCCCTGAAACGCTAATTCCACCTAAAACGCTGCTTTTCAGCGGTTCTGTGGATCCCTAGTGATATCTGCATTGCTTACTGTCCTTATTTCCTTGTTTCACTTGAAAGAAAGTTACTGTTTGTCGTTTTTGCATTTAAGTTACCTGGCACTTGCTCACTAAAGCAATTATATAAGTCAGCACTAAAAAATTAAAAGCACTGCACCCTCACAAACTCCCCTTGAGTACCTTGTTCCCCATTGGCCCTTTTTTTCAATTATAAAGGAATTCCCAATACTATTCTAGCATGTCCAAAGGTCAGTTGTCAATCTCCTATCCGGTCCAGCTGGTGAATCTTGGAATCTTGAGGCAATGTTACAGCTGCCTCATGTACACAGATAACCCTCTCCTCCTCCCAACAAATTCCAACACATGTGAGAGATGCAACCATATAGCCAAACTGGAGGCTAAGCTCTCTCAACTCAGTACTGGCGTAACCAGTCAGGAGGAGAAGGAAACCACACTCACTACAATTCCAGTCTCACATAGACCTACCACGACAGCAAACCAAACACATAAACACACAAAAACATACTCGGAGGCTCTAAATAAAAATCTGCCTAAGCAGCAGAGACCTTCAAAGCAGACACCCAAGCAACCGCTACCCCAAAATAAAACACGTGCAACACATAGCTCACAAAGCCAGTGCGCTGAACAGTCACAGCCCTTAAGGCTAAACAACACACCTGATACACTTGTAATAGGTGACTCTATCATCAGGCACACTGATGTCCCGCTCACCAGGCTGAACAAGGAGAAGGTCAGGGTGAGCTTCCTGTCGGGCACTAGGATCCGCCACATAACACAAGCACTCAGGTCACTCCAAGGCAAGTGCAAATATGACTCAGTCATTGTCCATGCTGGTGTGAATGATCTGAGACGTATCTCCCTGGACTACATGAAAAGAGACATAGAGGAGCTCTCTGAGCATGTAGCCCAGGCTGGTATGACCCTAACCTTGAGTAGCATCTTACCCTCACCAAGAATGATGCCACAATATGAAGACAAGATGATCAATTTCAACAATTGGCTTAAGTATTGATGTCATTCAAAGGGGATCCAATGCCTGTCAGCCTGGGATGACATGCTCGACAAGCCACGATGCTTCACTAGGGACGGCTTGCACCTGTCACCCCTGGGCTTTCAGCTATTGGCAAAGGCTCTTGCTACCCCCATAGTGCCTTTTTTAGGCAAGGCTCAAAAGACAAACCCACCTCCATAGGTATCACAAGGGATAAGAAACTAAGAGTAATGCTACTCAACGCCAGAAGTCTAAACCTCAAGATGCATGCACTCGAAACTCTCCTTAGCATGGAGAACATCGATATCTGTGCAGTAACAGAAACCTGGTTCAAGGCTTCCGAGAGCACCCCAGTACTACCAGGTTATACCTCATACCATGCTTTTTGGCCCCAAAACTTGGACCGAACCACAAAAGGAGGGGGAGTATCAATATTCGTCAAAGATACCCACACCTCCAGGTTGGTGGCACAGCACAAAGCATCAGAGACTATCCATGTGCAACTAACAGTGGGTAAAACTGCCTTCCAGTTTATAGCCTGCTACAGACCACCCTCCCAAACCCAGGAACATCACTCGGCCTTCCTGAGAACACTGGAAAATATGAAGGTCTTTCCAAACACCATTATATTGGGTGACTTCAACTGCCCAAACGTAGACTGGGAGCATTACTCTAGCTCCAACACCCTAGCCCAAAGGTTCCTAGAATTTATAAACTCAAATGCTATGCAACAACTTATTACCACTCCCACAAGAGGGGAAAACGTACTGGACCTGATCATCACCAACATGGGGACTCTATGCTCCAGACCAGAAGTGTATCCCTCACTGGTAAGATCAGACCATAAACTAATCTCGCTGGATATTCACATCCCAACCACACCCCCTGCCCAGAAAACCGCAGTGAAAAACTTCTCTAAAGCAAATTTCACACTCCTAAAAACCGAGGTGGAATCCTTCAAAGCCCCTGGGCCTGTGGAAAATATGGCCCAGACCACAGAATCCTTTACAAACACATTCTATGAACACCTTCAGGAATGCATGCATCATGCAATCCCAAATAAAACCAAGACCCAATCCTCCAAAGGCAGACGCCCTGTCTGGTGTACCCCAGCCATAAACAAACTATACAATAGAAGGAGGAAGCTAATACATGATAGAGAAAAATCCCAAAAAGGGAAGGCATCTCTGATCAGTATTAGCAAAAAACTACAGGCACTCATGAAATCGTTTAAGGACAGCTTAGAGAGAAAAATTGCACAGGACACTAAGGATAATCACAAGGCTTTCTTTAGTTATGTTAGGAACCTGGGTGGGAATTCCCAGATATGCTCAGAATTAGTCCAAAATGACAAAAAATACACCGAACCCACAGACATTGCCAACATCCTAGCTGACAGGTTCAGCACAAACTTCTCACCCCCCTCCCCACCAAAAGGGCAAATATCTATCCCAGCAGAGTGTTGCCCCCGTGACATCTCAGATGCTCAGGTAAGAGCCACCCTCACCAAAGCAAAAAATACAGCATCAATGGGACCAGACGGTGTCCCGGGCTGCGTCCTACATGAACTCCAAGAAGAGCTAAACCCAAACATAAAACTACTGTTTAATCTCAGCCTTATTACAGGATATGTACCCAAAGAGTGGTGTACAGCAACAGTGGTTCCTCTCCACAAAGGTGGTGCCTCAAAGGATCCTGGAAACTATCGCCCCATAAGCCTGACTAGCTTGGTCTGCAAAGCTATGGAAAGGATCATCATGGACCTCATAAATAAAGATATTGAGAACCTACAGACACTGGATCCTACCCAGTTTGGCTTTGTTAAGGGCAGATCCTGCCTCTTAAACCTTGTCAATTTCTTTGAAACAGTCACCAAGGCCATTGACGAGGGGAAGGTGGTCCACACAGCCTACCTGGACCTCGCAAAAGCCTTCGATACAATACCCCACTCGGGCATTATAGATAAGCTCACCAGCTTAAATATAAACCCCTATGTCACTAGATGTGTTGCAAACTGGCTCAAGGACAGAACCCACATGGTTAGAATTGCTGGAGCCATGTCAGACTCCAAAGCAGTTACAAGTGGCATCCCACAAGGCTCAGTCCTGGGACCTCTCTTGTTCGGTATATATTTCTCGGAGGTACAGGCAAACATGGAAGGACTGTGGCTGACCAAGTTCGCAGATGACTGCAAACTGGGTGCCATAATCGACTCTCCAGCCGACACAAGCATCCTCCAAAAGGGCCTCATAGAAACAGACAACTGGTGCCAGAGCCATGGCCTCAAGCTAAATGCCAAAAAGTGTATAGTCATCCCCTTTGGTAAAAACAAAGTGCCCACAAATTACCACATAGGTGGTAATCCATTAAGTATGGAAGAAGTAATTAGGGACCTGGGGACCCAAGTTGATAGCAATCTCTCATTTGACAGCCACATGACCAAAGTGGTTAGAAAAACATTTTATATAGCCCACCTAATCATGAAAGGATTCACATCTAGATCAGGGGAGGTCATTGTGCCTCTTTACTCATCCCTCATCAGGCCCATAATTAAGTACAATGCCCCTTTTGGGATGTACCTTACCAGACACCTGCAGCAACTGGAAAGACCCAAAAAGTATCTCACCAAGAGGATCAAAGGGCTCAAACAGATGCCATATGCTGCCCAGTTAAAGAAACTCCAGCTCTACTCAGTGGCATACCGCCTGCTCAGAGGCGATCTGTGCCTGACGTATAAAGCCATGTCAAACCCGGAATTAATGGACATGCTGCACCTCAGAAAATCCAAATCCCATCGAGCTACACGCTCAAGAGACTTGAACCACAGCACTGAAATAAATAAGACATGCTGGAGGGACAAATTCATAACCCAGAGGCTCCCTTCACTCTTGGAATAAAATCCCAGTCCAGGTTAGGCAGAGTCCCTCATTGACTCTCTTCAAGAGGAATCTTGATGAGTGGATTGGAGATCGTAGGTTAACTCGGGTATCACTTCTGTGTCACTGTTACACAGAGGCACAGTATACTAACCTCAAAAAAGGGCATAGCAAAAATAATTTAAAATGGGTGGCGAAAGCCAAACACACTCTGGCTAGGCTTATAAATGCCCTAGGGCAGATAGCCAAGTATGAACTATGAACCTATGTTTAAGTGGCTGCTAAAGCCTTCTGAATAATTTTCTGGAGGTGCACCACATTGTCAGATGTGCTAATGAGAGTGGAATCATCTGTGTATTGTATTGGGTCTAGAATTAATGCTCGAGCGGCCGTTTCACCGAATGTGAAACAGCCGGGCGTACTTATGCAAAAGTGATTTTCACTAAAAAAGCACTTTTGTGTAAGTATGCCTATTGTGGAGATCTAACTACAGTGGGGATAAGGGAAAATTCCCTTATCCCCACTGTAGTGTAACCTAGGAGTGAGAATATAAAAGTAGGGGGGGTGCAGGGGGGCTTGCCCCCCTGCAAAAACGTAAATGTAATATTTATTTATTTATTTATTTTTTGAACACACTTTAACGAAAGCACTTTTTCGGTGAAAGTGCTTTTGTTGAAGTGTGTCCTGTGATAGTGGATTTGGACTGTTGAATTTTCGTTCAACAGTCTTAGATGCATTGTATTAGGGTGGCCTGTTGTGTGGATGTATAGAGACTGCGAGTGAAAATGTTAAAGAGGAGAGCACCAAGGACAGAGTCTTGTGTTACACTGCTGATGAATGGGACGTAAGGAGATAGCACAGAGTGCCATTTTACTGACTGATACCTTTTGGACAGGAAGTATTTGAACCAGAGAAGGGTGGGCTGAGAGAGACCTAGTGAGGATATTTGAAGAAGTATGTTGTAACAAACTGTGTCAAAAGCTTTAGACAAGTCTAGAAATAAGGAAGAGACTAGTTTGCTGTTATCTCTAGCTTTATTAACAGTATCTATATAGGTTAGAAGGGCAGTACTAGTACTGTGGTAAAGATGGAAGCCATGTTGTGTAGGGGAGAGGAGCCCTTCCTGCAGGAGATAGTCTAGCAATTGTTTTAGAATACATTTTTCAAGTATTTTTGCAAGGGGTGATAATATCCCTATAGTTTAAAATTATTCATATATGTTGAATTTCGTCTTTTGTGCAGAGGGATAATGTGTGACTTTTTCCATAGAGAGGGAACATGGGATTCCTGCATTTACCTATTTATAGGGATTGAGACAGGATTAGCAATGCTTTTGGCTGCTATTTTTAGGTATTCACTTGGAAGGTCATCAGCTAAAGAAAAGCATGGTTTAAGTTTGTTTAAAAGTAGTTTCATATGGAATGTTGACAAAGGTTTGAAGGTGAAAGTGGATATGGTGATATGTGATTGTTGGCCAGGGTTGGGATTAGATGTTGAGGAATCCTTGCTTAGAGATGCTGTACTATCTATAAAATAAGTTGAACTGTTTTGCAGTTTATAGTGGTGATTTATCGAGAGAGGTGTTTGGGCTGAATTTTTAGCTGGGATGGCGGATTTCTTTAATGGATATCTAGCATTTTTTAAAGTTGTTCTTAGTATTATTTTGCAAGTTATTCTAGTGTAGTTTTTTGTCTTCAGTTATTTGCTCTTTAGTACGATTGCAAAGCATTCTGTAGTTTTCAGGATATTGAGGTGTTTTGTATTTTTCCCATTCTTTCCATGCTTTTTCCGCTATCCTGCATTACCATTCTACTCTTTTTGGATAGCCAAATTGCACTACTTGTTTTCAGTCTCTTCCTTCTAGGAGGTGCAAGACTGTTTAGGATATTTAGAAAAGTTGCATTGAATTTAATTACAGTCTTGTGTAAGGGGAAGATGTTTAGGAAGTTCCAGTTAATAACTGATAGTGTAATAGCAAACATTTCTGGGTTAAACTTGAAAAGGTTATGTGATATTTATAGATATGCTGTTTAACTGGATGTCTGAGATGTCTAGTCATATAGACTGGGAGTCAATCACTGAGAGAGTCTGGCATTGTACCTGTGTTGGAGTATTTCCTAGGGTCTAATACTAGGATCTAGTCTAGTAGACAATTAGATGTATATAAATATATGTATATATATATATATATATATATATATATATATATATATATATATATATATATATATATATATATATATATATATATATATATATATATATATACAGACACATATGATTGTCTTTACTGTCATAAAATTAAATTATTCTGTTTATCTAAGTTATGTAATCTTAACTAAATTATTACTTGCACAAGTACGGGAACTGTGAATTATACTATGCTGCCATTCTATCTTAAAAATGGTGGTGGGAAAGTTTTCTATGTGTGTATTTATATCTGCACTGTCTAGACTTTCCTCCAATCATATGCTTCCTTCACCCTCTTGTGAAAACTGTTTTTCCATGCACACAAAACTTAAGCAATGAAATTTTGTCCAGTGATACACTGTATTTGTTGATCTGAATGAGAATAAACTTTACTTTGACTATGACTATATGTATGTGTGCATATATATATATATATATATATATATATATATATATATATATATATACACACACACACACACACACACACACACACACACACACACACACACACACACACACACACACACACACACACACACACACACACACACACACACACACGCACACACAAAGTTTATCTGGTCTGAATGAGATTGTTACAAATATAACACACTACCAAAGTCTTTACACTGTTTTACACAGTCTTAGAGCAAATAGAAAGGTAAAAACATATGACACAAACCTGCTACATGAAGGAAGAGGGTGACTGAGTGTAAGAAGAGACACCACTGAGGAGATATTTAGCAATACATTTTACTATCAACCCCCCCACCCTTAGGTCTATTTATATGTCAGTTTATAACTGGGAGTAATCACTTTATAACCAAAATGAAGCAATTAAGAAAGAAATGCAAGTGAAACAGTTTTTTTTCTGCCATTTCCTAAGACTAAATACCTGCCATATGCTGTATAGTCTACTGGTCAAGCAAAAGGGGACAGTGGCCAACTTAGTAAGGAGTCCTACTATTTAACTGAGCAGGCATGTATTTAACTGATTAAAGTTAATATGAGGCAAAGTTCTTCATGATGAACATGCTTGTGTGAAACAATGGCAAATGTTTCAGTAAACTTCTAGGTGTAAGGTGTTGTGATAGAGCTCCAGCAATATTGATGTCACATGTAGTGACCACAGCATATGAAACAATGACAAAAGTCTCAGTAAACTTGTAGGTGTAGGGCTTTGTGACTGAGCTCCTGCAACATCAAGGTTAGATGTAGTGACCATAGGCTATGAAACAATGACAAAATTTGTATCTCTGTGCTTCATCTCATACAGGTTACTGACAGCTGGTCTATGCCTGGCACACAAGGCATCCTTGGATCCAGCTCTGATTGACCTTTTGTACAGCCACAACATGAGCAGTGTCACATCCACTAGATCCAATGTCTGAAATTTTGCTTGCAACATAAACAGGACATGTTCGCAAGACAGATATGTGTCACAGAGGGCCCCCATGCTCTGGAACAGGCTCCCCATCTATGTGAAGCATAGTCTATTCTAACCCTGTGTAACAGTAACCCTGACCAATTGATAGGAAAATGGAAATTTACCCCAGGTCTCTCCTCCATGTCTCAGATAGACAATAAACCTGCTGACAATAACATACTCCCTAACATACTGTTTTGAAACTTCCTATCTAACATACTGCCTCCTAATAAATGCCAGTGATACATATGGACACAGTTTGGTTGGTTTGTGCAGCTAGGCTTATAAAGGCACTGGTGCTCATTAGCCTAATATATACCTATTAACCTATGAACTTATTCTGATCATGGTCATAGTAGTAAAAAGCTGAGATCAGCAGACCAGACTTCCCGGTTATCAACACCAGGTACCTAACTCATCCTGCAGGATGTCCAGGACAACTGAGAGAAACAGTGTCTATGGGTTGACCTAGGTCAGATCCAGGACTGACCACCACTGAGTCATGCTGGGTTTCTACATAAAGGATGCACCCAAGGCATATCCTCACTGTTGTAACTGATACCTCTTAACATGCAGTGTCTCTATCTCAGATTGCTGAGCTTTTCACTCTGTCAGGGAGAACAAGTCAGTCAGCCTTGCACTGGGCCCTTGTCTCCATTACATATGTCTACATTCCATCCTTCTGTTTGCTGTTCAGACCTCATGACCTTTGGTGAAGATGGGTGAAGGTGGAGACACTGGTTGCATGTAAACTTAAATGTTTGTTTGTGACTTAGCTGTTATTTCACCATTCAAGTCCTCTACCATTCCTGTAGTACTGTGGGAACTGCAGTTACCCAGTGATCAGTCTCCAGATTCTGCTCAACTTCACTTGTGAACAAAGCCCACCTGAGGTACCTGCTCCTCTATGCTTTGTGGAAAGCCATTCATTTTTTTTCAGGGAGAGAACCATTACTTTTAGTTTAATGATGGTCACTAATTTTCATTGTAACAACTTTGCACACTTTGCACACAGCAGTAAATCACTCCAGTGCACAATGGAGATCACAAACAATTGAGTCCAAGAGGATAATGTTACTGCCAGACAATGAAGAAATGTTTACATCACCAAAATGCATATTTCCAAGGTTTGACTGTTCTTTAATATTCTGTCCTTGAAAATCTCAAACAGGAAGGGGAGGCAAAACACAGCTTCAGAGAGATTGCATAACACGACAAAGGTATAAAACGTAACTGAGAGAATGAGGACAGAGCTCTCATTCTGTGGATACATAAACTGAATGGTACATAGACCAGTGCCCTTGGGACTCCTTACTGTTGTAGTACTTCCATATGCCATTTTGGATTCTATGGTCATTTACCTTCTCCAAATCTGCAAAACATATGTAGAAAGTAAAGGCACTATCTCATGACCCCTTCAGTATTTGTGCAAAAAAAAAACATTTTTCTACTGTTTCTAGAGCCACAATCAAATTCATGTTTTCCTTCCTGAATCAAGAAGCTCAGCTGGGGTGAAATGTTCATCAAAGCATTCTTTCCATCTTCCACAACTGTTCACAGCTGAGGTCAGCTCCCTTACCTGCATATGTTGCTTTCTTTAATTTGATGGCTTCCCTCCCCACAGGTGTTCACCAGCTGGTGCTAGGGTTAGTGCCATGAAAATCACTGACTACCCTTTGGCCACAGCATCTAGTCATGGCCTCAAGAACTGAGGTCTTGAACTACGTTGATTTGAACTCCACATCTTTGACATTCACAGGATGTGGGAGAAACTCTTTTGGAAGTAGGAGTTAAACTCAATGCATGGGGTGCATTTGATAATCATGCCCATGTTACACATTCGAGTTTCCAGTCACATAGCCCAACTCTCCGCTATGTGATGATAGTTGACAGCTCATCATGTCTCCTGCATTTAGTGTCCAGAGCATATATCTTCGGACCTGATGATACATTATTTATTTATTATTTATTTATTTAGTTTATTATTTATTTAAATAATAAATAATAAATAAATAAAACAAATAAAATTTATTATTTATTCACATTTGTTTACGGGAATAGTCCGACTGGATAATTTTGTTTTTTGCTGAGGCCCAGGAAAAAAAGCTCTACAATAAAAGAAAAGAAAATACATATACAGAGGTAAAAATGTACATCATATTACAATATATTGTAAATAGATTAATACAAATGTTGGTGCACATATGACATGGAAAATAATACACATATACCATCATTAAAACAAGATAAATACAACATCATGTAGCACTGAAAAATGTCGACATGTTAAAGTGTGAGAGTTTATTACTCACTCAAATGTCAGAGTGGAACATTCAAACAGTAGATAAGGTGAAAGAGAGGAAGGGAGGCAAAATTGGGAAATAAGTATTTGTTAGAGGTATTGGTTTATCACCATCCTTTGTTTAAACTTGATGTTCATTATGGACAGTCCATACCTAGCACATGCATTCAGTATCAGTTTCCTACTTCTGTTTGGATAAAGCAAATTATTTCTCCAGGTTACACCCTTCCAGGTGACACCATAATTTCCCATGTAAGTGTTGAAGTCTCCCAGCAGACTTACATAGTCAATTGATTGTATCCTGTCAAGCACTTCATTTTCAGTCTCCTGTAAGCCAAGTATTCTGAATGGCTGTTACATGCATATGCATAAACAGTAGGCAGAGCTCTCCTTTTCACACCTTGCAGTTCCATTGAAGTGACCCTCTCCTACTACAACTTCTTACTGTACATCACCTAGGTAAAGGATTGTGAGTGCCTCTCAGCCTTCATTTCTGGTTAGGAAAGAGTCCACAGCTGACTGTGATCTTTGATTGTAGAACTAAAGCTGTGTGATGAGTTTTTTCCAATTAAATTTACATGATACTTTCCAGGTTTCTGCAGAAGATCTGACTGAAATTTCAGCCATGAGTAGAATTCTGTGCCACATCTTAGTCCACAGCAGCTCATGCCTTTGGTCAGCTAGGCTGTTGCTGCTCCATCTGTTCAGCTCAGAATTCTTTAAGAAATGTAATCTGTTTATTAAATGTATTAAAACCAATGCAGCCCTCACAAAAATTAAAAAAAAAAAAAATTTGGACCTTCATCAACAAGCTGCTCCACCTAGGTAAACACACTCCTAACCCCTTTCTGCACAACGCTGCCACTGAAACTGCCACTTTCCTCCACAATTATTTCATAGAAACTACCCAAACGCTCACACAAGATAATGCATCTTACCAACCCCTCTATCACCTCTTAACAAAACTCTTCTCAATACATTTGCTTTCCAACCAGTCCCAATTATCACTATTAAATCTCTTCTAAATAACCTTAAGCCTTGTTCCCCCTCTCCCGAACAACTACCATCCCATTTCCTAAAATTAGCTCCACAATCCATTGCCTACCATGTCACTATACTTATTAATCATTCCATTTCTGAGGCCCTTGTCCCAGATATCTGGAAATCTTTTCATACAATCCCTCTTTACAAAGGCTGCAAATCTACTGATCCCTCTAACTTTAGACCCATTGCTATCCTGTCCCCCTTTCTAAAATTTTAGAAAAATGTGTTCATGCTCAGTTAATCAAACACCTTCTTGACAACAATCTCTTTACTCCTATCCAACGTGGCTTTAGACCCCTCCATAGCACAACCACTGCATTAGTCTCCTTTACACAAACAATAGCTGAAACCTGTGACAGTAACTTGCTCATCTCGTCTCTATTCCTTGGTCTTTCAAAGGCCTTTGATACTGCCTCTTACTTTAAACTCCTTACTAAACTTTCTGATCTACATCTCTCTTCCTCCTCCATCAACTGGTTCTCTAGCTACCTCTCCAGCAGGCAGCAATCTATCCGCTGGCAATCTATCCTCTCTCCATTCCCCTCTATAAATACTGGAGTTCCCCAAGGATCGATTCTAGGCCACCTTCTGTTCAGCATATTCACTCACAAACTTCACTCTGCTACTAACCTCTCTACACTTCTATAATATGCCAATGATGCCACCCTTATCACCTCTACCCAAAACATCCCTGAACTACTAGCTCTCATTAAACAGACCTTCACCCCTGTCAGTACCTGGCTCTCTGATAACCAATTAATACTAAATCCAAAAAAAATAAACTCTTTCGCTTCTTCCCTAAAACACTTGCCCAGTACAAACCCTCTCTCTATCACTTCTGTTAGTAGCACCATCATCAAACCTGAAAACCATACCAAGCTACTTGGAATAATTATTGATTATGAACTTAAATTTAATACTCATATCCAACAATGTATAAAAAAGACCTCCAGAAAGTCGGACTTGTCTATCGCAACCAGAAATTTTCGTCACCTTCTTCTAAACTTACCCTCCCTCAGTCTCTTCTTCTGCTCTGTTTTCTTTATGCTGGCCCTGTCCTTACTAATGTTCAAACTTCACTTATCAGTAAACTAGAGCAAACTTATCAGAAAATAGCCAGGTTTGCCTCTAATATCCCCTATAAATCCCACTACTGTCTCGCCCTTAAATCACTCCAATGGCCAGAATTCTCTAAACAACTACTTCTACCCCAACTTCACATTACACACTCTATCCTGAATAACTGCATTCCCTGCTCTTCCATCTCCAAATTAGTCTCCTACTACAATCCCCCATCAACACCTTTGTAGTTCCAGCAAACACCTCCTTGACATATATAAAAATAATAAAAATATTGGAAAGTCCCTCTACAAATACTCTGTTGCACATGCGTGGAACTCACTCCCTCAAAACATAAGAAGCATTCATCAAAAACACCCGTTCAAAAAATAACTTAAAATTTTTCTTCAGAGTACATGGTCCTGCCCTTGGCTAACCCCCACTTGATCTAACCTCTTCTCTTCCCAACTTTAACTCTTTTTTCCCTCTTCTACTCTTTACTCCCTTGTAGTTGCCTCATATACCTTTATACCTCCCTCTCCCCTCTCTTCCATTGCATATGTACTCATATATATCTTTATTTAAAAAAAAGAAAAAAATGTTTTTGATTGAATGGTTTATTTGTTTGTATGTACTTCATGTGTAATATTTTCTAGACCTGTCAATTGTTATTTAACATACTCTATGTACATATATTCTCTAATTGTTGATTTTCTTATTATATTTCATGGTGGTTTTAATTTTTTACTCTTATTTTTATTTTTGATTTGATATTTATTGTAAAAATATGTAACACTTCTGAAGCTTTTCTCCTCGGGTCTCCACTGAAAAAGGACCCCTGGGTCATTTGGACTAACCCGGTTAACAAATGCCAATAAATAAATAAATAAATATTAAATGTTAATCCTTGTAATTTGCACAAGGTGCTGTGGTTTACACAGTTGTACATGGGTGCCCAAGTTAAAAAAAATAGCCGTGTGTGATATATGATAGATACAGGGCTCTCTTTTGAAACAGGCCAGCATACATGATTCCTCCACTCTCTCTCAGTCTCTTTCATCTACATTTATCACTCATTCTGTAATTATGATGGCTGCAATTATGTTATGGAACCCAGATGTGCTGTGAGGAACAGCAAACAAAAATAGATTATATTCTGGCTAACTTTTCAGTCACCAGACCCTTCTCTACCCCTGCCGCTGCAATGTTGGTACTTAGTTTTAAATGTAAATAATCCCCGGGATTCAATAAACATTTTTTCTTGTGTCCAAATAGTGCAGCAGCTCCTGAATGGAATATGGCTGTCCAGTGATCCAGTAAACAAGGCTGGGGGTGTGCACGAGCCTGCTAACACTATTCTGCCAAGGGCATGACTGGATTATGCTAATGACTTTATTTGCTGGTGAAAACCATGAACATGAGGTCAATTAGTGATCCAGTAAGCAGGCAGGCATCTGTGGCAGAATAGTGTAGCTTGCAGAAATGTATTCGGCTACAAGACGAATATATTTCTGCAAAAATTAAAATGGAGGGATGACAGCTCAAAGTAAAGCATGTATTATAATCCTTAGGCATACCAATGGCCAAATATATGGACATTGGCATGGAAAAGTGTTGCAAAATTATAAAAATCAAAATTTATTTATTTTTGGCTGATGTTGGCCATTTAAGCATAGGGCAGTGGCGCACAAATAGGATTGTGCCAAAAAATAAAAAGTGAAAAGGAGAATTTTTAATGAAATCTGCATTTTGCCATTATAGTCTATGGCATGCAGACTCACAACAATATCAGAGAACAACGGTTGCTAAGGGGAAAGGCTCTGGTGTAGTTCTGTAACTAGGGACTAAGGCAGTGTGGTATGCTAATGAGGGAAATTTACTGAATCACAAAAAGAAGACAAGTGCCAAACTGCACCTAACCATATAGGAGCTATAAGGTAGTCGTGTAAGCAGGAGAAGTAAAAAGTAGAAGAAAAGTAGTCGAGAAGCAGCTGACATGAAAATGGGGTGCATCATGCTTGGTGTAAGCACATTGGAGCTCCATGGCGGCTCGTGTCTGCATTCAGCTAAGCATAGCCTGCAGCTATTGGTCTTATTCCATGAAACGAAGAGCATGCTTATGTCCAGGGGAGGGCCATTTCTGCTTAAAAGTGTTAACATTAGCTAAACAGGTATACACTGTGTGCACTGGGTCTTAAACAAAAACAAACAAACAAAAAAAAAACAGGAAATAGCAGAACTGTGTACATTTGAGCAGCGGGTTTGCACGGCTTGCCTTGGGTCTTAAAAGGGGCAGACATGGGAAGGGTAAATAGCAGAATAAATGCAATTAAGTACATATAATATAGCTGGCAGGTGAAATGTATCATACTCAGACAATCACACAGGCAGCATTTGCAGCACACCACTATAAACTATGCAAACACCTTTCAGTCTAGTTTTCCCCACAAACTCTGCACCATAGGGATACACACATGGGGGAATTTTAACTGACAAAACTAACAAAATGTTAGGGGCTGTTGTCGCTTTGATAAACCAGTATGTGTTAGAGACTGAGGGCAGTGAAGAGGATAATGTTGACAACCACGGCAGACTGAGGAGGAGGAGAAGAGTGTTCAGACCCAGGGTAACTTACCAGCAGCTACATAATCTGGAGACAATACAGTGCTATAGGATGAAAAGAGACGTACTTCAGAAAATCATTGAGCTGTGCCGGCTTCAACATAGACCCAGAGCAAATAAAGGGGAACCCATCCCAGTGAATACCAAGGTATGTGTAGCCTTAAGAATACTAGCTACAGGTACTTTCCAAAGACCTACTGGGGACATGATGGGGGTCTCACAGGCATCTGCATCCAGGGTACTCCACTTAGTTCCTGGATGCTATGCTACCACATGCCGGTGAGTATACCTACTTCCATAAAACCTGTGAGGGGAGAACCAGCAATATGCATCTCTTCCACCATGTAGCAGAATACCCGGAGGTACTGGGTGCGATAGACTGCATGCACATCCACATCAAAGTACCACCTGGTGAACAGGGTAGGGTCTACATAAACCATAAGAGCTTCTCCCTCCATCAACTGCCAGGTTGTGTGCAATGCCCAGGGTTTTATCATGAATGTGTGTATTGGCAGCCCTGGAAGCTATCATGACTCCCACATCTGGCATTCGTCACAGCTTTACCAGGCATTTGCCAGTGGGAACATCCCATATGGCCATCTGGTGGGGGATGCTGGCTATGCACTGGAGCCGTGGATGATGACACCCATCAGAAATGCACACAACCCAATCAGGAATGCCATAATGGGGCACACACACAAACCAGGATCATTATAGAGCATGTGTTTGGGATGCTCAAGTCATGGTTCCGCTGCCTTGACATTTCTGGTGGAGTCTTGCAGTACTCTTCAGTGACATGGTCACACATGTTCATAGTATGTGTCATGCTACACAATATGATCCTGTGGAAACAGCTGCAGCAGGAATAGCACAGGGTAAGGCCACACAGCCCCCCACCATTGCCAAGGTCTCCACAGGCACAGAGGGACTCAGAGGAGGAAGCCTCTGAGCCTTTTCCTGTAGGCAGACAGAGGCATGCCCAGTATGCCCAGGCCTTGGCAAAGAGGCAACACATATCACACACACTGACAGTGTAGGTTCCCAGGGACTGACACCTCTCTCTGACTCACACATACACACAGTAAAATGGATGCCACACATATCACACTACCTGTTGCTTACCCTGTATAAGCAGTGTACTGTGTGCATCCAACTGAGTCAGCCCACACCCACCATCCCCACAGCTGTTGCAGACACAAGGTAAGCCAATATTCTAAACAATAAAGGAATGGAGTAGTATGTTCTAGTAGCATATCTACAGTATTGCTGCATGCATGCAAGGGAATGCGGTGGCCTACTTGGGTGAGCAGCAGACAACTGACAGCTATGTGGGACACCAGGAAATGTCTGACCCATACTGGCTTCCCCACACTATGCAGTATTATCCAAGGTGACAAATCCCACTGCAGTGTATGCTGCGGGCCAACTAAGGGGGGGGGGGTTATAGGTCACATACATGAATGTCAATGCGGGGTCCCATACTCACCCCTCAGACTCACCCAGCAAGTCTGCATAGAAAATCATAAAGAAATGTCTCACAAAGGCCCACAAATGGTGACAATGATGGAATACCCCCTACAGACTTACACAGTGATATCAAAGCAGGCCTTCCAGTTGCATTAAGGCTCTGAAGGGTAAGAAGTCTGAAAGCCAATTGTATGCCCTTACAATCTAACCTGTGGCCTCTATCGATATGCCTCTATTCTCCAAGACAGGGCACAATACAATGCTAAATGGAACCAAAATGTAAAGCCAATATCAGCACAGTATGTGCAAATGTGTGCCGTTGACAGGTGTGGTCTCCACTCATATTCTCATAGAAATGAAGTAACATGTAGGTTTGTAGGGTAATAGCAGGAGAGCACACATTGCCAGGGCTGTCCACATCAACATGATAACTTCTTGCATGTCCACAATATGCAGGGATCAATGATCCATGTATATGCATGGGAAATACTGTCAGGATATGGCCAGAAATTACTCTCGCCTGTTTTGTCTTAGTGGCCTAGTTACAGTACTGTGGTAGACAGGGCCATGTTTCAAAAATCTCAGTGCCAACTATTTTGCATGTCAGCTACTCCTACGGTGGGTCTGTCCAGATGTCAATATCCATTACTGCCGGTAAGTTGGACAGGTCATGGACAGGGAGCCACACATATGAACAGTACACAGGTAGGAGTAACCTACATAGTGCCTATCATACCTTCCAACTGTTCAGAGCTTTTGCAGAATGTACAGAGGTTTGCATCATATTTGTGGTGTCTCTATCATGAAATAGTGGTTGTGTGGCAAATCAATGATAAAGCATGAAAGTCTAAAGTCAGAAAATAATGACAGATTGTAGTGTCTCAGACCTCACACCCTATAGAAAACACATGCTAATGCAACATCTGTTATTGTATCACCCTTCTAGGTTTGTAAGGCCAATCGTTAAAATGGTCCCTATATTTAGGTCTTTGTTACCCAACTACGTATGGCTGTGTTCAGATGTCTGGCTCTCATATGTAGAGTGGTATGGTGCCTAGTAGCACAGCAGTGCATTCTGTCACTTACCATTGTCACCCCAGGGGGGGTCCACTGACTGGCAGCCTGGGAACATATGAGTGACAGAATGCACTGCCTAGCTACAGATGGCCTGCATCAGTCTCACATGGCCTACAGAAGCCTCACCCATAGTGCCTTTGAAATGAATGTCATGGGGTCCATACTACCAACATAACATAGTCAACAAAATGCAAATGAAGTCCATGCTGCTAAATGGTAGTAGCATACCTCTCAACCTCATAGAGCAAGAAATTTGGACAAAGTCATATGTAATGGTGGGAAAAAGACCCAACTATAGGGACACTTTTAAAATATTGCTCTCATAATGTTAGAAAGTTGATAGAATAACAGAGGGTGTGTGTGTAGTAGCATGGATTTCATGAAGGGTGTGAAGTCTGAAATCTAATGTTCTGTCATTATTCCCTGACTGCAATGCTGAGTGATTTGCAATAAACTTGCTAGAAAACCACAGTGTTAAGCAAAACTGACCAGATATATGAGGCATGATTCTGGATAGTCTGTGAGAATCTGTACAATTGAGAGGTATGGCCACACCAGGATATGACCTTTCAGGTAAGAAGGATACCACGCAATTAGGAGATCCCCATCTAGTCTATCACCAAGGTGCTTGACCTTTTACTCAGCTTCATCAAGTCAATTGGCTGTAGCCACACCTCCCAACTGGCCAGATTGTGCAAGAATGTCTAGCCTTTGCCTCATAATATAGATATATATGCATCATCCATCTTGCAATTCTCTGGTAAATAACTGTGATGATCCAATGATATCTGTCCGTAGGTAATGACACAATACAGTACAGTGTCAAACATTATATATGTCAGGAATTGTCTGCTAAATCAAACCCTGTAACTCAAGCAACTCATTCATTAATAAGAGCAATAGTTACAGTATCCCCTATGTCTGGCCCGTTATTTCCCCATAGTTTTAGCCTATCTCCAGATATCTTGCACAAACAGATTGCAAGGTATGGCTGTAGCACACAACACCCCAGATTGGAGTACAACTATCCCTAGAATGGATTCTCTCACTTGCTATAATATGTCATACTGAGCATGGTCCTACACTTAGAAAAGTGAAGCCCATGTCTGAAACCACATCGGACTATATATATCAGAAAAGTGAAGCCCATGTCTGAAACCACATCAGACTATATATATCTGTATTATGCAGATGTCTTTGCATACACACAGCTATGTAAATCTGTCTCCACTCACACCCATCAGACAGGACTACCCACAGCCAGCTGTAAGTAACCCCATATGTGGTATCTGCATCTGTTGTGTGTGATACACACATGCATACATATGGGCAACATATTGCAATATGTCAAGCATACACACACATAGACATGCGGAAGAGAGGGAGAGGCAGTGATAAAGTGAGACACACAGGAAGACACACACACACACACACACACACACACACACACACACACACACACACACACACACACACATACACGCACACACACACACATAAACACACACAGAGTGAGTCATACACAGGGATACCCTGAATGGCATAGAGTGATGCCCTGCTGCAGTTACATACCAGTTGTAACAACTGGCATGTGCCAGCATGAAGATGAAATTTATTGTCTGATGGTACTGAGGTGGGCATTGTAATATCACATCACCTACCTTTGTGTGTGTGTGTGTGTGTGTGTGTGTGTGTGTGTGTGTGTGTGTGTGTGTGTGTGTGTGTGTGTGTGTGTGTGTGTGTGTGTGTGTGTCTGTCTGTAGGTCTAAGTATTACAATGCCTTACCCACCCAATCCACTTTCCATTTCCCTACTTTAGAAGATCTGGTGATATCATCCACCTTAGCAGTACCTTTGTACTTGCTTCGGTCCTGTAAGCTCTATAGCATATGTGATAGCTGTGTAACACTATAATACAAATACCTATATAAAAAGGGGTTCAAATAACACTCCCGGCATATGTAACTGTGGTTGCATGTGTAGGGGGTATGCGTATAAGGATGTGTTTTAGTCCATTCCCACCCAGTACACCTCCCATTGCCCTATTTCACAGGATCTGCTGGTGTCATTCACCGTAGAAGTACCATTGCACTGGCCTCGGCCCTATTTGCTCTGGGGTGCATGCAATAAGTGCATAACACTATAGTACAAATAATTAATTAGGTAGGGGATCTAATTTCTGTCCTGGCAAATGTAAAAGGATGTGTGTGTGTGTGTGTGTGTGTGTGTGTGTGTGTGTGTGTGTGTGTGTGTGTGTGTGTGTGTGTGTGTGTGTGTGTGTGTGTGTGTAGGTTAAAGATTTTGAGCCCATTCACACCTAGTACACTTCCCATCACCCTACTTTAGCAGTCCTGTGGCTGTCAGTCACCTCAGAAGTACCTTTGGGCAGCCCACAGCCCTGCAAGCTCTGTGGTGCATGTGATAATTGTGTAACACTATAATACAAATAACTAGTTAGGTAGGGGTTCTAATATCAGTTGTGGGGAATGTTAAAGTGTGTGTGTTTGTAGGTTAAAGATTTTGAGCCCATTCACACCCAGTACACTTCCCATTTCCCTACTTCAGCAATCCTGCTGATATCAGTCACCTCAGAAGTACCTTTGGGCATCCCACAGCCCTACACGCTTTGTGGCATGTGCAATAATTGTGTAACACTATAGTACAAATAATTGAATAGGCAATGGTTCTAATCTCAGTCCTGGAAAATGTAAAAGTGTGTTTGTTTGCAGATTAAAGATTTTGAGCCCATTCACACCCAGTAAACTTCCCCATTGCCCTACTTTAGCCATCCTGCTGATGTCAGTCAACTTAAAGTATCTTTGGGCAGCCTGCAGTCCTAAAAACTCTGCAGCATAGGCGATAATTGCATAACTCTATAGTAAAAATAACTAGTTAGGTAGGGATTCTAATCTCAATCATGGCAAATGTAAAAGTGTGTGTGTGTGTGTGTGTGTGTGTGTATATGTGTGTGTGTGTGTGTGTGTGTGTGTGTGTGTGTGTGTGTGTGTGTGTGTGTGTGTGTGTGTGTGTGTTTCAAGGATAAAGATTTTGAGCCCATTCACACCCAGTACACTTCCTATTGCCCTACTTTAACAGTCCTGCAGATGTCAGTCACCTTAGATGTACCTTTGGGCAGCCCACAGTCCTAAAAGCTCTGTGACATGTGCAATACTATAGTACAAATCACTAGTTAGGTAGTGGTTCTAATGTCAGTCCTGGCAAATGTAAAAGTGTGTTTGTTTGTAGGTTAAAGATTTTGAGCCCATTCACACTCAGTAAACTTCCCATTGCCCTACTTTAGCAGTCCTGCAGATGTCAGTCATCTTAGAAGTACCGTTGGGCAGCCCACAGCTCTACAAGCTCTGTGGCATGTATGATAATTGCATAGCACTATAGTACAAATAACTAGTAAGGCAGGGGTTCTAATCTCAATCTTGGTAAATGTGTTTGTGTATGTGTAGATTAAAGTATTTTGTGGCTTTTCTCACCCAGTACATCTTCCATTGCCATATTTTACAAGGACTGGTGATGTTTCTCACTCTAAAAGTGCCTTGGGACACCCTTCACCCTATAAGCTCCATGGTCCTTGTGATAAATGCATAACACTGAATTAGCAATAACTAGATAAGTAGGGGTTCTAATCTCTGTCCTAGCAAATGTTTGTGTGTGTGCATGTGTGCATGTGTGTGTGTGCATGTGTGTGCGTGTGTGCGTGTGTGCGTGTGTGTGTGTGTGTGTGTGTGTGTGTGTGTGTGTGTGTGTGTGTGTGTGTGTGTGTGTGTGTGAACAGTATTCTGTGTGTGTGTGAGAACCATATCCATTGGGGGTGTGGGTTTTGCAATTTTTTTGTTGAGGTTCACCCAGTACACGTCCCAATGCCCACTTTACAAGGGCCACTATTGTCATCCACTGTAGAGGTAGCTGTAGACACTCTGCAGCCCGATAAGCTCTGTGCCACGTGCAATAACTGTGTAACAGAATGGAATAAATAACAAGATAGGTGGGCCTGCTAATTTTTGGATACCATTCTCCACTCAGGAATCATAGACAAATGCACTCAGCTAGGCATCAACCCCTATATCACTAGGTGAGTTCAAACAGGTTTACAGATAGAACCCATGGTGTGAAAGCAGCAGACTCTATGTCTGACTGCCAACCAGTCATGAGTTGAGTCCCACAGGGTTTGGTCCTGGGTCCCCCCGTGTTCGGTATCTCCGCCTCTGAAGTCCAGCCCAACTCGAATGGACTCTGGCTGATAATGTTCGCAGATGACTGCAAGGTGGGTGATAGTACCACCCCCACTTGATGTTGACATTCTGTAGAAAGGCCTCACTGAGACCTACGACTGGTGTCAGAACCCTGGACTTAAGCTCAATGCTAGAAAATGTGCTGCCATCCCCTTTGGGAACAACTTGGTTCCCATGAATCACATCGATGGTAGTCCACTGAACACTGAAGTCATTATAAGAGAACTGGGAATATAGGTTGACAGCAAGCTCTGATTTGACCACCACAGTGCCACTGTGGTCAGAAAGTCCCTCTATGTAGCACATTTCACCCTTAGTGGGTGTTGCATCCAGGAAGTAAGAGGTCATTGTCTCCCTCTAACTCCCCTCATTAGGCCAATCATCGAATACAATGGCCTATTTGGCATGTACATCACTAGCCATCAGCAACAACTGGAGAGGCTGCAAAAGTACCTTACAAAGAGGATCCTAGGCCTTAAACACTTGTCCTATATAGACAGACTCCAATAACTCCAACTATTCTCTGTCCCATATTGGCTACCTAGAGGCAATCTCTGCTTGACTTACAAGGCCATGTCTGACCCAGCTCTGTTAGGAATGCTACATCTAAAAAACCCAATCCATCCACACCACATGCCCCAGAGACATCAACCTATTTCCACAATCAACAGAATATGCTGGAGGGACATGTTCATAACCTAGAGACTACCCACACTATGGAATAGACTTCACATACATGTCAAGCAGAGCACATCACTGGCTCTCTTCAAAAGAAATCTGGATGACTGGATGGGGAATAGAAATCCCACTCTGGGGATCACTCCAGTGGCTATACTCGATAGACAAACTGACAAACTGAGGACTAACGTCAGGTGGTATGATGCCAGGGTAATCCTATGGGCTATGTTTGTAAAGGCTCTATGGCCATTCACCTAGTACACACCTATGAACCTATGGATCTCAATACTGGCAAACGTGTGTGTGTGTGTGTGTGTGTGTGTGTGTGTGTGTGTGTGTGTGTGTGTGTGTGTGTGTGTGTTTGCATTAGTGTGTATAAAAGTGTTTGTGAGTGTGTAAACATGTAGGTGAAAGTAGTTTGAGGCCCTTCTCACCCAGTAAACCTCACTATCGCCATACATTACAAGGGCTGGTGATGTTATTAACTTTATAAGTACTTTGGGACACTCTTCACCCTATAAGCTCTGTGGTGCATGGGGGGCTCTAATCTGAATCCTGATGACTGTGTGTGTGTGTGTGTGTGTGTGTGTGTGTGTGTGTGTGTGTGTGTGTGTGTGTGTGTGTGTGTGTGTGTGTAAGTGTTTGAAAGTGTGTATATTTGTAGAATGCAGCATTTTGAGACCTCACTCTCCCAGTACACTGCCCATTGCCATACTTTACAAGGCCTGGTAATGTTGTTCACCTTAGAATTATAAATGCATAATACTGTAGTAGCAGTGACTAGCTAAGTAGGAATTCTAATGTCAGTCCTAGCAAATATGTGAGAACAGTATCCTGTGTGTGTTTGAGTGAGAACTGTATCCATTGGGTGGCCGTGGTTTACAATTTTAGGCCATGGTACTCCCAGTACATGTCCCAAAGTCCACTTTATGAAGGCTGCTATTTACATCTACCATACAGGTACCTGTAGACAGTTTTCAGCCCTATAAGCCCCATGCTGCATGCAACAGCTATGTAACAGTATGGAATTAATAACATGATCAACAGGGCTGCTAATGTCAGTACTGGCAAATGTGTGTATGTGTGTATTGGTGTGTATAGCAGTCTTTGCGAGTGTGTAGACTCGTAGGTGACAGTATAATGAGTCCTTTCCCACCCAGTACACCCCCCATTTCCATACCTCACAAGGGCACATGATGTCATTCATTTTACAGGTACCTTGGAACAGTCATCATACTATTAGTTTTGTGCCACCTATGTTAAATGCATAACACTGTAGTACCACTAACTAGATGGATAGGGGTTCCAAACCCAACACTGGCAACTGTGTTCCTGTACCTGTGTGTGGGAACAGTAGTCTCTGTGTGTTTGGTCGACACAATATCCTCTGGGGTGTGGGTTTTACCAATCTGAGGTGTGTTCCACCCACTACACTTACCATTGTCTACTTTACAAGAGCTATTGATGTCAACCAACAAAGACATACCTGTATACATCCCTCAGCCCTTCAAGCTCTGTGGCACATGCAATAACTGTTACACAGACCTGGTAAATGTGTACATATACAGCTGTAACTTGGCTATGACACAGTCAATGTATTACCACTCTGCCATACCCCTTGTTGGTAATGTCTGCAGGGCCACATCCTGCTGACACACAGACACCTAGAACACAAACAAAATACAGCATGTGAGACTACATTCAGTCAGCGATACTAATACCAATAATACATCATGGCTGAAATGGTACACACACTCTGAATTGTACACATTACAAATGCTAGCTGAAAGTACCTTATACAGCATTACATAGATAAATGTACTTAATTCACCTTGTGCATCAGAACCATATTAGCATGTCCCTGTATTGGTGGTATGGATGACAGGGATGTGGCACAGGTATCATCATAAAACTCAAAACGAACAGCAACCAATGGTTAAAACCAAACACCAAACCACATAAAAAACAATCCAGGGAAACAAAGTGGTCTGTTCAGCTTTTAATCCAACAGTAAATGATGAATCAACTTTGATAAAGGCAATATAAACCAGCTTAGGCAGTAACAATTAAACATAGAAAATCTCATGCACATTTTTCGTCACAGTAAAACTTCATCAGATAAAGCATTCCTAGACCCCTTTCTATTTATACAAATGGGTCTCCCACTTAATTCTTTCTAACCTATAAGGTTTAAGAAAATAATTCAGATGTCATTCATAAGTGTCATGCTAAAAACTTCCATTAATTCATAAACATAAAAATTCATAACACTTTTTTAAAAAAAATCAATTTAACAGCAAAACATTTTATAATTACCATACAAGACCATTATTGGAATCAAGTGTTTTTAACGGTCTTGTATGGTAATTATAAAATGTTTTGCTGTTAAATCGATTTTTTTAAAAAAAGTGTCTGAATTTTTATGTTTATGAATTAATGGAAGTTTTTAGCATGACACTTGTGAATGACATCTGAATTGTTTTCTTAAACCTTATAGGTTAGAAAGAATTAAGCGGGAGACCCATTTGTATAAATAGAAAGGGGTCTAGGAATGCTTTATCTGATGAAGTTACAGTTTTACTGTGACGAAAAACGTGCATGAGATTTTCT
This sequence comes from Protopterus annectens, assembly GCF_019279795.1. Taxonomy (NCBI): domain Eukaryota; kingdom Metazoa; phylum Chordata; order Ceratodontiformes; family Protopteridae; genus Protopterus; species Protopterus annectens. The sequence goes on from NC_056734.1 coordinate 923,504,598, forward strand.
ATGTTTAATTGTTACTGCCTAAGCTGGTTTATATTGCCTTTATCAAAGTTGGTTCATCATTTACTGTTGGATTAAAAGCTGAACAGAACACTTTATTTCCCTGGATGCCTTTTTATGTGACAGGTATCATCATAAACATAGGGTGTTGTGTGGGTTTGCAAGAGGCCAAGGCTGGGCCATGAAGTTGACTTCATATGTGTGTGTGTGTGTGTGTGTGTGTGTGTGTGTGTGTGTGTGTGTGTGTGTGTGTGTGTGTGTGTGTGTGTGTGTGTGTGTTTGGAGGGGTGTTCTATGAATGGGCCATGCAGAGGTGGAGTGTGTGTGTCTGGAGGTGAACTGGCTGTGATGGTGATGTGTGTGTGTTTTTGCACACAGATATGCCATGTGGCTGCCCTACACAGGGGTACATTGGACAGCTGTAGACCTTACATGGCAGTGTGTACAGTTCACCATCTCTCGCCATGGACACATGAACTGGTCCTGCCAGGGGTCTGACTGGCACCACCAGACCCAAAGCCAGATGCAGTACTACTCTCCAGTGGTGACTCCTGTCTGCTGGATCTGTGTCCCTGATGGGACCGGCCAAGACCACGTGCCCATGGCCTGCTCTGTTGTGGTTTGGACAGCACCCACCCTTCAGTAGTGCTGGTGGTACTGCCACTATGAGATTGTGAAGGTGCATGGCCATGTAGACTCTCAGCTGATGTTGGTGCTGATCTACATCCATGTGGATGACACCCATGTTCCACCACATGCTGCAGCACAGACATTCCACGGTCAAGAATTGCCAAAGTCACACCCTACCATATATTCATGACCTCAGTATTTTGAAGTGTGGCTTCAACAAGGTCATGTATGTTGTCACATAATCCAGGAAGAGTTGCATCCCTGACCTAAGTATTTTTCTGGTGTTATGTTCACTATGTGCCTGTGCATCCATGACAGCCCGAAACATGCATCTGGTGACACCTGCTGTGGCCCTTGCGACAGCGGCTTCATGGGCAACAGTCCTCCTTTGAGCATCCCTGTTCATCCACCTGTGTGGGACCTCGCCTGCACTCTGGCTGTGGCTAGTGTCTACACTCACACTTGCCATAGTCACCACACTAGCCTGTTCCATGTCACCACCTGCCAACTGTCAATAGTCTGTGGCTGCTGGGGATGGGGTATGTGTGGGCATTGTGACAGTGGTTGGGGATATTGTGGATGGCTGTGGGATGCCAACTGATGACACAGATTCAGCCCCTGACCACCCCACTTGTGCCTCACTAAGACCATCATCATTGTCAGAGTCGGCAGCGACAGTGACATCAGATTTTGTGCAGGAGGAACCACGAGCACCATGTCCACCTGTGAAGGGAAGACAACATACGTCAATTAATACCTGCACTATAAGGTTTGCTGGTGCACACACACACACACACACACACACACACACACACACACACACACACACACACACACACACACACACACAGAAACATACAGGTGAGGTGGCACAAAGGCATTACACCGACCTTACAATAGCCAACTGGTGACATTATGACACACAGTCAGGCGACAATGTACACACTCTGGGTAGGCTCTAAACATCATGCAGTGCAGCTCTTTCCACTTAATGTTACTACTAATATACACCTCAGGAATACCTTAGTAGTGTTGGTAGGTGATGGGCCTTCACCTAGCACAAACTGCACTCATGTGCACATTATTTCTTTTCACCTGTATAGCACAGTAGCAACTCCTACAGAACATACCTCTCAGCTGTACAGATTTTCACTGAATGTCTAAATGTGTGGCTCATATTTTTGGTCTGTTCCTCACAAATCCTGTGTTTGTCTGACACATAACTGGGATGATCTGAGAATTGGCACCACTAATTAATGACATAATTTGTGTTGCAGACTTCAAAACCTGCAGTAAATGCATGTTAAAATAAATCATTTTTATCGTTTTTTTTAAATAAATCCTGTTACTCTAACAACTTTCTAAGCTTACAGTAGATATAATAAGTGTGCACACCTCTGTAACATGCCAGGTTTCTGTGATCAGGTCAGAACATTTCCCACCTTTAATGGCACCTATAACCTGTGCAATCTAATTGAAGAACATATGCATCAGGTAGGGGTAACATCTAGTAAATGACATACGTACAATAGGCTGGTTGCATGAGTGTGCACACCCTTAAACTAATACTTTGTTAAAGTACCTTTTGATGTAATTACAGCATTCAGTCCTCTTGGGAAGCAGTCTATCAGCATGGCACATCTTGACTTGTCAATATTTGCACACTTTACCTGACAAAGGCCCTCCAACTCTATCAGATTGCGAGGGCATCTCTTATATACAGCCCGCTTCAGGTCATCCCACAGACTTTCTGTTGGCTGTAGGTGTGTACTCTGGCTGGGCCATTCTAGAACTGTGAATTTCTTCTGGTTAAGCCATTCTTTTGTTAATTTTGATGTATTGTTTTGGTCGTTGTTGTGTGGAAAGGTGAATTGTTCATAATCCCCTCCACCTTAGCTAAAGCCCAGTTCCAGCTTATGAATAACAACCCATTGCAGGACACTGCCATCACCATTCTTCACCAAGGGGATGGTGTTATTTTGGTGATGTGCAGTGTTGTTATTGCACCAAACAAACATTTGGAATTGTGGCCAAAAAGTTCAACCTTGGTCTCATTAGACCATAACACATTTTCCCACCTGCTTTTGGGAGACTTGATGTATTGTTTTGCAGATTTTATCCAGGTCTGGATGTTGTTCTGTGTGAGAAAAGGCTTCCATCTTCCAACTCTACCCCATGGGCAAGACATATGGAGAATGCGGGAGATTGTTGTCACATGTTGAACACAAACAGCACTTGCCAGAGATTCCTGCAACTCCTTTAGTGTTATTGTAGGTCTCTTGGCAGACTCCCTGACCAGTTTTGTTCTTGTCTTCTCATCAAATTTGGGGGGATGTCCACTTCTTTGCAGTGTCACTGTTGTCTCATATTTTCTCCACCTTTTGATGGTTGTCTTCTCCATGTTCCATGGTACATGCAGTGCTGTGGAAATATTTTTGTACCCTTCTTCAGGCTGATATCTTCAAACAATGATATCCCTTTGATGCTTTGTAAGCTGTCTGCGAACCATGGCTGGTGCTGTAGCAGGCAACTTGGTAAATGTCAGGAAAATCCTAGTAGGACAGCTGACCGTTATTTGGTGTTAATCAAAGAGTCTCTGTAATTGATGGTAGGTGTGTACCCAAGAAGATGTAATGCTGTTATTAAATCAAAAGCTGCTTCAACAAAGTATTAGCTTCAGGCTGTGCACACTTATGCATCTAGCTTATTGTATGTTTTTATTTTTCATACTTGTTCCCCTAACGGATTTGTTTATTTTTCAATTGAATTGTACAGGTTATAGGTCACATTAAAGGTGGGAAGAGTTGTGAAATATTTTATTGTGGTCTCATTTGTGTCAGGGGTATGTACACTTCTTATATGCACTATATAAGAGTACTTTTAAAATATGTCCCAAGTTTTGGCCCTTTGTCCCCCCATTTTGTCAGGCTTTGTCCAGACTTCTTGCACTGACAAGTTGTGAGGTATGCTACAGTTATGTTACATCTCCTGCAAATAGGCCCCTGTGATGACCACTTTAATGCAATGCAGTTAACCCCACCACAAGTGAACATGCACATATCACAATATGGCTAAGAGTAACAGTTGTGTGCATGGTAAAATGCATGACGTTAACATGCCTGTGGTATTGGTGAGCCACAACAGGACAATACCATACTCACTGGCTTCAGGCTGCTGTCCCACATCCAGACCATGTAGTTGTGGGGGAGAGTTATTGCCAGCATACTCACATGTAGCATTGGCACAAGATGAATGCTACTTTTCTGCACATGTACAGTACAAGCTCTGATACTACAAAATTTGCTGTCCTTCACCATAGATGTGCACTTGTGTGCATTACAAAACCCCACCAACTAATGCAGTTTGACCTGATATATGCATCTAGATACTCTATGGAAGCCAGTATGACTGCTACAGTATTCAATTGATGTGCACTGGGGCCTTACCTGGATGCTCCTTGCCTGTTGTCTGGGTTCCACCAACCTCCACTACTTGTGTATGTTGACTTTGCTGGTATGTGGTAACTGCCCAAAGACTGGCAAGGTGCTCCTCCATTGGTGTAAGTGGAGCCTACGTAGCAGGACCCCACCTGTGGCAGTATGGTCCCTGGCCATGGCAGCAACCCTTTGCATGGCATGCTGTATCAGGTCAGCCCCCTGATGCCTGACCTGATCGTATATATGTCCATGGTGGCCCAAGTTGTTTACTCTGTGGACAAGCTTGTCCCACCAGGTGGTCTGCTCCTGCAGATTCTGTTGGCTATGGCCAAGCATCGCCCCATGGTGCTGGATTATCATATCGGTAATGGCTATAGTTTTATCTGCAATGTGTGCTGGCTATCTTGCATGCTGCATTTCACATGGAAAACATAAACAGGGAAACACATCACAGGACATCAAACATTGGTCAACATTATTTACATAACCTGCACATCAACAGTGACTAGCATTAGCCACCATCTATGACCAAATGGTACCCCTGTCATCTATCAGCACAGTATCAGCTTGCATTGCACTCATGGTCCTGATGTGTCATGTTCTCCCCAGTCAGAGCCAGTAAATTGCATAATCCACCATTCATCATACACCTTTGTGTAGAGGGGTGACAGTGGCCATCTTCCTTGCAGATGGGATGTCAATGATGCTCAGGATTTGCTTGCGTAAAGTGTGTTATGGAGCTGGGAGCACATGCCTGAATTCATACAGTATGCAAACAGGGATGTTATCAGGTCCCATGGAGGCTTACTTTTGTTGCCTTTGATTAGGCATTATGGACTTGCTCCCTAATGATGAGGGGAGAGTTGTGGGTGCTGTGCATATCCACCTATACTGATGGTGGGACAGTAGGGTGATGTTTTCCCTCAATCTGTCTGCGGCAGGTTGTCTGTAGCTATGCTGTTTGTGTAAGTGGTGTGATTGACCCCCAGTACAGGGTGCGTTGGGTTGTTGACTCTTAGACTGAAGACATATGTGAAGACGGCCTTGCGATTGGCCTTGGTGGATGTGTCCAATTTGTACTCATAGTTAGCCTTAAAGTAATTCACCTGTGACCTTATATGCTTGTTTAGACACAGGTTGACTTGCTTCCAAATTGGTGCCTGCTCCTACTTGGCCTTCTACAGCCAATATAGCAACTGATTATGTGGTTTGTGTATTGCTGCTGTCCAGCAAAGGGGATTACTGTACCTTGGTGGAGGCAGGTTTAACGAGTCAGGTATTGCTGAGTCCACACAGCTATGTAGGTGCTCATATAGCTGTTTGTAGTAGGCATGGACACAAGGTCATGACACAGTTGGACACCTCTCCATTTTCAACCTGATAATCATGCGTATTGTATTACCCATGTTTGTGTCAGGGAAATGCAGCAACCAGTAACTGTAGAAATTTATGTCTGTTGGATGCACAGATTACACACATGTACAACATGTACATCTTATTTACTTGATGTTTTGCATGTCATGTCTGTTGTTTTGAGGCTTCCAGCTACACCTACTCATACATACATGTGCATAGGTATTACCTGATACCTGATATACATCTATGTTCTATGTCAGTCTGGCACACTGTATTTATACTCTTGCTGCTCAGTCATACCTCTCAACCTATTAGACTTCCAGAACTTGCACTGTTAGAGAAACAACTTTTTATTGTACTAAATAAAAGAGATTAAGTGCTTCCATCCAAGTGTAACACAGGACTTCGTCAGAATCTAAACACACATCTAATTAAAACCATTTAAATACAATTTAGTTTACAGCATGCCAACAGAATAAAGGTATTGAAGAAAAACTAGAACATTTTTTTGTGCTTTGAAGGGGTGGTTGAATGCATTGGGAATGAATCGAAGGTTGTATTCCGGAAAGGGAAATCTATCAAGAAGCGCATTGAATGGCCAGGATTAAACAACAGGAGAACTAGGATGTATAAATATGAAGGTTACTTCCAGTGTTCTCATATGAAGGAAGGGAACTCATTATTAATTAATGGCAGAACACTTTACCTGTCTTTTCGCTGTAACTGCAACACCAAGGGTATTGTGTATATCGCTGTGTGCAAGGTTTGCACATGTTTTTATGTAGGCAAAACCTCAAGACATTTTAAGGAACAAATTTATGAGCACCAGTTAGACATAAGACATGCTAGAAACACTAGTTACTTGTCCAAATATATTGGTCAACATGCCAGTCATGAATTTTTATTCTTTGGCATTAATAAAGTGGATTTGAACCCAAGATGGGGTCCTTGGAAGGATATATTGGAAGTCAAAGAACTTAAATGGCAACTTAAGTTAGGGGCTTTACATCCACATGGGTTGAATGACCATTTAAGTATCACTAGTTTGTTAAAACTCAGATCCTGTGTATTATAGTATCTGACAACAGTTACTTTTTAATACATAATATTTTTATTTATAGGAACACAAAGTATGTTAACAGCTCCCCTTTTTTCAAAAGTTTCTTAAAATCTTAATTCTAAAATTTGGAATACTCAATATTGTTTAAAGAACTTTTAAACACGCAATTTTATTATATATTTTTTCTAAAGTTCATGGGTATTGCAATAATTTAAAGAAGTATTAATTTTTTTATTAATATATTAGTTCACTAAATTCTTGAACTTTTGGTTTGCATTTACCTTTAATGCTTAAAATTTTAACTTGATTGCTAAATTATTATAGTGATTGGAATTGTATTTAAAGGGTCTTAATTAGATATGTGTTTAGATTCTGATGAAGTCCTGTGTTACACTCGGATGAAAGCGCTTAATCTCTTTTATTTTGTACAATAAAAAGTTGTTGCTCTAACGGTGCAAGTTCTGGAAGTCTACTGGATTGGTTTTGTGTAGTATCGGTTCCTAGTTAATATTTTAGATTATACCTCTCAACCTGGTAGAGCAGGACATCTGGAGAATGACACACATAAATGGGGGGCAATGGCCCAAAATTAGTGACACTTTATTAATATTGCTGTAACACACAAGTCACTTAATAGCACAGTAGGCTTTGCATTCACAGAAATACCGTGGAGGATGGCCAACACTCATATGTTTGCTATTATGCTCTAATGTCAGTCTTCACAGATTTGTCAATGATTTGCCAGACACAACAGACCTCTGAGTAAATGACTGCAAATATGAGGCATACATAAGGCCAGTGTGCATTACACTGGACAGTTGAATGATATGAGTTCAGTATATCACATGCAGTCCAACAGACACATCTGCGACAGTAGTTTACTATGCATATACCCTGTATAGGTCTCTTAGATTTGTGAAACAAACATGTATCAAAGTTGTATTCACAATTTATACACATATATATATATATATATATATATATATATATACACACACACACACACACACACACACACACACACACACACACACACACACACACACACACACACACACACACACACACACACACACACACATATATATATATATATATATATATATATATATATATATATATATACACACACACACACACACACATATATATATATATTTTTTTTTTTTTTTTTTCTTTGAATATATTTTCTCATACATATATATGTATCTCCATACATAGAAGCCACGGTGGTGCAGCAGTAGCATTGTTGCCTCACAGCAAGAGGTTCTCCCGTTCGATTCTCAGCTGGAGCACCTTCTGTGTGGAGTCTGCATGTTCTCCCTGCAGTCGAGTGGCATTCGAAAGACATGCGTAGAATGGGCGTGCCTTCGTTGAAGGTTGGACATCGAGCTGGCACCTCGGCACCATAAAAAAATCTACTGCCAATCATTAGTGCTCCGGAGCTCCACTGTGGCGACCCCTAACCGGGAAAAGCCGAAAGAAGAACTGTATATATATATATCTGTATATGTATATATACATAACCTTCTATGGCTCAACTGGTGTAGTGGTACATTTCTCTGACTAGAGTGTAAAAGGTCCTGAGTTCAAAACATGACAGGGCTAATTATTTTGTTGCCGGGCAGAAGAAGGGCTGATGGAGACAAAGTGATTAAGGCACTTTTAGGCTGTTGTAAGTGCGTCTGCATGGGTTTGCACAGAGCTAAGCAACGCTAACAGATGGTTAAGTCCTCTTAGCTTCACTTAGCAGCACTTACTCCTGCTTACACCTGTGCTAATTTTCATTAAAGAAAAAAGGGTGATAGGAAAGTGGTGAAATGGGAGCAAGCAGGGGGTAAAACATTAAGAAAACCAGCTAGGGATGTGCAGGATGAGTGTAAGAAAGGGCCATAGCTCTACATTTCTTCTGCAGTTTTAGCTGTGAATAATGTGTAGAATTTGAAATTTACAGCCTCACTCCCCACAGGGAGGGGTGTTGGTGACAGACATTTCCAGAATAATGCAATTGAAGATGGCTCAAAACTTGTAGCGTAACCAGTAAAGGCTCAAAAGCAGAATAAATAAAAGAAAATAACCTTGGTCGCTCACGGCAGGCAAAAATAAAGAAAATTTATTAGAATGATAGCGCTTTCACAGTTTAACTAACCGCTTCATCAGACATAAAATATCAAAGGCACAGTATTATTTAAAATCAATCCAATTAATGACATCATCTAGACAATCAAGTTCTTAAAGGCATAATGCCATAACACATAAAAAACAAACAGTCCTGTTTAATGTTTCAAGGGTCTATCTTTTAAAAAAGGTTTCAAAGAGACTTTAGAATTAAGCCCTGGAGATCTATCAGCCTGAAGCCGTATTATCCATTTCTGTTCAGCCACTTCTATTTTATTCTTAAAATCTCCTCCCCTTATTCCCTCTTCTAATATCTCTAACAAAAAAAAAAATAAGAATATGATTTGGACCTTCTTTTAGGACATGTTGTGCCAAGGCACTAGTTTCTTTAGTATTGCGAATATCCCTATAATGTTCCAGCATCCTATATTTTAACATGCAATTGGTTTTACCAATGTAAAAAGCATAACAGACTTTGCAAAAACTAAAGTAAACTAAGTAGCTCATTCTACAGTCAGCACAGACATTAAAATCAATGTTAAAGTGCAAAGAGGGATGTTGAAAGGAATTCCCTACATATATATATATATATATATATATATATATATATATATATATATATATATAGATATATATACTTGCAAGCACTACAACTCCTACATTTATGTGTTCCAACTCTATCTGAATATAGTCCTTTCTTCCTATTTGAATTATAACATAGGTGTCTTTTCAATGATAAGTTATTCCTAAAAGAATTGTAACATCCGAGTCTGCTGAATGGGGAATCTGGATCCAATAATTCGTCACCACAAGTGTAAAATATCCACAATTTTATTAAAACATACTATGTATGACAAAAATCAACAAGTTAAGCACTTTCATCTATCACATAGACTTCTTCAGAACATCACCTCAACTAACATTTTGGTTTAAATAAACCTTTCAATTACTACACTAATCCAGATTCCCCATTCCGCAGACTTGGACATTACAGTTCTTGGTTGTTACTGCTGGAACTATACGTTTTTTTTTTTTATTATTCCTAAAAGAAGAGGACGGTGTTTCACATATTATATCTTTAAATTCATCTATAGTGTTAAGGATGTTCCATGTGGCCTTCACAATATCACATACTCTGCTAATATCACTAGACTATGGAAGGGTGACTCTGATAGGACCATGTTCTGTTCCACATTGATTTTTCATCCCCATTCATACCTATTGCAATCTTTATTTTTACCTGCCATGAGTGACTGAGGTTATTTTCTTTTATTTATTTCCAGAATAATCTGTGGGTTGATTAATTAGTTTCACTGTACATGGGGGTGAAATGTAGAGCTATGTATGGGGCAATGTTTTTTATTTTGCGGGAAAGATGCCCCTTTTTCTTAATGTGAGAGTGGGATGTTGGGGAATGACTGTTGGTATGTTTGGGGAGGTAGGTTGGGTAAGATAGGTTGCATTTGCAGGCAGACAAGACAGCAGACAGTGGCGGTATATGACACATGAGGGGGTAAACACCTTTGACTGGGAGAGTGGTTGGAAATCTGAAGCCTAAGAGATCCCAAATGGATACAGTGGGACTGAGGTCCCCACCCATGGGCAGTCATCACTGCACCTTCACGGCTCCTAAGGTGGCTGTGCTGGGGATTGGACAGGATGGATGGCCTGCCTCTCGAGGTGTGCCAGGCAGCCCTCAATCTGGTGCAGCTGCCCACCCAACTCTACTCAGATGGCACTGCACACCAAACCCCAGAACTGACTGTGGGTGGCAGGTTCCTGTCTGTGCCCACTCCCAGGGGAGACCGGCCCTCTTCCCTAAGGTGGTTCCACCAAAGGTGGTGCAGGACCAATAGACTAGGAAGTCCCAGGTTGGGTCCCAGATGTGTTGGGGCCCGGTGCTGTTGAGGTTTTACAAAATATGTTGGTTAGTCATGCACAACACATTTCAAGATTAGTTATAACAGCATGCTTGGGTGTTCCAATTAACACCACAAAACAGATTTGGAACAGTTGCATAGCAAACAGACCACATGCATCAATGGAACAATAGTATGCAACATAACAGCATGCCAGTAACATTGATGGCAACTGGCCACCAACAATGGTATTTCAGCAAAGTCCCAACATTACGTTTGGAGAACAACATACCCATAGTATATGAGTAATGATTATTGATGCAGATGAGAGGTGGGGGAGTGACAAAAATTCCATTAACAACTGTTTATGCTTCTGTTTTCCACAACAGTACTTTTCACAATACTCTATGGGTTTGCACTCACTTTACATCTGCCTATGGTCCATACCATCTGTAGCACAAACATACCTATTATACTGTCAGCCTGGAATGATATGGGGCAAACCTTGACAATTCTGGGTACATGACTATAGGGGACTTGTACATGTTAGGGTTAGATATCTAGCACAGGAGGGGTACCCTGAACTGCTGTTATGTGAGTATGCTATTGGCATACTTCAACTGGTTTCTTATCTGTGTCCAGGGTTATTGGCAGCAGGGACCACTAGCCATGACAGCATGACACTTGAGAGCCATGTATCGGGAAGTGTGCATGTTGTACGTACCTTTCTTGCTGTCATTTTGAGGCATCTGGTGGGACAGTTGAACAGTTGTACACAGTTTATTAGTATACCCTTCATACAGCTACTACCAACATTTTCTTACCTGTAAAACCTGTGAAGAAAATATCTGTTAACACTACCTGACTGTTTTTACATGTATTCCTGATTACTTGTGTGTAGATATGCACACATATTAGTACCACTCCCTGGATTTGAACCATGTCTGGGTGTGCAAAATAACAACTAAGCTATTTCACATCACAATAAGCTACTGGGGAACTGCTGTTTCTTGTTTCAATGCTTTCTGCCTAATAGTCTCTTGGTTAGACAGTCTGAACTTATAATCCTGTGATGCATGCCAAATAGTGTACTGTGCATTAATCCTTTGGATTACTACAGTCTGGAAAGCAAAGGTTAACACAAGGCAATGCTACATGGAACACACTTTGATACATTACACATTACTATGCAGGGTTCAGAGCTTAGTGCAGTATATATTTCACATTTCATTTATATCTTGCTTTACAGCTCCACCATCTACGGTTTTCTTAACAGCTGGTTCACAGAGCAGCCACTGTTAATGCATGCTGTCACAGCCATATTTGCTGTGAAGAATCTGTATACATTTGATATGTCTACAGCAACATAACTGAGTAAACACAACAGTTCTTGGTAAGGATCTTTATTACACATCAATATTAGTCGAGCAAACTTTTTTATTTATTCAGTTAACACAGTAACAGTACACCTACTAACAGTAAATGATGTGCTCCTTCTTAGCTATTTGCATAATATACTGAAAAATAGATTTGTACTCACCAGCCTGTTAGTGTAGCCTCAGCAGTCTGTCGGCATGGGGTTTGAAATTACTAGCCCTCTCTGCTGCAACTGTAGGGGAGAAAAATAAACATTATACATACGTATCACATACTCAGACTAGAATTTGGTACAAGCTACATGATACTGATACTTACACACTACTGGAGCATTCCATGCCCATGCATCTTAGATCCACTCAGGCAAGAGCACTCCCTTCCTCCACTTTAGGTCAGCATAGTGGTGCCATACCTGCTCACCAGTATGGGGATGCCAGTAGAACTGGTGAGATCATGGTCCCAGGTCTCCACTTTGTATTGTGAGCCCTGGTACTGGCCCTGCAGCAGTCTCTCATTATGGTTTCCACAAGGAGTCCAACCTTGAACCTGGACTCCTGAATGCCCCAGCACTGCACCTGAAAGCATGCTCCTTCAACTATACCCACCATAGTACCTGCACAGATGAACTATAACAGAGTATGGCTGTATTCCCACCTGCACCATTTAAATAATGTGATATTCCCACCCTTTGCCATCATTGGACGATTTTGAATATGTTAAGCTCTGCTAAGCTGTGGACAAATCCGCTAAGTTAAGTTGAACAGTGCTTAAAAGTGTGTATGCTGAGCACTGCTTAAAAGTGTGCAAATCTGCTTAGCTGAGCTACCTGCTGCTTGGCATTCATGTCTAAGGAACCTGCTAAGCATAAATGAGCATTGCTAACCATTGCTCACTTTTCATTTTTAAAAAAATATCAGAATAATGACTTCATTTAGTAAGTGTATATGATTTACTTTACATGGCATCCCTCTATATGCTTTCATTTTATTAGCAAGGGGCGTGACTATACTGTATGGTTTCACATGTTATATGCACTCACACTTCTATTTCACACCAGCTACACTACCCTGGTTGACAAAAATCAATTACTACATAATTTAAGATGAAATTAATACTTTTAACACTGCTTTCCCATGTAAAAATAAATTGCCTGTTTAAGTATTCAAATTGTGAATGCCTGTATGCAAAGCTGAGATTCTAACCAATACAGTATCTCAGTTTGGGGACTGTAGCTGTATATTTTTATTTATCTCCTATGGGATGTTTATGCAATGCTGAGCAGCAGGTCACAATGCACACACTGGCTCAGCTATGCTTAAACCTTCCTTATTATGGAAAAAAAATATATTATTTCTGGCTCTAAGAGGTTGACAGGTATGTGAGGCAGGCATTTGGGCATTCTGCAGAAACCTCTGCAGTTGATGGCTATGGCCGTATGGCACTTTTGCAATGCAGGGGGTGTGTGACAGAACCTGTCACACATCCCCTGCATTTCCTTATTGATCTACTAGCTATTTCAGTGTCCACTGACACTGACATAGCTACTTTATTAGCTGTCAGTGTCTGTGGGCACTGACAGCATATGCAAAGTGCCGTACAGCACTTTAACAATGCAGGACACATATCTTGCATTTCCTTACTGATCTTCTAGCTATTTCAGTATCTGCAGACAATGACATAACTATTTTATTAGCTGTCAGTGTCCGGGGACACTGACAGTAATTGCAAAGTGCCATACAGCACTTTTACAGTGTAGAGGGTGTGTGACAGAAACTGTCACACATCCATTGCATTTCCTTACTGATCTACTAGCTATTTCAGTGTCTACAGACACTGACATAGCTATTTTATTAGCCGCCAGTGTCCACAGACACTAACAGCACTTGCAAAGTGCCGTACAGCACTTTTACAATGCAGAGGGTGTGTGACAGAACCTGCCACACACACTCTGCATTGTTTCTTGCTCCCCTAGCTATTTCCGTGTCCACGGGTACTGAAATACTCATTTTAATTTCATTTCAGGTTCTGCAGATACTGAAATATTGTTTCTAAGTGCCATACAGCACTTTCTGAGTGCAGGGGACATGTTTGATGTCTGTGTACTACTTAAACACACCCCCTGCACTTGTTCACTGCTCGGGTCTGTTTAGCATTAACAGCAGCATGCCTTCATGAATATGTAAGGTGTGCTGCTGTTAACGGTAAGGCTAAATGGACACAAACCACTCCGTGCAGGAATAGCACTATTCCTGCATGGAGTTTATCGAATCCCAGGGAAAATTTTTTATTACAAGGATTAAGACACTTAAGGAACTTTCCTCACTGGATCTGTAATATGTGGCTTTGCATTTTTTAAAGTGGAATACACAAGATTAATAAAGTATCACTACTGGTAAAATGCACTATTCTGAAATGATTTTGTTTATTTTTTTGTTTCTTTCAGCTTTTTCCCGGTTAGGGGATGCCACAGCGGAACTCCGGTCCGCTAATGATTGGTAGAAGATTTTTATGTGCTGAGTTACCAGCCTTGACGCACAACCTTCAGTGAAGGTATGCCCCTTCAAGCATGTCTGCACACAGAAGACGCTTTAGCTGAGAATCAAACGGACAATGTCTTGCTGTGAGTCGACAATGCTACCACAGCACCACCACCAATGATTTTGTACTTTAGCTATTCGGAGTAAGGCTTCTTAAAGGTAAAACTTTATTACAGCAATTCAGAATCTGTTGTAAGAGAACCAGTTACCCCTAATTAATTTAGAGTGATGCAACTGCTCCTTTTCAGAATGTATGTTCTCTGATCAGCTAATCTTAAGCACATCAAGGTGACTGGATAGAATGCAGGTTTAATGGGATACAGTCCTTTTGTTTTAGTCAACATGGCCAGCGTACTTCTTTTTTGTAAGCATGATGTCCCACACAGCTTATGTGAGGGCTAGACAAGCATCACCCTGGATGAGAGAAACTAAAAACACTCTCATGGCAGTTGTTAGAGATATTTCATTTCAGACAATGAACAGTCCATCTGCATAGGAAGTTTTTTTTACACTGAAGACTGGAGTACGGACAGCAGAAAACAAATGAATAACTTTCAGAAAATTCTTATCTAGTAGTATTTAAATTCCAAATACTGTCCTAGAAACAGAAACATGATTCCACATTGTACAGGCAGAGACTGGAAAATAAAAAGATGCTGAAGTGAGAAGTAATATTGTAATCTGTTTATATGTCTATCCATCAAGTGACACACCTGATGAAGTTTTTTATTAGTCAGCAAACAGAATTGACGATAACATACAAAATATGCTTGTAGAAACATTAGATGAGAATATGCAACATTTTTGTTAGTGGAGAAGCCCTTCCAGCACTTCACAATAGGGGTTGCAGGGTCACAAATGTATATATATATATATATATATATATATATATATATACACACACACACACACATATATATATATATATATATATATATATATATGGGTTCATGTCAGACGGTCGACAAGTCATAACATCGACATTACCATGTTCGAGATGAAATGAACGACAAGTCAGATGAACGATAGTTGAAATTACCGACTTTCACTTCTTCGACAACTGAAAATGATTACGAAGGACATCCATGTGTGACCTGCACACCACCTTTAAACTGAGTACATTATAGCACTTACAAATGGTTGCTTTTCAATTTGTAATGCTTACTTAATGTCCTGGTGAGTTACCGTTTGTAGGAAGTGTTTTGTGTTTACGTTATACGGCGAAGTGCTAACATAAGCATAGTGCATTGCATAGGGCACTGTTGTCGGACTCTTCATATTCAGTTGTCGAAGAAGTGAAAGTCGGTAATTTCAACTGTCGTTCATCTGACTTGTCGTTCATTTCGTCTCGAACATGGTAATGTCGATGTTATGACTTGTCGACCGTCTGACATGAACCCATAAATATATATATATATATATATATATATATATATATATATATAGTGAGAGAGAGATGACAATATAGATATAAAAAGAGGTATGGTTTAGAGATAGTCAAAAGTTAATTCTATCAAATGAAAAAAGCTGTTATGTGTGATTGAAAGACATCTGGTTGCACATATTATCTTTTAAAAAGTGTGAAAATTTATGGTACAATGGAGATCAGAAAATCTGTCCTTTAGCCACTGTAGTGTGATCTCATAGTTGCTATATATATTATTATTAGGTAGTGTGGGGGAGCAGGAGGCTTTCCCTTCTGTATAGAAAAAACTTTAGCTTTTTTATTTATTGACCAGTTGTGTTCAATCACTTGGAGTTTGGTATTTTCTTTTTAAGATATATGGACATGCATTGGTAGCAAACAAATATTCTGCATTCTATTATATAACAAAGAGGAAAAGGAGAAACTCCCTCACCCCCACTGTACCCCAGTCATCCACAAACAATCTGGTCAATCTTCCTAGTCAATAAAAATACAGTGATTTATTGGTTCACATGTTCATAGATACTTAACAGGCTATTGATCTGTGAGGATCTTAAGAAGCCTAGTTTTGCATTCCTATGATACTTTTTAGCTCTTATATTTTGTGTATGAATAACCCAGAGATGGGCAGAACTGGTATATGTTGGAGATTTACATGTTGTCTTTATACCTGAGGGACAACGGTACTAAACCAGGGGAGAATTTGAAGTTACCCTTCCATTAATCAAAATTACATTAAAATAGAATAAAAACAGTACTTTGCTTTAAGTGAAGTAGAGAATGATTCCATAGAAGTGGAATTGTCTATGATATATGCTTATCTCTACGATATGTTGTGTATGTGTGGCAGAAGAGACTCACATCCCTTGAGTGGTGTTTCTTCCATCAGTGGACTTACAAATGTGTAATATGTCTGACAGGATAGGGTATGTTGAGGCTCTATACGAAAGGCAGAGGTCACCTGTCAGTAGCCTGTAGGATTTCCTTTTTGTTTCTGTTGTTGCTGTTTAGGTTTTCCATTTTAACTCCTTTTCTAGCAATGTTAACACATTTGCAAAAAAGACCGTTTGATTTTAGTATCAGGCGTACTGTGGCAATGGAATTTATCAGTATTGATTTACCAGGAAGCAAATAATAAATAGTCTAATAAAAGTGTGGTTCTAAATTTGGGCCTTTCCTTGCACATGTTTTATATTTGCTATTTTCCTTATTATACAAGGGGTTTCTTTTTTACAAATTACAAAAAGATGGGCAGCCTGTATGCTGCTGTCCATAGGACTATTTTCATTATTATGCACCCAAAACATGGAATGCAGTCAGGGAAGCAGGTCAGTTTAGGTAATATTACTTTGAAGATACCAGCTGCCCCTGGCCTATGTCATACTGATTTATCCCACTCCTTCTTATCACTTGACCTGCATTCAATATGATGTCCTCTCTATGCCTTGTTTGTAGTGATCCTGCACAATGATTTCACTCAGGTTTATCTCACTGGGCTGAGCTAAGGCTATGTGGTCACTTAGCCATTATCCTCTTACACCTGTCAGCAAATGTGTTCACTGAGCCACAAGGTTCTCATACTTGTCAGCAAATGTGGTCACCCAGCTACTACCCTTTCACAGTTGTCAGTAAGTGTGTGCTCACCCAACCACTAGGCTCTTACATATCTCTGCAAATACCAGTCATTTATATAAATATTCATATCGTGTCATATCATATTTATCTTATCGCTTGTCATTCACTTTTCAGATTATTTATATAAAGTATGTGGGTAGATTAGATCATGTGGGACTTTTTTTACAAACATGTCATAGCTTGATTAAAATAATAAAATGCAAATAACAGAATAATACAATGACATAGAAAGGGCCATTGGTTTGTTAGAAAACATTTACAATTATTAAAAGAAGGTAGATGAGTGGTATGAGGACAGCAACTGAATTGCACAACAGAAAAATATTTAAACACCTGAATGAACTTAGTTGGCAAAACAGCAGTTGGCATCAAGGTCAGTGACTGAACATTGACAGATAAGGGCATTTAGCTTTAAATATTCACAGATGTTCTATGTAGAAATACATATTTACACAAAGAATTAAATTAGGGTGAAGTCCATGTTCTTCCTGCTTGGTCACACCATCAAAATGTTTGCACTGGATATCATTAATCAGATAATTTTCTTTTGCATTTGTTAAAAGTAGGACATCTCCTGAAGCTTACTGGTATATTTAATTAAGTGTAATGTATCTAAGAATAGGGAAAAGTGAAATGTTTGGGTTTTGACAAAATGTAGGTACTTTCTTTTCTCTAGAAAATGAAATAAAATGCATATTCCAAAATACAATACTAGAAAATATATATTTCAAGCAGGTGTGCTTTGAAACAAATATCCACATTACTCCAAGATCTGATCCGTAGTGTTCACCTCTTGGAGTAGTAAATGTGTTAACAAGAATATGGGAAATGGATCCCATTTGAATCAGAAGCATTATTACTAAAGTGAAGAGGATGCCCCTCTAATCTGTGGCAGTATTAACTGGGTGACACCCACAATTACTGATTTAGAGCACCCTAAATAATTACCTGACAAATGTGTTACTGTGATATTTCACCTTAACAGTTAACAGACTGATATTCTGATCTTTTGATTTACTTGTACACAGTTAAGTAAATGCATTGAATACTATTTATAAATACAGTGCTGAAAATGACTCAAGTAAATGAAGATGTCTGGATGTAAGAACATAATCTTTAGTAAAGAAAAAAAACAGTTAAGCAGTTAACTGCACATTAATGGATCTCTGATAACACTGATTAATAGATAAATGCATGCAGAAATTTTGACAACATAGTTGGTAATTTGCCATTAATACAATGTATTATTAATATTAGGTAAGAAAAGATAGTAATACGATATTTTAAACAAACTGTAAACAGTTTGTCTTGCTATTTAAACACAATTTACTGACTTGTAGGTACAGATCAGATATCAGTGCAGCTAAAATGCAATCAAAGACAGTAGAGCTTAAAATGATAGGGAAAGTGTATAATAGATGGAATAGTACGTGAATTACTAGCAGACTCGGTGGAAGCAGGCAAATTTTTCAAAATGTTAAGATATGGTTAGTTTTTACTTGAGTGATAATTAAACAATGGGCAGGATTCACAAAGCCTCCGTGTAAGAGTTATAACTCATACACGGAGGCTGCAGTTAAACGGAGTGATGTCAGCATGCTCTGCATATTCATGAGAGCATGCTGAATCACACTTAAGGCCAACACGGTCCATGTAAGACAGTAGGGGGCGTGTCCGTAGGCCGAGCCCTGTAAGCGGACACGCCCCCAGAAGAGGAAAAGTACCCAAAGTAAACACCCACGACAGAGTCCACGGAAATGTGAATAAACAGAACACAACACATGCCCCCACAGACTATGAACAGAAAACATATAAATAAACACGTTTTATATATTTTTTAAATTGTAAAAATGTTTAACCGTGAGTGCGCTCGTTTGCGCGGGCATGCCCGTAGCGCAGCTACAGTTAGCAGTCAGTGGGAAAGCATATAAGAACTAAATATGCAAAATAAGCCAGGAAGCAATAGCGTAGCAGTAGAGATGTTGGCTGAAGAGCAGGCATTCATGGTTCGAGCCCCCACAACACCAATTTTTTTTTTAGCAAAATAAGCAGGAAACAAGTCCCTGACAAATATGTACACATAAAACCACAATTTATGTAAAATGTAATGAAATAGCCCATTTATATTGAAGAAATGTGAGGTAACAAAAGAATAAAAAATGCCAGATGTGCTCATAGCTGAGCTACAGTTTAACAGAGTGAGTGCATCTGCCCGTAGATGAGCAGTGGTTTAACTGGTGCAAAATGAGTGCCCGTAGCTGAGCAGTGGTCTAACACGCTAAATCTATGTGCCCCTAACTGAGCTGAGCGTAATATGCGTGCCGATAGCCAAATGAGGCTTAAAGCAGCATACCCCATTTGCGCGGAGCTGCGCACCGCGCAAACAAGCTAACCGACGGGCAACGTTGAGCAAGCCGTATCAAAACTGCCTTTACACAGACACACCCCTCAGCATGTCTAGACAGTCATGAAAAATAAAAAGCAGTGGCCAGGTTCGAACCCAGGATACTATACACCATAGTCAAGGTACAGAACCACTAAGCCATGACAGCAGTACCTAGAAATGCAATAATAGCTAATATATAGGAATGAATACAAACTAGAGCATGACAATGCAGGTTTACTGAAGTTGATACAATTCCAAAATGGCCAATCACAGATATGTGTGGGAAAAACGGACTATATAAGCCCCATAGGTGGGAATACACAACATAAACGATTGTAGAACTGACCTGCAGGCAGAATGACAGGAGTAGGAGAGGGTAGTTGCTTTCGAGCACAGAGGTGGGGTGTTGAGGAGTCCAGGTACATGGTCTGGCTCCTAGTCCATAATCATGAGGCCCAACTCATGCAGGGCCAGGTCCTCTGGGGAGCATACAGGGCCGAGGCGTGGGACCGGTTGGCTCATGATCTCACCAGTGCCACAGGGATTCCAAGGACTGGTGAGCAGGTCCATCACCACCATGCGGACCTGAAGAGACGCAAGCAGGACCAACTGAACCTTTGGATCCAGGAGGCCCGGCAAACACCCAACGCCCCACTACTGAGTAAGTAACATTTAATTATGTATGTAAGAAATTAAACTAGCTGATATTATGGAGATGTGTATTCCAATATTACTTCATTTATATTACAGCTGCAGGTGTCCGTTCTGCGAACCGCAGAGCCTATGGCGATAGGCTGGTGCGGTTGCGCCACCAGGCAGGTCAGTAATCCACTACCAGTAACTGTAAAGAAATATAAAAGTATGACAGTCAGCAAAAGAGTGCAGTGTAGTCAGTAAGGAATAAAATCTGCAAGTAACAGTGTGAAAGTGTCTGCAAGTATTGCTTGATTACAAAAGTGTGTTTCAGCCTGTAAGTTAAACCGAAAAATGAAACTGTCTGACATATATTCTGAAATAAAATGCCCTACCTGTAAGAAAATAGTACACAACCTGCAGCAGGCTGAAAAGTATAGCTGCAGAAGATGATGAAATCACATGTGTGAAATATATCCCTGTGGAAATACTGAAACATGACAGAAGTGAGACTGCTGGAAAGGATTGTAATAACTACAGGTAAAACATGTCAATAAAGCCTAGAAGTAAGTACCATCCTGAATAGTAAAATGAAAGCAAGTGAGAGAGTGTGAGAAAGTGTCATGAATCCAGCAATACAGTAGTAATAACCCCTGAATAAAGTATACTGCAGTCAAGACAGAATGAAATGCATGTGAGATTCAAAACCAAACAGCGAAATCTGTTCAAAGTGTTGCTGCATCTGGAATGTGTATCCCAAAATCTGGATATGTTGCTCTCAGTCTGCAATATGCAGATAGGATGATTGTCTGATATACCAAACATCCACACTTGTCTACAGCTATATAAAGCAAATGTAGCAGGATGATGTAGCTGAACAAAGCTAGATATGAATGTGTATGAAGAACAATAAAATGTATATTGATGTTGCAGTAACAGTCCTATCACCAAGTTGAAATAGTTATCATATAGGAAACTGTAGTTAGAACAGTAGTGTGTATATAACTGTAGCTATTAGAAATGTACAGCATATGTATTGTTATTCAAAGGTGTTAATATTACTTTCTTTACCCCACCCTATAACCACATATAACCCATTCCACGTGAAAATGGTATGTGCAATCACAATTAACACCCCTGGACGTTTGTCCTGTTGGGTCATATATATTTGCATGTCCGTTGATGCATCTGCCCTGTTCATACATCCACACCTGATGGCCTGTTGCCATCAATTAACCCTGCATGTTGTTGGACTGTGTATTTCTGTTCAAATTATGCATGTGTTATGCACGCTGTTCAATGGTGTGAATATCTGGGTGTTTGGTTAATGGGAATACTAATGCATGCTGTTACAACTAATTGTGAATGGTATTATATGTCACTAACCCAAACTGTCATGACATAATGCAAAACATAGGACGACAGGGAAGGCGGGTTCCAGCGGACCCACCTCTCCCACCTCAGCTGGCGAGTGCACCTGGCACTAGTGCCGAGTCCGGACCCTCCTCCGGTGGCCCTGTGCCACCTGCGGGTGGAAGCGCTGCAGGGGATGGGGCTCGCCCCCCCTCTGCAAGTGTGGCCGGAGGAGAACCACCACTCACCCTCCGTAGCGTCCGGACTGTGGTGCGTAGGGAGATTCGGGACTCTGTTCTCGAGCCCCTACGCCAGCTCGAGGCACGGGTGGTGCAACTAACGGGCATGCCTGTTGCCCCGCCTACACAGCCCCCAGCACAGCCCCATCCTGGGCAGTGAAGGAACAGTGGCAACTGCCTATGGGTGGGGATATCAGTTCCACTGTTGCCATCTGTGGGCTCATGGGCTCTGGATATCCAAACCTCCGTCCCGTCAATTGCGTAACCCCCACGTGTCATACACCGCCCCTGTATGCGTCTTGTTTGTCTTGTCTGTTTACCTACCCAACCTACCTCCCCAGCTGTACCGACTTCCTTCACCTGACATACCACTCTCACCTGAAAAAAAAAAAAAAGGGCACTCTGTACCCACAAAAAATTACGCCCCATACATAGCTGCCCATTCCGCACACATGTCTGCTGGACATGGAACCTATCAATTACAATTGGCTGTACAACAAGTATTATTGTTGTCCTGACACCTCTCTCAGGGGTGGAAGGTTTCAAATGTCACACCAAATTACATACATATGCACAGCTGTTGCTGATGAAGAAATGGGCAGCTATGGGCCTTACCTACATCCCTCCTGCACATCCCAAGCTTGTTTCCCTACTGTCTTACCCTCTTTGTGACCCCTTTTTCACCACTTTCCTGTCTCCCCATTTTCTTTTCTTTCAAAGAAAATAGCGTGGGTGTGCGCCAGAGTAAGCACCGTTAAGCGGTTGTAAGCGGGTGTGCGCTTGTGTGTGCGGAGCTAACCGCCAGTGCGCATGCGTGAGCTCCGCGCAAACCAGCGCTAACCCGGTTACAACTGCTTAAAAGTGCCTTAGTCACTTTGATTGACAGGTCCTGTACTCAGTTCAAAAGCAAAATAAAATCCCACTGTCAGTCCCGAACCCAGGACCTTGGAAACACTAGTCTGTACGACCTACCACTAAGCCATGACTCTTATACAAAAACATTGTGCTAAAATAAATATAACATGTAATAGTAGGGATGAATGTAAAGGGAATATAGGATGTGTAGTACACAAAGCATGTCATTTAAAATTACTGTCAAAACTACTGGATTTCCATAATAGTAGTGTGTGAACAGAAACAGCCATGCTAGTTGGCAGCTTGTAGATAATAAGGTCAGTTAAAGTACATATATAAATGTATGTATATGTACATATATATATATATATATATATATATATATATATATATATATATATATATATATATATATAGTTGTAGGAGTCAATGTGCATACACACTTGCTACAGGGAACATGAGAGAGGAATGGAGAAATGTGAATATACAACACAGCCTGAATCATGAGAGAGATACTAACCTTTACACTCACAGAACACTGTCCACAGCATACCAGCATGGTCCCTGCCCTCACAATCTGAAAGGGCAACGCCTATCCCACATACCCTTTTATAGCACTGACCTGAAATCACAGTGAGAACTGCAATCAGTACACAACTGGCTGTATGCAATTAGCAAATGCTGGCTTACAATTGGTGCAGAGGCCATCACATGGACCTATGCAGATACCTACAAAAGCATCCAGTGCTAACACTCCCCACATGCAATACATTCATTGCATTGTCTGTAAGCAGACAGCGAGAAGTGAGAGAGAGAGAGAGAGAGAGAGAGCAAAAAAAAAAAAATTAGACACTGTGACTCTGTCACCCGAAGCTGTCAGCACTGACAGTAGCAGCAGCAAGCAGAAGCTGTGGTAACGCAACCAGCTGCGACAAACAGAGGTAATGCAAAGTAGCAGGTTAATAGTGTGCATACTGTGAACCCTCCAAATGTGTCATAGGTCTGTATCCATAGGTATGTCCATGTGATATGTTGTGTGTACGTAGTTCCACCAAAAGGGGATGACCATACATTACATGTCAATCAGTCTTAGGCCATGATCCTGGCAGCAGTTGTCTGTGCGTTGGCCCAGCAATGGCTGTAGTGACTGCTTTGAAAGGTCAGCCAGGTTCAAAAGTCAGGATCAGCCCATCCCAAAGGCACACTGGCTGGGAACAAGTGTCTGCAGGTACCCGATGTCACTGCATATGCATCCCATACTGCATAATTCCATAGCTTAGCAGACCAGGCCCATTATGCATATGATGTGGTAATTCCCAGGGTCAGTCGAGGTGCCCCCTTAGTGGTGTGGGACCACTGTTGCTGTATGCCACTGTCCAGGTACATATCCTGTAGTATGGCCAAGATAAACTATCAGTGTTATATGCGGTTGTATGTCCTCTCGGAGTGCCGGTAGCACACATCCAGGGATACCACGAGGTCACAGTGATGCTGTGTGTTCTTCTCTGCTGAGGGCGGCCCTCACCTGGACATGTGAGATGATAGGGAGGTTACATCCAGCTGTGATAAATATTTCAACTGGTGGGGGAGAAGGAGGGGGGATACGTGCACCGAACATGTCTGCAAGATTGTTGCCAATATCCGTGTGTTTGGTGAATGTTAAGTAGGTGTGTATTAACACAGAGCATATCTGAGGCATGTGGTCCATATGTGTAACATAACTGAAGAAGGCCTTGTGGTCATCCATAGTGTTTGTGTCCATTTCCTCCCAGAGTAGGCCGTGGCCATTGTTATGACGGACCGTAGCGTAGTACCAGTGCTGACCACAGATGCCTTCCCTTAATGTGAATGTGCTCTGTCCTGCAGTAGCCTCCTGCTATTGTTATACAATCTGCCTCTGTCTGGGGTCCACCGGACAGGATGCCTAACCTTTGTGCATAGGGTCTGGGTTAGAAATGTGTGTGCAAGTTCCATGCAATCTGTGGCATGTCCATGGTAAGCATTTGCAAAGGGGTCAGCAGTGTGGCTTGTGGCTTCCACTGGCCCAGTGTGCTGCATGGATACCATCTCAGTCCCAGCAAGTGAATAACTGTCTAATCACATACATATCAAAGTAGTCTACTGTGCTGGTGGTGGTGGTGGGATATGTATATCCAGGCCGAGTAACTTCTGTCCACATCACAGTAGTGGACGGTGTCCCACATACAGTACCTTGGGATGAACCCCAGAGTGAGGTTGTGCATTGCACCTGTCAGTGTGTGCTGACCGATGGGGCATGCTACTATGTTGTGTGGAATGTGGCAGGTATTGTTGCACAGGTGTTGGCTGAGCACTGATATCTGGCCATGTACCTGTGTATCCACCACGACACACACACATGCAACATATGGGAGTAGTAGTATATCACTACACATGAGTATCATGTATAGTATGTGTGCCATATATTGCTGACATGGTCTGCTGATATCCTGTTTGTGTTCTCTTCCAGGGAGATGGCGCGACAGCGTAACCCCGCCTACTCTGTGGCGGAAGATGAGGAGATCCACCAGAGCCTGGTGCGGGAGTATGACATCCTGTTTTCCGCACCAGTCAGAATCAGCAGGAGAGGGCCGCACTGTGGCAAGACCTTGTCCGTAGGGTAAATGATATTGGCACGCATAACAGGACATATGAGCAGGTACGACATCACTGCAGTGATTTAATCCAAAGTGTCCGGCAGCGTGCATCAGATATCCACAGGCAACAGGTCGCCACAGGAGGTGGGGTGGCCACACATCCCCCCCTCACCAGACTGGAGGGGCTACTCCTAAGTGTTGTGGCTCCAGCCCCAGAACACCAACAGCAGTACACCTGCATTATGATGGAGGCTGGTTCCACACAGCAGCACGACATGGAGCGTGCAGGTAATATGCCATATGTACACTTGACTGTTCTGTACACTGTATCATATGCAATATCAATGGCACAGTTGTGCCCACTGACATTAATCTCATCATTTCTGCAGGTCCCTCCAGGGTTACAGCAAGACAGGCCATCCATGCTGGTGAGTGTGTTTAACATAACCTATAATAGTCCTGATAATGCTAGTAACAGTAGTGTAACTCAGTAGTGCTCTGTGTGTATACTGCGGGGTGTGCATGTGTGCATGTGTGCAGGTGTGCCTGTGCCCATGTGTGCATGTGTGCATGTGTGCATGTGTGCAGGTGTGCCTGTGTCCACGTGTGCATCTGTGCATGTGTGCCTGTGTCCACGTGTGCATGTGTGCATGTGTGCATGTGTCCACGTGTGCATGTGTGCATGTGTACACGTGACCACGTGTGCATGTGTGCATGTGTGCATGTGCCCATGTGTGCATGTGACCACATGTGCATGTGTGCATGTGTCCATGTGTGCATGTGTCCACGTGTGCATGTGTGCATGTGTCCACATGTGCATGTGTCCATGTGTGCATGTCTGCATGTGTGCATGTGTGCATGTGTGCCTGTGTGCATGTGTGCATGTGTGCCTGTGTGCATGTGTGCATGTGTGCCTGTGTCCATGTGTGCATGTGTGCATGTGTCCATGTGTGCATGTGTGCATGTGTGTATAAGTGCATCACTGGTAACAATGTCTGGAGACTGTAAACTGTGTTTCCTGTCTTCCTCCCACAGGTTCTGGGGCTGCTCTGGTGACCTGCAGCAGGGAACCTGAATCCTGTGCCACGGCTACTGGTAATGATGATATTTGTGTAATGGTACAGGAAGGTGTGTCAGGGTCTGCCATTGGTCAGCCAATTGACAGTACACAGCTGTCAACCCCATCATTGCGCACAGTCATCCTGCCTGTACATCCTTTGTCACCATTGTCCCTAGGTGATGGACAGGATACAGTGGGCATAGACCAGGGTAATGTGGTACCTGTGGCACATGCATCCCCACACAGCAGCCATGGGCAGGGTCCTCCGATGGTACCACACAGACAGTTGCCCATGGGTTCTCGTGGGAGCATCCGTGGGCGTACTGCCTCTGGCCGACGTGCCCAAAGAGGTCTGTCAACCTCAGCTATGTTTCGGACTGTCATGCAGGCACAGTCACGTATGGAAAGGTACACCAGACAGGGTCTGAGGGAGCTGAGAGCATGTCGCACAGCCATGACAGACAGTATGCGTGACATTGCGGATGCTATCCGTAACTTCACCGATGTCATAGACAGACGTTGTGGGGACATATTACAGCAGTTCCACAACCAGATGTCCATGAGCCAGGGCAATGGTGGGCATTTGCGGCATCGACGTGGCCGTATGCCGGCAGCAGCAGCAGCTGGCAGTCGGCGCGGATGACAACAGGCTCGCGCACGCCCCCATAGTGCCAGCAGCAGCCCCAGCAATGCTGGGTCTGTGCTGTCATCGGAACGCCCCAGGAGACCACGTGCACGTGGCTCTGGACAGTCCCAACAGGGACTTGTGTCCAGTCAACACACTCCCGCTTCTGATGACAGTACCCAGTCTGGCTTTGTACTGGATACGGTCCGTAGCACCCCTGCCAGGCACAGGTACCGTGTCCGTGCACACAGACACTGATCTGTATGGCCTGCCAGGTGCAGTCTGTGGCTGTCCACAAACCCCTGTATATGGCAGCCATGAGGTGGAACTGTGTGCGTGCATACACACATGCGAAATGTTAACACCTAGGGCAACCACATACATGCACACACTGCACCAACACTGCCCCACCCTGTACTGCTGCCCCTCACCAACACACATACACACACATGTCAATTGGTGGTATCAGTGGCTGACTCAGGCATACCTAATCCACACCCTGTGCATATGATGACACTGTGCCACCTCCTGCAATCTCCAACATCATTGCGGGAACAGGTAAACACGTTGCTGATGCACAGGGTGACTACATAGAAGTGTATTAGTAGTATCATGTTGGTAACAGTACAGTGTGCTGCTATGACTGTGTGTTTATCCCAGCATGCCTGCTGCAGTAACTGTATGAATGTCCTGAATTGTTATCTGCACCCATAGTACATACCAAAGTATAACAGCTGCACATAATTGCATGCCGGTGGTAAGGTTGTCAACAGATAGCCGCATACATGGGTAGCACAGGGGAAAGCTAACGCAAGTAGTGATATGCAATGGTGGACATGTACAGTAATGGTGTCAAGTTGCCCACAACGACTATGCCATGTGGATGTTGGCGCATGTAGATATGTGTGCAGTACCAATGTAATCCAAATCACAAATAAGTATGACATAATATCAGTTCTACCATGGGCATCTGCGCCATGTATTCCTGGGTACATGTTGATAGTGCCTACATATTTGCATTGTTACTTACTGTTATTGTTACCCCTTCTTTGTTGTATAATGCACTACTTCCAGCCCTGTTTACTGTAGCTTTGTTTGCATGCATGTTCGCTTGGGGTTCCCTGGAACACTGCTTACACCTGCAATGCAGAGTTACAGTGCTTCTGTAGACTTCTAGTGACATCTGCATAGCGTCGATACATGTATGTCAACTTTACACATGACAGAACGTCACTGTCTGTCCTGTACGCATGTACGTTGCCTGTGACACATTGCACACGTCTTACCTGGCATTTACCCACGTGTGCAGTCATATATGTCAGTGCTATGAAACAGTAGCGGTACACCCACACATACACACCTTCAGTATGTTGTTCCCCATTGGCCCTATGTGTTGGTACTCACCATGGCAATCACACTACTAGGGTAGCATGTGCAAAGGTAACCTGTGAATCGCCTCTATGGTCCAGTTGTGGTTTATGTGAGTCATGTGTCATTGTCACAGCTGCCACATGTATGCAGTCAGCCATCACCCTTGGCCAGGAACGTACAACACATGTGTGGGATGCCACCACACAGCCAATCTGGGGACTGGTCTCTCTGAACCCAGTAATGCCATACCCTGTCAGGTGGCATGTCATATATACTACATCCTGGACAAACGTCAACCCCAATCCCTGCTGCTACTATTGATAATACCCCTGAAGATGTTCCTGATAGTTTTGACCAGTTCTTTACTGAGACATTTCAGGCCCTAGCTAGCCATCTACCTCCTAGCTCCCTGGTCCTGAAAGTAGCACCCTAGAAAACTACTTGCGTCCAGCTGCCAACCAGTCACCACTTCACTTCTCCGTACCTTGATTGAAACAGTGAAACCCACTACACTTTCTGCTGATCAACTCCCTGCCGAGTACCTATCAAAACCAGATGATGCTATTGCTTACCCCGTCTCAAAGGTAATCAAAGGAACCATGTTAGAATCTAACTTTCCCACCATCTGGAAAATGTCATATGTAATCCCACTTCACAAAGGAGGCAGCTCTACTGAAGTCTCCAATTATAGGCCAATAGCTATACTCTCTCCACTTGCAAAGATTATGGAAACTTTCGTCATAGACAATTCATGCACCACCTAATCCAAACTCGCATTATGGCAGACACTCAGCATGGCTTACGTCCTCATCACAGCACTACTTCAGGCCTCCTAGCCTTTACTAACACCATAAGCCATACTTGCAACAATAATTATATATCCTCAGCCCTCTTTTGGATATTTCAAAGGCATACGATATGGTTGATCACCAACTTGTACTCCACACCCTGCAAAGACTGTCTAGATACTGGAGCCTTCCAATGGTTTCAATCCTACCTGCATGGTCGACAGCAGGCTGGCCTCTGGCAGAACAAACTCTCTAACCTTCTACCTAACACCCTCAGAGTACCACAAGGCTCTATACTAGGGCCCTTGCTGTTCTCCATCTTCATTAACGACCTTTATACTGTCATCCCAAAAGTCAGCTGTATCCAATATGCTGAAGACTCTACTCTGATCTGCTCAGCCACATCTCCAGTAGAGTTATGGTCAGCTACCCAGACCACCTTTAATACAATAGAAAACTGGCTTTCTGAACATCATCTGATCCTAAATCCCAATCAAACTAAACTGCTGTTATTTCACCAACACGTAGGTCTACCACTTTCACCGTTACCATAACATCAACTGATGGCACAATAATCTCCCTGACCCATCTCCGAAACTATTAGGTGTCATCATAGACAATAATCTCAAATGTGACCTACATGTTAACCAGATTATCAAAGCCATCAATAGAAAACTAGGGTCACTTTACAGAATTAAAGCCTTCCTAGCCCCTCCAGCTAAAGGTGCCATAGCTCGCTCACACCTTGTTTCAACCCTTCTGTATGCATCCCCTCTACTCTCGAATATGAACAAGACTGTCCTTAACAAACACTCAATTTGCTACAACCACATTGCCAGGTTTGCCACTGGGCTGCCTTTTAGGACACATCATTGCATCAATCTAAATCAGCTTGGTTGGCTTGCAATACCCAGCCTAATACAGTATAACCAACTGATTATGGCCTATAAAATCCTCTATAATCCAGACAATACTCCTGCACTTCAAATATTATCACCCCCTATAACAATCCTAGACCGCTTCGATCCTCTAACAAATTACTACTTCAGACTAGCAAGTTTAATAACACAGCCGGTGATTCTCTCTTTGCAAACCCTGTAAGTAGATCCTGGAACTCACTTCCAGCTGATATTACCCTACTGTCCACCTTAGGTCAATTTAACAGTAGACTCAAACAACATTTGTCACTTAACTGGCTATGTCAATGTATCAAGCCTGGCTAACTCGAATGTGTAAAATCTGTGAACCACTTTACTGTGTAATTTTAATTTAATCCTGACTTGTGCTCAGGTCTAACATTAACCTGTGGAACATGTTTGACTTGCTTACTTATGTAATCTCTGTAAATAATCTGTTTGTAATATGTAATGCTAGTATTATGTAATGCTGTATCTGCTACCCTCGTAGCTTGTCTCCACGGGCCTCCCTTGGAAATGGACATGCATCCAGTCGGACTATCCCAGTCAACAAATGTAGGATAAATAAATAAATCAATAAAATATATTACAGTGACTACAATACCAGTCAGACATTGACACGCACTGACAGCATGCTGAACACACTGGGGCATACGTGGGGACTCAGAATAGCAGCCTGCCTGGGCATCACACACCTCCGCAGCTGGCACACAGGCATATGTTCCATCGGAACAGAGCACATGCCACACATGGCACGCACATCCCCTGTGCCACACACTCACAGCCTGTAGGGCTACACAACACACCTGCTACAGACGTGTCAGGTACCTGTCTTGTGTGCTGCACTGGGGTCCCGCTCAACAGGCTGTATCTGGTGAAGGTCACAGTGATATGCCTCAGGGGCACTATGGTCCACCACAGCACACATGCATACAGGTCAGTCAGAGGCATGGACAGATATGACTCACTCATTGACCATGCCAGTATGGCTGCCTGAGACATACCTCCCTGGACTACATGATAGGGAACATAGAATGGATCTCTCAGCATGTGGCACAGGCCAGTATGAGCCTGATGTTGGTTGCCAACATACCCTCACCAGGTATTCTACCACTATATGTGGGAAGGGTGTTGTATGTCTACATTATGCTCAGTCTCCACTGTCATTCATAGGGTATCCACTGGCTGTCAACGTGTGCTTACATGCTAGGAAGCCACAATGATGTGCAAGGGTCATCTTGCACGTGACACCCATGGCCCGATGTATAATGGCAAAGCTCCTTGGTACACACATACTGCCTTATGCTGCAGGACATGGTTTACATAGCGACCTCCATGGGTATCACACAGGTTAGGACACTAACAGTGCTGCTACACAACAACAGCAGTGTACACCGGAAGATGCATGCACCAGACACTGCCCTCAGCACGGTGAACTGCAATGTCTGTGCAGTACCAGATTCATGATTCATGGCTCACAGGTGTTACCCATCACTGACAGGTTATGCCCCATACCATGCCTGTCATCCCCTACACATGTAACACACATGGATAGGGGTGGTATCCCAAGGTAACACAGATACACACACCTCCAGGTTGTTGGCACAGCACAAACCATCAGGGCCTACTCATGTGCAGCTAACAGTGTGTCGGACTGCCATCTGGTTCATAGCCTGGCACACACAACCCTCCCATACACAGGAAGACCACCTATCCTCCATAACAACACTGGCAATATGACAGTCTCAAGAACTGTGTTTATATGGCCGGACTGCATCCAGCCAAACATTGTGTGTGAGCATTACTGTAGCTACAACACACTAGTTGAAGGGTTCACAGCATGTGGTCACCGAATTGCAGTGGAATGACATGTTACCACTACCACAACAGGTGGGAACATGCAGCACCTGTACATCGACTACATGTACACTATATGGCCCAGACCAGATGTGTATCCCCTGCTGTAGGTCTTTCACCATAGACACCCACACTGTATAGAGACATACCACGCGGACCCTGCACAGTAAGACACAGTCATATTGGTATACATTGCAAATACCATTTATCCACTCGAAGCATGTGTCAGACATGGTAACTACTGCAGGTCACAGGTATTTATGTGTATGTGTCACACACATACATCATGTGTGCAATGCCATTGCTGGTTTAGGCAATGGCATGCATTGTTATGTACAAACACCCACACAAGGTCATACTGTGTGACACAACCACACGTGACAGTTGTGGGTTACCAAAACATACCTATCTGTACTCTGACAATGGTAATAGACACAGTAGCAGAGCACACTATTGGCATTACTAGCCAACTAGCCCTGTTTGGCTGTGCTGATAGTGTGGTGACATCCCCTGTGTTTACTGGGGGAGTATGCAGCATCTGGTGTATTGTAGTATTTGCCAAAAGGATCTGTTCGCTCACACTTGCATTTACACACACCCTACTACCCCCACACACATGCACACTTGCCATTTGCAGGATTCATTCCCCTACCTAACTAAGTCATGACACGTGAGAGAGACGCATTAGCAAAGCGCACTATTCGGTTTACTAGATAGTTCCTCTTCTCTGGCTATACTTATAGGGTGCTGACAACATCAGTATTTTGAAAGGGTAATGTGCATCAGGTAGTGTGATCTCCTGATTGCCAAAACTAACATGTTTTTCATACGGAAATGCACACACACAAACTCCCCACATCCAAACACACACACACATGCCATTTACAGGTTTCAAACTCCTACCTAACTACATTACGATACTTGGGAGAAACGCATTAGCAGAGTGCGCTATTCACATTACTGGGAGGCTTTCCTTCTCCTGCTGTACTTATAGGGTGCTGACATCATCTGTGTTTAGAAAGGGGAGTGTGCATCCTGTAGTGTGTTCTCCCAGTTGCCAAAAGGGACATTTCCCTCACACATATTTGCACACACACACTAACCCCCCTCATCCAAACACACACACTTGCCATTTGCAGGATTCAAACCACTACCTAACTATGTTATGACACTCGAGATGGACGCATTAGCAGAGTGCGCTATTCGCATTACTGGGAGGCTTCCCTTCTCCTGCTGTACTTATAGGGTGCTGACATCATCTGTGTTTAGAAAGGGGAGTGTGCATCCTGTAGTGTGTTCTCCCAGTTGCCAAAAGGGACATTTCCCTCACACATATTTGCACACACACTAACCCCCCTCATCCAAACACACACACTTGCCATTTGCAGGATTCAAACCACTACCTAACTATGTTATGACACTCGAGACGGACGCATTAGCAGAGCGTGCTATTCGCATTACTGGGAGGCTTCCTTCTCCTGCTGTACTTATAGGGTGCTGACATCATCTGTGTTTAGAAAGGGGAGTGTGCATCCTGTAGTGTGTTCTCCCAGTTGCCAAAAGGGACATTTCCCTCACACACACTAACCCCCCTCATCCAAACACACACACTTGCCATTTGCAGGATTCAAACCACTACCTAACTATGTTATGACACTCGAGACAGACGCATTAGCAGAGCGCGCTATTCGCATTACTGGGAGGCTTCCCTTCTCCTGCTGTACTTATAGGGTGCTGACATCATCTGTGTTTAGAAAGGGGAGTGTGCATCCTGTAGTGTGTTCTCCCAGTTGCCAAAAGGGACATTTCCCTCACACACACTAACCCCCCTCATCCAAACACACACACTTGCCATTTGCAGGATTCAAACCACTACCTAACTATGTTATGACACTCGAGATGGACGCATTAGCAGAGCGCACTATTCACATTACTGGGAGGCTTCCCTTCTCCTGCTGTACTTATAGGGTGCTGACATCATCTGTGTTTAGAAAGGGGAGTGTGCATCCTGTAGTGTGTTCTCCCAGTTGCCAAAAGGGACATTTCCCTCACACATATTTGCACACACACACTAACCCCCCTCATCCAAACACACACACTTGCCATTTGCAGGATTCAAACCACTACCTAACTATGTTATGACACTCGAGACGGACGCATTAGCAGAGTGCGCTATTCGCATTACTGGGAGGCTTCCTTCTCCTGCTGTACTTATAGGGTGCTGACATCATCAGTGTTTAGTAAGGGGAATGTGCATCCTGTAGTGTGTTTTCCCAGTTGCCAAAAGGGACATTTCCCTCTCACAGCCTTTCACACACACAAACCCCACTCACCCACACACACACTGAGCATTTGCAGGATTCGAACCCCTACCTAACTATATTATGACACTTGAGGGAGACGCATTAGCAGAGCGCACTATCCGAATTACTGGGCATCTGTTCTGCACCTGTAGTATTTCTAGGGTGCTGACATCTTTATTTCTACAGAGGTATGTAGATGTAGTACTACCTGTCAGGTGGGGATAGCATATATATGCATTTGCAGCCACCTACGCCAGGGTCAGATATGCACATCGCACTGGCAGGTTATGTTCTATACCATGCTTTGGGACCACAGGACCTGTAACACACAACACAACCAGTCCAGAACACCACACCCACATCCAGGACACACACTTAGCTTCCCTGGGAACAGTGCCAGGATATGCAGGTATTCACATACACCATTCCAGTTGTTAACATCAGGTACAGGCATATTGTGTGTGAGAACTACTCAGGCCTCTACCACTTTACCCTACAGCCACTACAATTTGTGGGTCCATGTGCTATGGCAGAACCACACACCACAGCCACATGGGTGAATACATATTGCACCTGTCCATCTGCAACGTGGGTACTCACTGTTCCACACCAGAGGTAGACCACCATTGTTGATATCTGACCATACCCACCTTTCCCTGGACATCCATATCTCATCTCCACCCCCAGGCAAGGTTGTCACTGCACACAAACTGTGTTTAGCACAAGCAGACTCTACACTTGTGTAGACTGGGGTGGATGACTTCAGAGGACCCATGCTGGAGGACTATACTGGCCACTCAGCATAATCCTTGACAATTGCATCCTATGAGCATGTGTACAGTTTGCATTGGTCATGCTATCCCACATATACCCATGACTGCTCCACAACAAGACACCTGTCAGCTGTACACCGGCCATATATGCACTGCTCAACAGACAGAGTGACCTAATACATTGCAGAGCTGTAGCCCACAGAGGGAGGACATCTGTGGACAGTTCCAGCATGGCACTTCATTCACACATACTCATTACAACACAGTGTTGACAGTGGAATCGTCCAGAGAATGCAGATAGGGCTCCCCTCAGTCTGTTATTGACGGACACCTACTGTCAGAGATCCTCAGCAACCCTCTCACAGCACACACCGACAACATGGCTGTGGCTTAGCACATTCAATCCCTGAGACCTCCACGGTGCCCCTGCTTGACAGAGGCACAGCTCACTAGCCTCACATGTTGCCTTCTGTGACCTACTTTACAGTGGCACGGTAGCCTACTATCCTGGGGATGCAGATGCCAAGCACACTCTGGCTGAGCTGTCATTCCCTGGGGCAAGAAGCCTAGTATTGACCTCTACACCCATATGTTCAATTGTCGGATGCACAATATTTGTTGTGCTGTTCTACTGTTTGCAGGTCTTTATTGCCATAGCATTCCCTGTTCCTATGACCAACTTGTGTATCTGTGGCAGATGTTTGCATATGATGGCGATCCACTATATCACTTATGTCTCTGTGGTCATTTACTGTGTGCACTGGGCTGATTGCTGTGTTGTGGTTGGTTCCTGGACTGACACGCATAAATACCAGATATGTGTGGCCAACTGCTACACGGAGATATGGCCTAAGTGTGTGAGCATGCCCAGTTCAGCCTTTCCATGGCATGTTGTCTGACATATGCCTCATTTATCAAAGTGTGCGAGCATGCCCAGTGTGAGCTTTCCATATGTTGCACTCTGAAGTCCACCACATATTTGGGTGTGTGTGACCTTCGACATTATCGCACGCTTATGATTGTGTGTTGGGTGTCATGTTGTGTACTAACTGGCCAACTGCTTCATGTCTGCCACAACAGGGATTATACTGTGCCTGCAGGAATTGCATGGGATACTTTGCAGACAGTTCTCAACATACTTTCATAATGACCTAACACTGTAGTACCGTGATAGTGTACTGGTTCGGTACTTTCACTGTGGTGGACAGTATCCTGGGCTTTAGTCCTATCACTGCTTGACATCTTCATAGTGAGCACAACAGACTGTGTAGGGGCCAGTTGTGCACATATGACCATGTTGCAATATGTTCAGATATGGACTACCTACACCAGGCTCGTCCAACATTGCTAGTGTATTCCACAACATGGGTGGACATTGGCAAACACTAGCGATGTTCCGTAGGCCATTTCTGATGGTAGTCACAGGGTGTGTTTGTCCTTCGACACACATTGTAACTGGAGTTTGCCATTACATATGTCATGGTTGGTATACTGTGCCTCTGTCTACCTCTGACATAACAGTGATACCCAGGGTAGCCTACCATCTCCCATACACTCATCAGGATGCCTCTTGAGGGGTGTCGATATGTGGCACTCTGGCTGACCTGTACCAGGAGTTTACTGAAGTGTGGGGGTGCCTTCTGTGTTATGGATCATTCTGTACAGCTTGTCCTATGTATGTCAGTGCTGGGGTTCAGGTCTCTCATGTGCATAGCTCACTGCCATTCAGATTGTACAAGGTGCAACATGTTCATTCATTCCAGGTTGGACATGGCTTCATACATCAGGCACAGCTTTCCTGTAGCTGGGAAGGATGGCGGTGTGTGGGGCTGCAGTTTGTTTACTCAGGCAACACATGGCATCTGTTCATGTTTTTTGCTACCCCTGGTGGGGTACTGTTGTGGACTTTACAGTTGATGGAGGTGTCTGCTGTGGTATATCCCACAGGGGCTATTGTAGTCAGTTGTGATGCTGATGGAGGATGGCTGCAGAGCCAGAGTGAGTTCCCCTTATCTACATCTGCCAGCCTTCATGTTTGGGTGGGTATATGGTACATGTTTCTGCGAACACTACAGACACATGTTTGTCCAGTGCAGGATATTTATCACCTTTTGTACCCAGGTCTCACATTACATGTTAGGTACCTCATGGGTTAACACCTGTGTGGTAATTTGTGGGCACTTACTGTATATCCACGGTGGTTGTCTATACACAGTTCTGCGATTAGCTTGCTGACATGGCTATGGCTACAGTTGTCTGTTTGTAGGTGGCCCTTTGTGGGTTGCTTGTGTCAGCTGGGGGTCGGATATGGTGGGCTGTTTGTACTCCTCTGCATACATGCTCAGTCACAGTCCTTCCATGTTGGCCTATACCTATGGGACATGTATACAGAACGGGGTGGGGGGCCAAGACCAGGCCTTGTGGGATGCCACTCATATCCGCTTTGTAGTCTGACATGGATGCGGCATGTCTGACCATGTCAGTTCTGTCCTTGGTCTGCTTTGCAACCCCTCTACTGACATAGGGGTGTATATTTAAGCTGGTGAACATATCCATACTGAACACGAACGGTATTGTCTAGAAGCATGTGCACGGTCCAGCTACGCTGTGTGGACCACATAGCCCTCATCAATGACCTTAATGACTGCTTCAAATGGGTCAGACATGTTTAGGGGCCGGTTCTGCAGTTACAACAGCCACAGTGTGTAGGGTCCAGTATCAGTAGGTCCACATTAGCCTTCTGTCTGCGGTACATACTGATCCTTTCCATAGCTGTGCAGAACAAGCTTGTCAGGATCCTGGGGTGGTAGTTTGGAGTATCCATTCAGGCAACACCTTTGTTGTGATGGACCACTGTTGTTGTACACTGCTCTTTGGGTACATATCCTGTGGTAAGGCTGACATTGGCCAGTAGTGTGATTTTGCATTCCATTACTCTTGGGGTCCATGTTGGCCTCAGCACAGGACACCATCACATACCTTTGTTGCTGTGTGTTCTGCTTTGCAGATGATGGCTGTTACCTCAGCATCTGCAATGTCAGGGGACCATCTGCTGGGATAGGTATTTTGCACTCGGGGTGTTTGCACTGCACCTGACAGGTTGTATGTTAGCAATATGTGTGTGTGTTTGGTATGTTGTTTGTAATATCTGTGTGATTCGGAGCATATCTGTGGATGCCCAACATGGTTCCTACCATCAGTTGGGTATGCCTTGTGATTATCCTTAGTGTCCTGTACGTTTTGTATCTTCATAGGTTCATGGGTTCATAGTAGGCTAGACACCCTAGGCCATTAGTAAGCCTAGCTAGAGTGTGTGTGTCTTTCGCCACCCCTTGCTATGTTCAATTATGGCCATTTATGAGGTTCTTCACTGTGCCTCTGTCTGGTCGTGACACAGTGGGGACCCCAGTATACATGTACGGTCATCCATCCACTTGGCAATATTCCTGTTGAGGGGTGTCAGTGAGGGGCTCTGCCTACCATGGATTGGGATCCTGTTTCTGGGTGTGGGGAGCCTATGGGTTATGTATCTGTCCCTCCAGCACATCTTATTTCATTATGTGTTGAGGTTGACATCTGTGACTCTCACAGCTCCAATGGCTTTGATTTCCTGTGGTGTAGCATGTCCATTACTCCTGTGTTGGACATGGCCTGGTACAACAGACATACAATGCCTCTGTGTAGGCAGTGTGTGACTGCAGTCAGCTGGGGTGTCTACAGCCAGGCAGCATATGACATATATTTCACACCCTTTATCCTGTTGGTGGGGTAACTATGAGGTCTTCCGAACCGCTGCAGGTGTCACGTATGGTACATCCCATATGAGTCATTGTACTAGATTATGGGTCTGATAAGGGAACAGTACAGCGCACAGTGACCTCTGTTGATGTTGATGTGAATCCTTTCATGATACGGTGTCCAGTATCAACAGTCTTCATAGCCACATTGGCATTGTGGCTGTCACATGACAGATTAATGTCGACCTGTGTCCCTAGGTCCCTGATGACTCCTTGCATACATAATGGTTTGACACCTATGTGGTACTTTGTGTACCTTGTCTGGTATTTGGTGGGACATTCATACTGTCCAGTGTCTTCGGATGTCTGGGTGGGGTTCTTGTGTGTGAGAGTGTGGTCTGTCGCATGCTACAGACTGTACAGCAGTTTTGACTACAGTTATGTGCACATGGGTGGTGTCCGCTGCTTTGTGCATTGTCAGTTACCTGGCTATATGGGTGTCTGTGCTGCATATGGATACTCCCTCCTTTGATGTCTTGGTGCAGGTGTTGGGGCCATAACACATGGTATGTGGTATAACCTAGTAGTGCTGGTGTGCTATCACTAGGCCTGCAGCAGGCTTCTGTCACTGGACAGGCATCAATGTTCTCCATAATGGGAAGTGCCTCAGGGGCATGCATATTGCAGTTTACACATCTGGCATTGGTCAGCATTACCCTTATGTTTCCTACCACTTATGTTTTCTAGGGTGGTGGGTAGTCTTTTGGCCTTGCCTACATATGGCTCTATGGAGGCGGCAAAGGCCTTATCCAGTATCCAGACGCACACGGGTAACAGCTGACAGCCATCCCTGTAACAGCAGCATGGCTTGTCATGCTTGACATCTCAAGCAGACACACATTACACCCTCTTGGACTGACAGCTGTAACTGTGCCAGCTGTTAAACATGAGCATTCTGTGTTTGTACTGTGGCATCATTCTTGGTGAGGGTTGGATGCTGCACACAGCCAGTGTCATCCCGCCCTGGGGTACATACTCTGAGGGACCATCCATGTCTCATTTGATGTTGACCAGGGAGGTACATCTCAGGTAATTCACACCAGCATGGACATTGAGTGCATCATATTTCTGCTTGCTTTGGGGTGACCTGCGTACTTGTGTTAAGTGGCATTTTGTGGCAACCTACAAGCAGCTTACTCTACCCTTTCCCTTGTTCAGTCTGGTGAGTGGGACAGCTGTGTGTCTGCCTATACAGACACCTATTACGACTGTATCAGGCATGTTGTTTCTCCTTCGGCCCTGTGACTGTTTGGCACACCAGCTTTGCGTACTATTCATTGCATGTGCTATGTTTGAAGGTTGTGGTTGCTTGTGATCTACTTTGGAGGCTTCTGTTGGTGTGGTGTGTTTGTAATTAAGGCCTCCGGAATATTTGTCTGTGTTTATGTGTTTGGTTTACAGTTGTGGTAGGTCTATGTGGGACTGGGTTTGTGGTGTATGTGGTTACCTTCTCCTCCTGACTAGTGTTGACAGTACTGAGTTGTTGGAGCTCAACCTCTGGTTTGGATACATGGATGCATCTATCACATATGTTTGTATTTATTGGGGGGTGTTGTGGTTGTCTGTGTACTTGGTACTGGCGTCACATTGCCTCTGGATTCATAGATTATACTTGTTGTGGCTGGACTTAGTGGATTGTATGTGTGGACATATGTTGTTGCCATACTACTGGTCAGTGATTACTTCCCTTTTATGTTTGCTCTATCATGTGGTAACTTCCTCATTCTCTTGCATGGTTTGGTAATGGCTGGAGGCCAGCATGCCAGATGCCTGCATGTATGGCATTGTGTGTTGTTGTTATTTGTGATTGCATACTCCAAGCATTCCTGGCTGTGTTCATGGAATGCCTGTATAACATGTTCTGTGGTGTGTCCCATATTCTGCACTTGCACAGGGCCTTTTGTGGATTCAACATCGGTTTTGAGGGCTGCAACCTATACTTTACACATGTTTTTCACTGTGGTATTCTGGCCAGGGACTGGGGTCAGGGTGTGTATATCCAGTGTGATTACTCTATGGTCTGGTCTTACCAGTGAGGGGTACACTTCTCATCTTGCCATCCAGTACACATGTTGCTGATTATCACATCCAGTATGCTTACCCCTCTTGTGGGAGTAGTACATTGTTCCTGGGCATTTTGGTTTATGGAATCTGGGTAATTTTCTCCTACTGTGTTGGTGCTAGTACAATGCTACTATGTATGTCTGGGTATTTTCAGTCGAGCAATATAATGTGGTTTGGGGGGCTTGATATATTCATGTATTCCGACATAGGCCAGGTGCTGTTCCTGGTATTAGGACAGTGGTCTGCAGCAGGCTATATACTGTGAGGCAGTTTTAGCCATTGGTATTTGACCATGGATATTCCATGCTGCTTCTTGTTGTGGTACCAACATGGGGGTGTGGTTATCCTTGCCATTTCTTGCTAGTCACCCTCCTTTTGTAGCTTGTTCCATGTTTTGCGGCTGTACAGCACAGTATGAGGTGTGACCTGGTAGTGTTAGGGTGCTGATGTGAGCCTTGCCCAGTTCTCTATTACAGGACTGGTATCTACATTCTCCTTACTGTGTGCATTTACACTGCACACATCTTGCTGTTTATACATCTGTCATGGGGTAGTATTACATCTAGGTTCCTATCCCTTGTAGAACCTATGAGGTTGGGTTTGTGTTTTGAGACTTACCTATTCAGGGCATGCTGTGGGTACTGACAGCCTTTGCCAGTATCCATGGGGCATGGCATGATAGGTGCACGCCACCCCTAGCAGGTGGTGCATCATGTCAAACTCCGCATATCTTCCCAGCCTGTAACACATTGGCTCCCCTTTGACTGACTGCATTACTTCAGCCAATTATTGTACTTGATCTTCTTGTCTTCATAGTGTGGCATCATGCTTGGTGAGGGTGAGATGTTAGGCAGGGTCTTCATGTTTGCATATACTAGATGGTGTTACATTGCTTAACACATGGCAATCATGCCTCAGGTGGTGCTGCAGGGCTGCCTCTGTCGGATGCACATACTACACTCCCTGTACATGTTTGAGAGCAGGTTGTGTCATGTTAGGCATCCCTGTTACTATATGAGTGAGTCAGAGAGGGGTATCATTCCCAGGGTTCCTACTGAGCCAGTGTATGTGCTATGCGTTGCCTCTTTGCCAAGGCCAGGGCATACTGGGCACGCCTCCTTCTGCCTACTGGGGCAGGCTCAGGTTGTTCCTCCTCCGAGTCACGCTCTGCCTGTGATGGCCTTGGCAATGGTGGGGGCTGTTTGGCCCGGCCCTATGCTGGTCCTGCTGCAGCTGTTTTCGCAAGATCATATTATGTAGCATAGCACATACCATGACAATTTGGGTACATGTAGTTGGTGTGTACTGCAAGGCTCCACCAGATGTGTCCAGACACCGGAACCGTGACTTGAGCAGCCCAAACACACGCTCTATTACATTACGTGTTTGTGCGTGTGCCTCATTATGGCGCTCCTGTTCAGGTGTGTGTGCATTTCTGATGGGTGTCATCAGCCACGGCTCCAGTGCATAACCTGCATACCCCACTAGGTGTCCGTGTGGGATGTCCCCATTGGCAAATGTCTGGTACAGCTGCGTCAAATGCCAGATGTGGGAATCGTGATAACTCCCAGGCAGCCAGCACACACATTCATTATTATGCCCTGGGCATCACACACGACCTGGCAGTTGATGGAGGGGAAGCCCTTGCGGTTAATGTAGGCCCTACCCCGCTCACCGGCTGGTGCTTTGATGCGTATGTGCGTGCAGTCTATTGCACCCAGTACCTCAGGGTATTCCGCTATTTGCTGGAAGAGACGATATTGCTGGCCAATACCTCACGGGCATTGGGGAAATATACATGATCACCGACATGTGCTGACATGGCATCCAGGAACTGGTGTAGTACCCTGGAGGCTGATGCCTGTGATATCCCCATCATATCGCCAGTTGGTCTCTGGAAGGTACCTGTTGCTAGTATTCTTAGGCCAACACATACCTTGGTTTCCACTGGGATGGGTTCCCCTCTGTTGGTTCTGTGTGTGAGGCGTGGCCTGCACAGCTCAACAATTTGCTGCAGGAGCTCTCTGTCCACTCTATAGCACTCTACTATCTCCAGCTCATGTAACCCGTGGTAGGTGACCCTGGGCCTGTACACTCTTCTCCGCCTCCTCACTGTGGGTTGTCTGGCACCATCTGCATTGTCACCACCCTCAGCAAGTCGCCTATGTCTCATTATGACAGCTATGGCAGCCCCTAACATTTCTGCTCTGAGTGAAGCTTTTTCAGTTTTCACTTCTATTAGCTTACTCCTGTCTTGCAGTGTCTCTTAATGGAAACATCCTGCACTACTGTTTGCAGAGTTTTAAGTGCTGGGCTGGGCTACTATTCTGCCTGTGTAATTGCCTGCTTCTAATTATTTTCACCTGCTAGCTTCAGCAGTTATCCCTGCTAGCTTCCTATTAATTCTGTTGCTTCCTTTTTCCTCTCTGTTTCCTCAGGGGGGAGCAACGTGCATACTATCTGAAACACGCTCACAGTGGCTTACACGCGCACACGTGCTTACACGGTTCAGAATCTACTTATTCGGGTTTACACGTGCGTACACCCGCGCAAACACTGTTACACGTCTGCCAACAGCCTCCAACATACTCAGACTGCCTTACACGCGCGCACACCCACGCAAACAGTGTTAAACATCTCCCAACACGCTCCCACATGCTCACACTGCCTTACACGCGCGCACACTGTCCTACTCGCGCTTCATGGTGCGCACACATGCGCATGCACGGCCAGCAAGAAACTTTGGTGTAGGTAACAGTGTACACCTTCCATTTCTTGACTTTCCATGACTTATCTAGTGGCACACCTCTTTCCATGATCTGTGCCTGTCATCTGTCATGTTACACTGGCCTCCAATGAACTGCATTTCTTTCTACCATTCCCCCCTGTGATGTCACCTATCTCCTACTCTATTCCTCCCCCTTTTGTATCTCTTACACTACTCAGACTGTGCTCATTTGGTATGTGACTGTGAGATTCAGTATCCGAACCCTCATTTACATGAGATTGCCTACTAATGCTTAGTTACATGTCTTAGACTCAGCTTCCCCCCTTAGCAACCACTACACGGTGGCCATGTTGGTTTTGGTCTGCTGGTCCCTGCATTGTCATTCCATGTATTGCATGAAACCCACATTTGTGGGTTTATAACCTTCTTTTTTATGGTTTTATACAGCGCAGCCCGTTTGCACTGGGCTGCGCTGGGTTTAAACATCGCCGAAAAAAAATTATATTTTTAATATTTTTGCATCGGGTTATCTTGCCAATGGCCACATATTTGGCCATTGGCATGCTGCCTGAGTCATATGCAACCTTTATTTGGAGCTGACATCGCTCCGTTGTGGAATTTGCAGAAATGTACTCAGTTGTCAGCTGAGTACATTTCTGCAGCTAAAACGTCTCCTACACGGACTGGTTTCTGCTTTGTGGATCGCTAATATACCTCATTTGCATACCTTTCAGATGCAAGTGAGGTATTTAGCATGTCCACGCCCAGTCCGTGTAAGAGACGTTTTAGCTGGTCTCTTACACAGAGCTTAGGGCTGTTCCTGGATCGCGAGGCTTGCATGGAGTGTTGCACGTCTCTTACACTCTGTGCAAGCCTTCGTGAATCCTGCCCAATAAGACCTAATTGCTATTCATTAATGTGCATGCTGATTAGACATAGA
The DNA here is from genome assembly GCF_019279795.1 of Protopterus annectens. Taxonomy (NCBI): domain Eukaryota; kingdom Metazoa; phylum Chordata; order Ceratodontiformes; family Protopteridae; genus Protopterus; species Protopterus annectens. The sequence goes on from NC_056734.1 coordinate 923,549,334, forward strand.
AACCAATGTGTCCATTTTAAATCCAGTATTTCCAACCTGAACGTCATTGGTTACCCCTTGTACTTACTCCACAAGATAAAAACTTAAGTCACTTTCTGCTTAAAACCCTCTTTATTGGATATTCATATTTTTCCCTTACTGTTAGTTTGGTACTTTTAATTTCCAATGACTAGTAGAACTGACATAATATGAAAAGGAAGATAATGTATGATAGAGTTTTAAAAAATGAGCAATTTGTGCATCTTGCCTTCTGCATTATAATGAGGTACTGTGTAAGTGGGAGCACATACATGTCATTTGTATGTGTTATACAGCAGCCCAATATCTGCTAAATGAGACAAAACATGGGAAAAAGATAAAGGCCATTGTTCAATGTGATTACATAAAAAATATAAACAATTTCTGTCTGAAATAGTACAATTCTGCAGTAGCAATAATCCACAAATGGGTGTGGGTAATGTAGGTAATGTATCCATGGCAAAATCTTTTTGACCACTTGAGGTCCACCCTCATGATCACATCATGCAAATCATTTGTAAATTCTACACCCATGCAAACACTTGGACAACTGATTTATTTATTTTCATATTGATATTTATTCACTGGGAAAGTCCAACTGGGTAGAAGCCCATTTTCAGTAGAGGCCCAGGGAGAAAAGCTCCAAATTATTACAAAACATTTTAAGAACAATAATTTTACAATCTTCAAAAACAAAACAAAAACATATGGAGTTTAAATAATTATAACAAATTAGCCATTAAAAAATGGTTAAGAAACTATACAAGGTATATTTTCATAGGTTCATAGGTGTTTACTAGGCTAACAACCACAAGGCCCTTTTTTAAGCCTAGCCATGCATCCCAAACATCTGACAAGTTCTGATACCCTTGATAAGTGTAAGCACGGGCCTGGGAGATAAAACATTTACAGGTTACCTGTGTACATTAGAGACATAGGTGCCAAACCATCGATGAATTTCTGGTTTCCCATCCAATTTTCCAAGTTGCACTTGAATTGGGTAAGGAAGGATCTGTGCTTCACATGGATGGGAAGCCTGTTCCATGGACAGGAGTAGTATCTGGGGGTCTATATTATACTCTCAAATGTCGACAATGTCAAATCTGACATTGTCGACATACAAATATCGAATGCCCAGAATCTTGAGCGTGTAAATGGAAATCTCTGTAAGGGGAAATTTCCATTTATTGCAATGCAGTGCGGTCTCGGAGTTGATATATTTAAGTAGCAGGGGGTGTGGGGGGTGCAGGGGGCTTGCTCCCCTGCTTAAACTTGTTAGGGTACTTTTTTTCTTTTTTGTTCACGTTTTTTTTACGCTCGAGATTCTGAGCGTTCAATATTCCCATGTTGACAATGTCATATTCAACATTGTCGACATTCGAGAATATAATATATACCCATCTCTCAGGGATACATACCTATCTCTACAGCAGGTCCTATTTATATCACAGGCAAGGTTTAAGTCTTTAGATCAGGTAATTCTGCTGCTGTTTGTTTTCTGAATATGCAGGAGGTCCATCAGTGAATCTGACAATGCCCTGTATGTCAGGCATAGATTTCCTCTCAAAAGCCTGTAGGAGACAGAATATAAGGATAGGGTCTTGAGGCAGTCTACATAGGACATATTACTTACGCCCTGCATTCTTTTAGTGAGGAACCTCTGTGGACATTCCTTTTGTTGGATCTGCCTGGTTAGGTACATACCAAAGGAGGCACTGTACTCAATGACAGGTCTGATGAATTCTGAATGTAGTGGAACAATGACTTCCTTGGTCTTAGATGCCATACCTTTGTTTATAAGTTGCACAACATAGAATGATTTCCTCACCACTGTGGAAGGTTAGGCACCGGGCTGGCAACTCGACACTGTAAAACTCCACTGCCAATCATGAGCGGACAGGTGATCCGCTGTGGTGACCCCTAACTGGGAAAAGAAGAAGAAAAAGTAGACACATGATGATCAAAGGCTAGATTACTATCTATGTGTGTCCCTGTGTCCCTGACTACTGGCTCAACTCTAAGGGGTGTGTTGTCAATATGATAGTTACCAGGGATGGATGAATTCTCAAAGGATACTATTATGCATTTCTTGGCATTTAGTTTTAGTCCATGGATCTGACACCAGTTGTTTGCCTGTGTCAGCCCCGCCTGGAGAACATTTGTGTCAGTGTGAGATTCAATGATAGCTCCTAATTTGCAATCATCTGCAAATTTAGTCAGCCAGAGACCACTGACATTGGCCTTGACTTCTGAGAAGTAAATGCCAAAAAGGAGTAGTCCAAGGACTGATCCCAGAGGGACTCCACTTGTGACTGGCCTCTTTGTAGAGGTGGACTCCCCATTTCTAACTGCCTGGGTCCTGTCTGTGAGCCAGTTGGCTATCCAATGGGTAACATATGGGTTTGTACCTAACCTCGAGTTTATCAACAATGCCTGAGTGAGGTATTGTGTCAAATGCCTTGGCCAGGTCAAGGTATGCCTTGTGAATGATTTTGCCCTCATCCATTGCTTTGGTGATCTTCTCAAAGAAGTCCACCAGGTTGAGTAGGCATGATCTGCTCTTGACAAAACTAGACTGGGTTGGGACCAGGGTCTGGAGGTTTACTGTATCTCTGTTGATCAACTCCATGATAATTATTTCCATAGCTTTACATATAAGACTAGTGAGACCTATGGGTCTCTAGTTTCCAGGGTCTGTAGATGACCCACCTTTGTGTAGAGGGATGACTGTTTCCTCTCCCCATTCATGAGACATGAAGTCTGTTTGGATGCTACAGTTAAATAGTAATTTCAAAGGCCCTGATAGGTCATGTTTTATGCTATTTAGAAGGCATCCCAGGATATTGTCTGGGCCCATTGATGCAGTGTTCTTGGTCTATTAAGGACGTGTTCCCTAGTGATAGTAAGGGGAGTTATATTTGATGATATTTCCTGAGGGAAAGTTGAGGGGAAGAGAAGAGTAAAGTTGGAGCTGAATTTATCAGCCAGGAGGTTTGCTATATCTTCTAGCTCAGTATAATGTCTCCATTTACAATGAGCTTTGCATACAACTGTACATTGCCTTTGAGGTTGTAGACATAGCTAAAGAATGCTTTGTGGTTGTCCTTGGCCCGGATGGCCAAACTTACCTCAAATTTGGCTTTGGTAGACTTTATTTGTCCTCTGAGTTGTTTGCTTAGTTTGATGAGAGTGTTTTTATCCTGCTGGGTGCTGCACCTCCTAATTTTTGCCATGATTTTCTTCATCCTATTATACAGCCAATTGATTTTGTGATTCCACAATGGTGGCTTCTTTTTTGAGTTAATTTTGTACATCTTCTTGGTGGGTACAGCTGCATCTATGCAGTTATTCATATGCCCATGCAGGGTTTCTGTGAACAGTTCTGCATAGGCAGAAGTGTTCTCATGGTTTATGGGGCTTCAAAGTTTGCTAGGTTCTCACTGAATAGCATGAGGTTAGCCTTAAAATAGTTCTTGAATATTCCAGGTTTAGCTGGGGATCAGTGTTTTATTTTTACTTCAAACGAGACCATTTTGTGGTCTGACCTTACTAGGGAAGGCATTACAGTAGGGGATGTGCAGCAGTCTCTCATATTAGGGAGGACCAGATCCAGTATTGTTGCACCCCATGGTTGGTGTAGTGACTATCTGGTCCAGGGAGTTTGTGTTTACAAACTCCAGGAATCTCTGTGCATGTATATTTGGTGTTGTATAGGATTTCCAGTTAATAGTGGGCTAATTAAATCCACCCATGAATATGGTATTGGGTTGGATGATTAGTATTTCTAATAAATTTAAATACATAGTATGGGTTTCCTGGGTCATTGATGGGGGACCTATAGCTTGCAAAGAAGTGGCTTTGGATTTTACCTATGGTAATTTAAAAATGGAGCATCTCAAGTGCAGTGTCTTGTTTGACCAGCGTTGAAGTATATTTATCTTTGATGTAAATGGAGACACCTCCACCTTTAGTCCCTGCCTGTAAAGTAGCTGGCTAATTGTGTGGAAGGCATTATAACCTTGCAGTGTTGGTGTGCTCTCCACGGCTTTAAACCATGTCTTAGTGACTGCACAGACATCAGCATTCTCTACGGTAAAGAGAGCTTCTAGGGAGTGGAGTTTTTTGTTTAGACTCCTAGCATTGAGCAGTAATACCTTTAGATGTTCTTAGTTTTGCTTTGCTATGTTGGAAGTACGTTCAGTTTGGCATTGCCTAAAAAAGCACTGGGGGGAAGGCAGGTTTAAGCTAATATTCAATCATTTAATATTTAGAGAAATTTTAAACAGTTTGTAAAGAAATTAAAGGTAAATTGGTATAGTGCAAATAGGAATTGCAATATGAAGTGAGGGGAAAAGAGGCATGTCTTATATTTAGACAGTAAGTCAAAGAAGTGAATTGGATACCATTAAGGAAGTAAGTTAGAAGAGAGAGTAAGGAGGTATACGGAATGGAAATGTACTTGTTCATATTTACGGATATAGGTTATCCAAGTTTTGAGCAAGAACAGAGGCATATTTTAGCTAGAAAGTCCTTCATAGTGGTTTTGAAAGATGGGAAGGTGGGTATAGACCTGATGGATACAGGTAAAAGTATAGACAGTGCCCAGCAAAGTTTCTAGGTTTATAGACAGACAGGAGTTCTAGTTCACTAGATCACAATGACCAAATGGGAACATAGCTGTGTTGAATGCTTTTTAGTGCTGGACAAGCAGTTGGATGATGGATAATTGTATAGGTGGGAAGAGGTTGTGTATATGTTAGTTGATGTGGCAGTTCTAACCAATTTAGTCTTTTCAGTGATATACAGCAGTGGTGGCCAGTGACTTCAAATTAAAGGGGGGCTGCAGGAGACAGCTGAATGGATGGTGCCAATGGGAAGGAGTGTGGCCAACTAGAAAGGGGTGGAGTTATGCTCAAAAACACAACAACTGGAACTTTAATTAAATATGCTGCCCTGGTTGCCAAACCTTCATTACAAAAGTCCAATCAAGACAAAATGAAGTGTAGAAGAAAAAAATATTTCAATGCATTGGCTACATGACACCTTACTTAATATCTAGATGGAAACACAAAGGTTGCGATGCATGAACAAATTAATTACTTTTTAAATACAATACTGGAATGCCAGTCAAAATCAAGTATAAAAAAAAAACAAGCAGCACTCATCTCAAACCACTTCTCCTTGCACTGCATTTCTAATTATAATTTATATTCAGCTTTATAAAACTACCAAGTAAAATTCTGAAAGTAGCAATCTCTGTGTGATACCCCTTCTTGTAAAAATGTTTCTTATCCAAAAAAGACCTGCTGCCTGACAACAACTATCTACTTGTTTCATGGGGAAGACATGATCAATGTAAAAAATGAACAGCAAAGAAGAAACAAGCTCAGGATAAACTGCTTAAAGGATTACTGCACAAGTTATGGACCACACATGATAGATTGGCATTCTGTTTAGTTTATGGGTAAAGCCTGCAAAGATGACTGCAAGTCTCTAACAAATGTAATGAGCTTCAGAAAATACTGTAATCCTGTCCTTTATAACAAATACTGTCATATGCATTTCAATAACTAAGGCTTATACGTTATCTAGTTATGTAAATATTCTCTGCATGGCAACAACGAAAAGGCTTTCAATGTTGGTAATTCTTTAACAGTATGCTTATTAAAGCTTACTTGCATCTTACAATCTCCGACAAGCTTACTTGATGGTCATTAAAGCATTGCTACTTAAACACAGAACAACAGGGCACTGCGACAGCATGCATTTTCTGAATAATAAAAACCATAAATCAACAGTATAAAAATATGACAGAAAACCAGAACATTCTGCAAAATCAAGGACAGATGAAAAGCAACAGTCTTACTTGTGGTCTACCTTGGATGGGGGAATACTCTGCACACTTACACTGCATAACTACTCCTTGCCTTGCTTGGACACATCCAGAGCCACTACAATGGGGAGTGGGGTGCAACAAGTATGTCACAATTTGAAATGTCTCTGGCTGACAATGATGGCTCTGATACTCATACCTCACAACCTCAGAGCAAGAAATCTAGACAAAGCCATACACAGAAGTGGGACACAGGCCCAAAAATAAGGGCATTTTTTAAATATTGCTCTTATAAACTTAGAAAGTAGTAGGTCTTGCATTAGTATGAATTTTCTGAAGGGTATGAAATCTGAAACTGAAATGTCTGTCATTATTTTCTAACAACAATCTTTAATGATTTGCCACTAATTTGCCAGAAAAACACACTTTTATGAAAAACAGACCAAAAATGTGATGCAAAAATATAAAATTGTCACACAATACAGCTGGGAAACTGTCAAAGAAGGGACACCTTTTTAATATTAGTACTGTTAACTTGAACAGCTGACAAAATAAGAGCATCTACATGCATTTCTGAAATAAAAGTAATCTATAACTCTGATCATTACAGCTATTTATAATTGTAAACCCTCCACGTTTTTTTCCAAAAATTCTATTTCACAGAGGGATTATTAGGGAGAGAGATACATTTTGAGCCAAAATTGGGGACAGTTGAGAGGTTTGGATATTCCTAATTCTAAAAAGCAATTTATTTGCACGTACCTCTCAACCTCTTAATGCAGGAAATCAGGACAAGGCCAAATTTATTGGGGGAACATACAAAGAGTACTAAAAATTGCTCTTGGATATACTTAAGACAGTTAATAGAATAACAGGTCTTGCTTTAGCATGCATTTTTCTGAAGGTTATGACATTTGAAACTCAATGCCTGTCATTATTTAGTGACTTCATTCCTAAATGATTTGCCAGAAAACCACAAATTTTATGAGGAACAAACCAAAAATAAGAAACAAAAATCTATTCATTCTGCAAAATTTGGACAGTTGAGAGGTTTAGTTCATCTGGGGCCGTCTTTGAGTTTGCTGCCCTTCCACCCTCACAAAATCATGGTCAAAGAGAGCCTCCCCCCTGCAGTCATTCCAATGTCCCATTCATTGGTTATTTCACGCCATTTACCATAAACATTGTAATGTGCATACTGCTTTACTTCTGCAATGATTTGGATTTCATTTGAAAGTTTTATTTTGCATTTTACAGCACAAACTTTAATAGATATCTGCTAAACAAAGCAATGCAGTCTCACAATGAAAATAGACTTAGCATTAAAACTACTCTGCCCTTAAAACTCACATTCATTGAAACAGCATTGAAACCCACATTCAAAGAAAATATATTTTGCAGTGGCAGATAAAGATTAAGTTTGGGCTGTTTTCAAATCATAGCCCCCTTGAACACGAAACATACACGTGCTCTTTGATGCACCTTTCTGACTGTATTAAATTATATTCCTTGTACAATACAGTGCAGTCGTTAGAGGGAATTTTTAATTTATTGTTTTGAACATTTTTCCAGTAAACAATGAAGCAAAATGCATGTACCATTAATGACAAAACTGCCCAATTCAGAACATTTCCATCATAAAAAAGTCTACTCAAACTTCTACAGACCACCAGTATCAGGAAATATGCATAATCTCTGAAGAAGTAGAAGTCATCTAAATAATTTCACATTAAAGAAATATGTAACTAATGAACTTTATATGTCATTGTTTCATCTACAAATAAAGTGTCTTTTGCCCTTGAGAAATAAATTGCCTATGTTACATTAAAAAAATGATAAGCTAATAATATTGCAATAGGGAATGGATGGCAAACTGATAACAGGTTCATAGTTACTAGGTATCTTCACCAAAAAGGACTGCAGCATCCACCCCCTTTACAACACAGTACAATATCAGCAATGCATCTACCTACTGTGGGAGTAGAACCCCACAGCCTTCTGCATCAAAAGCAAGTACACTACCTGTTGTGCTATTAACAATGCAAGCAGACTCAGCCTAAACAACACTGAACGTTTGTTCCCTTGCAGCGTTCAGCTCCTTGTAAAATCTACTCGACACTCAGCTGTATCTCTGAGCTTTGCAGCACAAGAAATCTGGAAAAAGCCAATATTTATGGGGGGGGGCAAAAGCCCAAAAACAGGGGGCACATTTTAAACATTGCTTGTGTAATGTTGGAACGTTGCTATAATAAAATGATGTGTTACCACCATACATTTCACTGCCAAGTCTTGAACCCAGGGGACCCTGTGCAAAGCAGACAGAGCAACATACCACTATGCCAAATTATCTGTTTTGTGAAAGAGAGAAAGACTAAAACTTAAATGGCTACCATTTAGTGAATTCAGTTCTCACCATAGCTGTCAACCTCTTAGCACAAAACACCTGAACAAAGCCAATAATGGGGGAATACAGCCTGCAAATATATTCAGTGAATTCAGTTCTCACCATAGCTCTCAACCTTAGCAAAAAAACCTGGACAAAGCCAATAATGGGGGAATACAGTCCCCAAAATAAGGACATATTTTAAATATCCATGTTATAAACTTAGAAAAATGCTAGAATAAAAGGTTTTGTGTTACCATGTACTTTCTGAAGAATATGAAGTCTGAAATTCAAATGCCTGTTATTTTTATTTAAAAACAAACACACAAAAAACACAGATTTTATGAGGAACAGAACAAATATGAGGCAAATATCTACCATTTTTTTTACAAATGGTGGTGAGTAGGGAATTCAGGCCCTTGCCACCTGCACCCAAGGTGCAGGGTTAAAGCCTGAGTATTCTCTACCCACCACCATGTGTTCTCTCTAGCCACCAGTGTATAACAATTGGGGCATTACACACACACACACACACACACACACACACACACACACACACACACACACATATAGATCCCCAGTAGGTGATCCAGTCTTCAGTTCCACACTGCAGCAATAATCCAGTTGTTCTGAGCACGTTAACAGCTGGTTTCCGGTTTGGCTGGATCCGTGAGAATAGGCTGGTGGCTCGAGCCTGCAGACAATGCAGTCCAGTTTCCTTCTTGTCTGTGCGGTCATCACACAGACTTCTGGGCTGCAGGACAGAGATGCCTTTCTCCTCTATCTAGACTGCCTAACACAGCAGTCTGGAGTTCTGTGAGTACCATGAACTCCAAGCATGCATGTGTGGAGTTCCAGGACTTGCAATTTTTTTTTAATTTTCTTCTTTCTTTTCTACAGGTGTGGGGGGGGGGGGCTGAAGTCCTGCAGTCCTATAGCACGAGCCACCCCTGCTGTACAGTGGTGGGTTCTGAAAGGGGTATGTACTGCAAATTTAGCAACTTTGTTATAACATTGTTCAAGTTTCAATTTTTTTGAAGCTTGCAGGTTAGTAAGGATGGGAGCACCAAAAAGAAGTGCAGGGAGGAGATAAGTAGTGGCATGTGTAGTTTTAGTTGCATCTGTGAAAACGTTTTTTGATGAGTTTTAATTATGGAATTTTGTATAGGCAGGTCAAATGCAAGATTATCATCCATTATCACCCATAATACTTTGATATGAGAAGTGACTTCAATGGTTGTATTATCAAGACAGAGGACTTTAAATTATTTTTTTCATGAGAGAGGGATTTAGTAAAAAAAAATTAGTAGTTTGGTCTTTCTTGGTTTAAGCATGAGCTGTGAGTTACAAAACCATATTTCAGTGGTTGCTATAGCTTCTTGAGTTATTTTCTGGAGGTGCACCACATTGTCAAATGTACAAATGAGAGTGGAATCATCTGTGTAATGTATTAGGGTGGCCTGTTGTGTATAGAGAGTGTTGGTGAAAATGCTAAAGAGGACAGCACCAAGGATAGAGCCTTGTGGTACACCGGTGATGAATGGGGGGTAAGGAGAGAGTGTAGACTGCCATTTTACTCCCCAGGATACAGCCAACTTCTGTGCAAAAAATAGCTTATTTATGCACGGAAGGGACTATTTCCATACAGCATGGCAGCGCGCCATGCATATTCATGAAGGCGCACTGCCATGCTCTAAAATGAGCACTGTTCTGTGCACAAGCTCAGGGGGTGTGTCTGAGAGCAGTGATCTCACAATACACACCCCCCCTGCACTCCATAATTGCTGTACGGGAATGTAATGGCAGCGAGAGTGTCTGTGGAATACCTGTCAATCTCTTAGAGTAAGAAATCTGGAGAAAGCCATGAAAAAATGCAACTCAGAACAATTTTTAAGTATTGCTCATACAAACTTAGAAAGTTGATAGAATGCATTAGCATGAATTTGCTGAAGAGTATGAAGTCTAAAACTCAAACGGCTGTCAGTATTTTCTAGTTTCAATCTAATGATTTGTAACTAATTTGCCAGAAAGTCACAATGTGATAATAAATGGACCAAAAATATAAAGCAAAAATCTGGACATTCTGCAAAATATCTGAACAGTTGGGAGGCTAGGTCTGCGGACACCAGTAACACTGAACAACACACAAAAGCTGGACTAAGCCATAAAAATGGGACACATAGGGACAGACGTGAGATATTCCTCTAACAAACTTATAAAGTTGATAGAATGACAGGCCTCACGTTAGCATGAAGTACCCAAAGGGTATGAAGTGTAAAACTCAAATATCTGACATTATTTATTAACTGCAGTCTTTAATGCTTTGCCACTAATCTACCAGAATGCCACAACTGTATGACAAATGGACCAAAAATATATGGCAAAAATCTGGACATTTAAGTTTAATGTTTTTTTTTTCAGTCCAGAATAAAGCTTAAGTGCAGCTGCGCTGGTTTGCCTGTTTTGCACCTATGCATAGCAGTGTTTAAACTTCAAAAGAAGTTTATTAAAACTATACAGAGTAAAGAAAGTGAAACTGAAACAGTGTAGTGATTAGAGCACTCACCTAGCATGCAGTCAGTTACAGTTTGAGCCACACAACAGACCATACATTTTCATATGTGAAACACATCTAAAATTTATTTTTTTATGAACAGGTAGTGAATATATTATGTATATGTTAACCAGGGTAGTGTAGCAGCTCCAAATGTGATATGTCACTGAAATGTAAAGTTTAAACAAGATTTAGCATAGCTAAGCTGATTTGCGCACTGGTAAGCAGGGCTTATCATCTACTCCTTTAAGCAATGGTTATCTTTGCTAAGTGGGTTTGTCCGTTGCTTAGCTTAGCTCAGCAGTTTCAAAACTGTCCAATCACAGTAAAGATCAGGAAAATAGCCCAATTTAAAACTCGCAGGCGGGAATACAGCTCATAACAGGTTGTAGCTCCTCACTGTAGGCAGTATGGCAGGTGTTGGGGAAGGCATGTGCTTAAGGGCACAGTGCTGGGGCATATAGGATTCCAAGATCATGGTAAGACTCCTTGTCAAAAAACATGATGTGAGACTGCTGCAGGACCAGTACTAGGGCTCCCAATATAAAGCAGAGACCTGGGAAAGTCTTGCCCACAATCTCACCAGTGCCCCTCTCATCCCACAGACTGGTGAGCAGGTTAGGCACCACTATGCTGACTTGAAGCGGAGGAAAAGGGGTCTCTTGGAGCAGTGGGTCCAAGAAGTACGACAGACGTGTACTGTCCCAGGCATGTGTAAGTATGCATATCAATAAGTGATTTTCCAAAGTCCAGCCAGTGTATGTCATGGATAGATATGCCTAAATGTTTCACTATCTTCTTTACAGCTCCAGCTGAGTGGACCGCAAACCAGGAAGCCCATGCCAGCAGGTTTTAAAGGCTGCGTCGTGACGCTGGTGAGTAACAATCTAGCTTGTAGTAATACCAAATAAATATAAAAGAGTAGAATGTCACCTGGCAGTATTAAAAATGGGTATGGTTTGTGATGAATAAACCAGATGGTATGGCAGTAATAGTCTCATATAGGTTATATATAAATAAAACTGCAAATGCTTGTCAATAAAATTCAAAACCCTGCACTGGTTGTGTTTACTCTGGTATTGTATGTATGCACGAAGATCTGAGATCTGAATAGCAATGTTGTGTTAACCACTGTTTTCCACACTGTGCTATGTGAAAAGGTATGTATAGGAATGGCTGTATAAGAATGTTGTAATTACAAGGTCAGATTGTACAACCAAGAGAGAGAATTAGACAGAAAACATTCAACAAAGAGACAGCAGCTTCTCAATAGCTTGCTCTGAAGGAACACAAGCTTGTTGTATTTTTAGCAGAAACAGCCACAGTTCGAATCCCGGGAGTGGTAGTAAGCTGTATACATAATTTCAACTAGGATTTTGTGACTATGTGTAGAAACAGTCATGTAGTGTTAAAATAAATTCTCTCCACAGCTCTTCCAGGTAAAAGAATGTATAAAGTAGCTATAAGAATGTTGTAGTTATAGTGTGTCCAATACCCACGGTCCAACTACAAGGCTGCAAATGACAGTAAGATAAGCACATACACCAAGTCTCCCCAAGAAATGTTCAAAAGTGTCATGCTGTCACAGCTACTTGTCCCTGGTACCAATAACTAGGGTGACCGATAGAAATCAAGGCAGAGAATGTCAGCAGCACACACACACACACACACACACACACACACACACACACACACACACACACACACACACACACACACACACACTCACTATGAGTACACATATGTAATCCTGACTATGTGAATATGGGTAGAAACAGTCATGTAGTATTAAACATTCCCGCCACTGGTCTTCCAGGTAAAAGAAGGTATAAAGTAGCTATAAGAAGGCTGTAATTATATCATGTACAAACACATCTATATTATCTTATCAAAGTTTCAGAATATCGAATCTGATATGGTCGACACCATATTATCGAATTCTGAAACATCGAAAGATAAAAAGAAATGCCTAAAAACAAAAATAAATAAAAACTTACCTTTGCACCCCCCACATCCCCATACTTAAATATAACAACCCCGAGACCACACTACATTGAACTAAACGGAAATCTCCCCTTACGGAGATTTCCGTTTAAACGTTCGATGGTTTTTGCTTTTGCTAATCTCAGCTTCAATATTGTCGGCCTTCGACAACGTGATGTAGACTCATGCAAACATACCACTGCCCAACCCAAGGCCATAGTTGTAATAATACCTGTAGAGTAATGAGCAGAGCAATGATCATTAAAGCTGTGACCACTGCAAGAATCTACATTTGCTAACTGACATCTCTCTCTCTCCCCCATCGTATCTTCACCAATAATCTAAACACATAAATGAATGGGTATGTTTTCCACCAAACCTACTGTTGGGACATGTGTCCTGTTATTCTACAAATGTTGAAATGTATTCCAATTAATGTTTCCTCTTCAAATACTATCATTGGTGGCCTGTTGCTATCAATGTAACCTGCATGCCAGTGTAATGCCCACCGTGGATCCATATATGCATGTGTTCTGTTTGCTATGCAAATGTTCCATATCTGTTGTTTTGGGTTAATGGGAATACTCATGCATCCTGTTATAACTAATTCTGGAATGTGTTTACCATTACTAACCAACATCTGTTCTAAACTGCAACACCATAGTATGTTAGGGAAAGCCGATCCCAGTGAATCCACCTATCTCTCTACATCTGACCATGGCACCAGACCCTATGACGTCTGGGACACACCCCGTGACCTCCTCGTCCATTGGCCCTGCACATCCTTTGGGTGGAAGCCCCTCATGGGATGGGGATTGTCCCCCGCTGGGCACGGGTGCAGACAGGATCCTGTCACCCGAAGCCAGGTCTGGGGTCTGGTGCATAGCATGGTTTGCAAGGAATTGGGAGATCTGGTACTTTAGCTTGAGGGCCGTGTGATGAAATTACAATGTTAGCATCCTCCTCATACTCAGTCCCAGGCACAGCCACCTTCAGGGCTGTAAAGATGCAGTGGTGACTGCCCATGGGTGGGACCTCAGTCCCACTGCATCCATTTATGGGTTGGTGGGCTTCCAGTTACCAACCCTCCCTCCCCATCCAAGGTGTTTAATCCCCACATGTGTCATATACCACCCCTGCATGCTGTCTTGTCTGTCTTTCCTGTCTTCCTACCCAACCTACCTCCCCAAATATACCTACTATCCTTCCCCAGCATCCTACTCTCACTTTAAAAAAAAAGAGCAATCTGTTCCTTCCAAAAAATGTCACCCCATACATAGCTGTCAATTTCACACACGTGTCCACTGGACACATGTAATCTTGTCTAATTGGCTTCACAACACATTATTGTTGTCCTTACCCCTCTCTCTCAGGGGTTTGAGTGTCCAAATTTACCTCCAGATTCAGTATATATGCACAGCTGTTGCTGGAGAAGAAATGGAGAGCTATGGACCTTGACTACACCCATTCTCCACATCCCTAGCTATCTTTCATATTGTTTTACCCTCTTTGTGCCCCCTTTTTCACCACATTCTTATCACCCCTTTTTTCTTTTCAAGAAATTAGCACAAGGGTAAGTGGGAGTAAGCAGTAGTAAGCGGAAGTAAGCCTGTTTGCGTGGTACTAAGTGATGCCTACACAGATTAAGCATTTTTTACTGTTGTGCAAACCTATGCAAACCCGCTTACAACTCCTTAAAGTGCCCTAGTCACTCTGTATCCAACAGCCCTTGTTCTGCCCAGCAACAAAATAATCAGACCTTGCAAGTCTTGAACTCAGAACCCTACACACTGTACCACAGCAATTTATCACTAAGCCATGTGAGCTGTATATAAGTATGATGTTTTTTCAAAGATAGCATGCAGCATAGTCATTCAACAGCAGGGAAAATAGATTTATGTATGTGTACACACACACACACACACACACACATATATATATAAATATATATATATATATATATATATATATATATATATATATATATATATATATATCTGAATTGTTGCATAACGGTACAAAATATACCGAACCTAGAGACATAGCCAACACCCTGGCAGACAGATTTAGCACAAACTTCTCCTCCCCTTCCCCCCCAAAGGAGCAAATGCCTATCCCAACTGAATGTAACCTCCCTGACATCACAGATGCACAGGTGAAAGCTGCCCTCTCTAAAGCAAAAAACACAGCATCTATGGGACCAGACGGTGTCCCAGGCTGTGTCTTACACAAGCTCCAAGAAGAAATGAACCCTCACATTAAGTCACTGTTCAAACTTAGCCTTACTACAGGATACGTACCCAAAGAATGGCATACAGCTACAGTGGTCACACTCCACAAAGGTGGTGCCACAACGAACCCCGGAAACTATCGCCCCATAAGCCTGACTAGTCTGGTCTGTAAAGTTATGGAGCATATTATCATGGAACTCATAAACAAAGACATTGGAAGCCTCCAGACACTGGACCCTACCCAATTCGGCTTTGTTAAGGGCAGATCTTGCCTCTTAAACCTAGTTGATTTCTTTGAAACAGTTACCAAAGCCATAGATGAGGGCAAGGTAGTCCACACAGCCTACCTGGAGCTCGCAAAAGCCTTCGACACAATACCCCACTTGGGCATCATAAATAAGCTTACCAGCTTAAATATCAACCCCTGTATCACAAGATGGGTTGCAAACTGGCTCAGAGATAGAACCCACATGGTCAGAATTGCAGGTGCCATGTCCGAATCCAAACCAGTTACAAGTGGTGTCCCACAGGGCTCAGTTCTGGGACCTCTCTTGTTTGGTATATACTTCTCTGAGGTTCAGGCTAACACGGGGGGATTATGGCTGACAAAGTTCGCAGATGACTGCAAACTGGGGGCCATAATCGAATCTCCAGCTGACACAAGCATCCTACACAAGGGTCTCACACAGACGGATGCTTGGTGCCAGAGCCACGGCCTCAAGCTAAATGCTAAAAAGTGCATAGTCATCCCCTTTGGGAAAAACAAGGTGCCCACAAATTACCACATAGGTGGTAATCCATTAAGTATGGAAGAAGTAATTAGAGATTTGGGGACCAACGTAGATATAGTAATCTCTCCTTTGATAATCACATTGCCAAAGTGGTTAGAAAGACCTTCTATATAGCCCACCTTATCATGAAAGGGTTCACATCTAGATCAAGAGAGGTCATTGTGTCCCTCTACTCATCACTCATCAGGCCCATAATTGAATACAATGCCCCTTTTG
Organism: Protopterus annectens; assembly: GCF_019279795.1. Taxonomy (NCBI): domain Eukaryota; kingdom Metazoa; phylum Chordata; order Ceratodontiformes; family Protopteridae; genus Protopterus; species Protopterus annectens. The sequence goes on from NC_056734.1 coordinate 923,565,343, forward strand.
GGATGTACCTTACCCGACACCTGCAGCAACTGGAGAGTCCCCAAAAGTACCTCACCAAGAGGATCATGGGCTACAAACATATGTCCTATGCAGCTCAACTAAAGAAACGCCAGCTCTACTCAGTTGCTTACAGCCTACTCAGAGGCGATCTATGCCTGACATACAAAGCCATGTCAAACCCAGAATTAATGGACATGCTCCACCTCAAAAAATCCAAATCCGTTAGAGCTACACGCTCCAGGGACCTAAACCTCAGCACAAAAATTAATAGGGCATGCTGGAGGGACAGTTTCATTTCCCAGAGCCTCCCCTCACTCTGGAAAAGAATCCCAATTCATGATAGACATAGCCTCTCGCTGACCCTCTTCAAGCATAATCTGGACGCGTAGATAGGAAATCGCAAATTCACCCCTGGGATCTCTTCTGTGTCCCTGCTAGACAGAGGCACAGTAAACTAATCTTAAAAGCATACCTTCTGTGACCTACTTTACAGAGGCACAGTAGGCTAATCTAATAGGGAGGCGGAAGCCAAATACACTCTGGCTAGGCTTATAAATGTCCTAGGGCAGATAGCCTAGTACCTACCTATGAACCTATGAACATATATATATATATATATATATATATATATATATATATATATATATATATATATATATATACACACACACACACACACACACACACACACACACACACACATATATATATATATATATATATATATATATATATATATATATATACATGTGTGTGTGTGTGTGTGTGTGTGTTTGTGTGTGTGTGTGTGTGTGTGTGTGGGAGTGTGTGTGTGTGTGTGTGTGTGTGTGTGTGTGTGTGTGTGTGTGTGTGTGTATATATATATATATATATATATATATATATATATATATATATATATAGATATATATATATATATATATCGGTCTACTTCAGTAGATTGAGCTTTTAAATGTTCGAAGATGATATGGCCAAGACTATAACATTAAACATTTAAAAGATCAAAAACTGAAGGAGAAAAAAAAAAAACTAAACCTGCACACCCCCCGCTACCTAAATATACCAACTCCAAGATCACACTACATTCCGGAAAAGGGAAATCTTCCCATTCTGCACTGTGCGCTGATCTCCATTCATCCGTTGAAACCTTTAACTGTTCGATCATATGATCTCGGCCATATGAGGTTCAAACTTTTAAAGGTTCGATCTACTGACATATATGAAAATAAACGTGCAAAGTGCTACCCAAAGGTCCTTACCAAGAAGACCAAAAGTAATCAGGAAAAACCAGCAAGTTGGGACCACCACGGCTCTAAAATCCAGCATAAATTTATTCACAGAGATATCTCTGTGAATAACTTTATACTGGATTTTATAGCCGTGGTGGTCCCATCTTGCTGTTTTTTCCTGATATATATCTATATCTGTATATATATATATATATATATATATATATATATATATATATATATATATATATATATATATATATATATATATATATATATATATATATATATATGTATATATATATATATATATATATATATATATATATATATATATATATATATATATATTTATACATACATATAGGTAGTGCAGTCGGACATCTTATCAACACTCTCAACCTCTTACTGCAACAAATCTGATCAAAGGCTGTCTAAATGAGGGTGAAGGGAACCAAACTAGGGACCTCTTTTAATTATTGCACTTATCCCTTCCTTCCCAGCAGAACTGTTCTGCCTTGCAACAAAATAATAAGGCCTGCCAAGTCTTGGACCCAGGACCTTGTAAACTATGATCAAAGCAATGTACCATTACACCGAGCCTTACAAGTACTGATGACATTCCAAACATATCAGTTAGTACAGTCATCCAACAGTAGGGACAGGAGTCTGTAGGACAAATATATACATAATAGACATATATATATATATATATATATATATATATATATATATATATATATATATATGTATATATATATATATATATATATATGTATATATATATATATATATATGTATATATATAGAGAGAGAAAGAAAGAGAGAGAGAGAGACACATCCACATTTATATTATCCACATATATCCATGCATGTGTATTTATATTTATATATATATATATATATATATATATATATATACATATATATATAGATATATATGAAGGTGAATACATATATATATATATATATATATATATATATATACATATATATATATTTATATATATATATATATATATATATATATATATATATATATATATACGTATTTATATACATACATTTACAGAAATATATGACAGCTACAAAGACATGCAATCAGAGGGTCATGCTGCTGCATATTAGAATTCTAAATCTCAAAATGCACTCACAGGAAGTATTCCTTAAAATGGAGAACAATGACATCTGTGCTGTATCAGAGGCCTGGTTAAAGACAGCAGGAAGTACCCCTGCAGTACAGCCTGTAATTCATTGCAAAACCTTTGGCTGCAAAACCTGGACTGAAGCTCCAGTTGTGGTGGCATTTTCATTTTCATTAAGGATACACACAGCTCCTTAGTAGTAGATCAACATTATGCCTTACAGATCCTGCAGGTGTAGCTAACATTGAGTGGTTCAGGTTATAGCCTGCTGTAGGCCCCCAAACATGTCCCAAGACTCACACTCCATGTCCATAGACACCCTGGAGAGTATTAGTGTCCAACCTAACACTCTTATTCTGGTTGACTTCAACTCCCCTACCATTAACTGGGAAAGCTACCCATGTACCGATGCACCTGCCCATCACTTTAACCTGGTCCTTGCTAACATGTGGGACTGTTGCTCTACACCAGTAGTCCTCCTCCTTTGTAATATCAGAACTGGGATTAATCACCTTTGGAAATCCACAGCCCTCCCACCCCCCTCAGCACAGGTAACCACCTTGAAAAGCCTTTCTAAAGCTAAGTATGGCCTCATAAAAACAGAGGTGGCTAACCTTACAGCAGCAATGCAAATGCTGACTAGTTGCATGACAGCTGAATCAAACAACAATGCACTATGAACACGTACACAAATGCATGGATACTGCCGTACCCTATACAACCAGGACCCTCACCTCCAAAAAAAAAGGAAGCTGACCTGGTGGTCCCCTGCCACAGAGAATTTGTACAACACAAGGAGGGAACCAATATGGAATAAGGTGAAGTCCCATGACTGGAAATAAATCCTTATCAGCCTCAATTAAAATTTGAGATCCCTCATCAAATACTATAAAGTTAGCTGTGAGAACAGAATTGGAGCACATAATAAATACAACCACAAGGCCTCATATAGTTATATAAAGAAACTCCATGGCAATACCAAGATTTGTTATGAGCTACTAGACAATGGTACCTCCCAGCCTGAGACAACAAATAATGCCAATATACTGACTGGCATTTTGAGTGCAAACTTTACCCCTCTCTCCCCCCAAAGGACCAATCACAATACCAGTACACTGCCAGGCACCCAATGTTACTGCAGCACAGGTTAAAACACCACTGTCCAAGGCCAAAAGTCCAGCTTCTGTGGGACCTGACAATATCCCTGGCTGTGTTCTGCATGAACTACAGAGTGACCTGGCACCTCACCTGTGTGCCCTGTTCAAGCACAGCCTCACCTCAGGCTTTGTCCCTACTGAATTGTGCACTGCTACAGTCACGCCTCTCCACAAATGAGGTGTGACTGCAGACCCTGGGAAATACTGCCCACCTGCCTGACAAGTCTGTTTTGCAAAGCTATGGAATACATCATCATGCACTTAATAAACAGGGCTATGGGAATCTGCAGACTCAGAATCCCACACAGTTTACTTTTGTGAAGGGTCGGTCATACCTGCTCATTCAACCTGGTCAACCTTTTGGTGGCGGTCACCTGAACTGTGGAGCAAGGTGACACATACAGCCCACCTTGATCTGGCCAAAGCCTTTGATAACATTCCCCAGTCACTAAGCTAAACTTCAACCCTTATATCACTAGATGGGAGCAGAGACATAAACACAAGGGTAGATTGGACATACTGCTGTCATAAATTGAGACAGTTGCAATATCTTTTTTGAGGAATATGATGCTGGTAATACCAATAGATGTGAGTATTTACTGACTGCATTCCCCAGAGTCCACGACTGATTTACCAAGGACACCAGCTGCTTGGGGAGCAGACAAAACATAACAGGCAGACATGTGTCCAGTCTGTGAACAGCGTGCCATTGGAGAGGTATGTCAGAGATATCACTGTGTCGTGACGTCACACACTAAATGCATGTCCACACAAACCTACAAACCTTGTCAGTCTATCAGTCCACCAGGTGTATAACAGCACTGATGACATAGAATCTGTTCACAAATCTGGGGATATGTCCCCCATGTTGGTTGGCTGTCTCCACATGTCCTGTGATGTATTGCCACCTACTGTATGTGAATCTCTAGCCACCACCTCTGTAATGTCCCTCACACAGGCAAGGAAAAGGGGCAAGGCCCACATTAAGGAATTTCCCATATGTCAGAACTAGCAGCAGTGTCCAGGCCCACAGCACAATACAATGTGGGCACCTACATAGTGGCATGGCTGTAGCAATACCTGACATCTGCACATCTGTACAGAGGACAGACAGAAAGTCAATAGCTAACAGGTTATGCATTAGGATGAATGTTTTGAAAGATACATGTCAAACTGAAAGGTATGCCATTACTACATGACAGCAGTCTTTGATGACATGTCCAACAAACATAGTAGTCTACAGTTAATATCAACATATCAGATCAATATCTAATAGAATGTACATATAAACATACAGCTCAAACACCAAGAACAAGATAGTCAGTGCTCAGAGTCCAGCTTTGCATGCAGGGGTGTATGGTTCCAGTACTACAATCTGCAATCTACTTTTACATTGGAAAGCACTGTTAAAATACTAACGTAATGTTACAATATGTGTTAAACTATTTCTGTCAACCAGTGCACTGTAGCTGGTGTTACATGCAAGTGTGACTGCATATAACCTGGGATACTACTCATGTATGAAACAAATACAAAGAGAAAAGATTGTGGTACTACCCATGTATACTCAGGTGTCCCATACAGTATACTCACACCGCTTGCTACTGTAAAGACAGCACATAGAAGTATGTTATATACCGGGAATTAAATGCAATTATTAAAGATGTTATTACACTGCTATTGTAACAGACTGGAATGTGATCACTGGTTACCAGGGCTAAGCTATGCTTAGCTGGTTTAAGTATTGCTTAAATGTAAATGCTAAGCAGATTTGCGCACTGGTAACAGAAGCTAACAGAGTGTAAGCACCTATACATTTAACCATACATTAGCACAGCATACCATCACGCAACCCCACGAAAACATGCTCAAAGGTACTCATAACTGCCTTAACCACTCTGTATCCAACAGTCCTTGTTCTGCCTAGCAACAAAATAGACAGGCCTTGCTGGACTTGAACCCAGGATCCTGCCCAGCATAGACAATACAATGTATCAATAAGTCCCCTCAATTGTATGGCTTTAGGATGTTTTTTCAAACATAACCTTCTTTACAGATAGTTTACAATAGGGAAGAGTTAATGTGCTATTAGGAATGATTGGTATCCATATCTATCTATATATATATATATATATATATATATATATATATATATATATATATATATATATATATGAATAGAAACATACATAGAGAGAGAGAGATGTAGGGAGATCCATATATGTGTACAACAATATATAGATATATTACCAATAAATACTGAAGTGTACACACACACACACACACACACACATATATATATATATATATATATATATATATATATATATATATATAAGATATATATATATATATATATATATATATATATATATATATATATATATATATAAGAGATATATATATATATATATATATATATATATATATATATATCTGGAAAGATAGATAGATAGATAGATAGATAGATAGATATAGATATATATGCATACATGTCCCAAACTGCCCATAGAAATATATGCTGCTGATAGACCACCCTCAAATGTGGCAGCATGCACAGCTGGATATAAAATCAGCCATGACACTCACATCTGCCTCCTCCCGCAGTCCAAATAAATAAGTGAACAGTACACTGTTGCAAAATCAGGATATGCCATACACAATGGCCAGACATACAACAACCTCTTAGCAAAACAAATAAAATGTCTGAACATAACAAAGAAAAATACAACTAGCCAGTAATTCATAAATGTTAATTATACTCTGATGTCTTGGCCAAAGCCTTCAAGGAGTAAATAATTACCAGAAATGTATGCCTTAATCACAAGAAGCAATTAACATCTAATTGCATAATTGAAAACACAGCCTCCAATTACACTCCTCATTTATCCCCCTACGGGATAAAGTATCACACTTCATATTAATACATTGCTTCTGTGCATAATTGTCCTTTTATGAATGTTTAATCAAACTGAGGAGCAGATGTTTTCAGAAACAGTACCTTGGGACCCACTACTGTCCCTATGGTGAGATTTATTCAAATGTACGGCTATAGAACTGTCATATTTCTTATCATTAATGTGTCCCATATAATCTACCAGACTAATTGTAAAACAAGTGTTACTGCCCTCACATAGAATATGTTACAAAGGCATATAAGATCATTCTGTATAAACCAACCTCTTGAATGTACAGACTTCAACATGTTTTCCAGCCTTTCCCCTCAGCAGAAAATACATCACTGAATACTGATAAACCAGTATACCAATCAGCCTACTACTGTATCACATCTGGACAAAGCCTGACATATTTGGTGGAAAGAGGCCCAAATACATGGCCATACTTAATTGCATATGCCATGGAACACAGTGCAGATAGTCATCAAAAGTTGTTCTAGATATGGTGCAACAGTGACATTGTGAAGAAGTGGACATCCCTATATGTATGTGGAGGATACAATACCAACAAGGTCCAGGGAGGCTGCCAGGAGACATACAGCAACACCAAAGGAGTGACAGACATCTCTGGTAAGTATAGTGTGTGTACTACATGTGGCAACAAGCTTATATGGTCTTCACATGTCTTGGCGATGTGGTGTGTTTGGAATATGACAGCTGTTCCTCACAACAAACAACATTCAGTCCTGGGTAACTTCTGGACAGCAATACATCAGCTTTTGAAAAAGCATGTGTGTAAATGTGTTAAGTTGTTATGAGACCAATGTTAAACTGTCTTTGTCCTCAATTTGGTCATGTTATTTTGGCCATATAAAACCACTGCACAACAGCAGAAGAACACTACCCACACAGTGAAGCAGGCTGATGGCAGTGTCCTCCTTTAGGTTTGCTGTTCACAACTTAGCACTGGGGTTGCAGCCAATTTGGAGTGTATTATGACCAGTTTCAAACACCAGTCCCTTGTGGCTATAATCCGTCTGGTGTCTGCCACATACCTGTGTATGGGGAGGTATGTCAACATTGCACACAGCAATGACCCACACCTTACATCCACTGAGCAAAAGGATGGCTTCACAAGAACACAATCAACAGTCTGCAGTGGACACGCCTGAATCCACACCTAAATACAATACACAATATGTCTGGTGACCTGACGAGTACTGTGCACAGGGGATGGCTTTGCAATCTGACAGATTTGGAGGTGTTGTACAAGGGAGAGTGTGTGCAAACATTGCCATGTCAAGATGTGCCATGCTGATACTCACCTTCCCAAGAGTACTGAATGCTGTGATGAGATGAACAGGTGCTTTACCAAAGTATCAGTTTAAAGGTGTGCACCCCTGTGCAACCCAGCTATTGTAGTCATATCATGTACAATATGTGAACCCTACCTGATGTGCATGTTCTTCAATTGGTGTGCACAGGTTATATGTCATATGAAATGGGGGAAATGTTATGGCAATATCACTGGTGTCTAATGTGATCTGTCACAAAATCATTGCATGGTAAAAAGGGTTTGTACACTTACTCTATCCACTGTAAGCTTGGGAAGTTCTTTCAGTAACCAACCTTTTTTTCACATACATGTACTGCAGGTTATGTCATCTTCATATCATAGTATGACATTAAGTAGGGTCACCAATCCACTGGACCAACTAGTAGTGCATCAAACACACATAGGAGGTATGATCAGCAGACAGGAAAGATAAACCACATATGTAGATATTCCTGGAAGCTCTATACAGTTGGTATGTAAGTTCTGTAGGTTTGGCTATGGTGCTATACAGATGAACATCAGTAATGTTTACATGGGTGCAGTGTGTTGCAAATGAAGGCCCGCCACCAAATAAAAACACTCACATATCCAAGTGGTGTAAATTTGTAGTTACGCTAAGTTGAAAGGTATGCACTGCATGATGTTGATGACCAGTCCAGAGTGTGTTTGTTCTGGTATGAGTGTGTGTCATGACTGTCATCTGTTGCCTAATGTGAGGTCTGTGGAATGCCTCTGGGACACTGTGTGTGTGTGTGTGTGTGTGTGTGTGTGTGTGTGTGTGTGTGTGTGTGTGTGTGTGTGTGTGTGTGTGTGTGCGCGCGTGTATGAGTGTGTGAGTAAGTGATGTTATGTGATCCTATCTCGCCTACATTCTGACTGATGGGTTTATGCCAAAGAGCGAAGTCTCTTACTGGCTGAGCTTACCATATCCCAGGATGCACCACTACCAGTCCCCAGATCTGGTTGCCGCTAACAAAGTGTGAAGGTCGGTCTCGAGCTGGCTGAGTTAAGTAGTGATTTTTTCACTAGTTTTTCTGTCAGGATTTTCTTCATTCTCAACAAAATCTGTTTTAACAGCTATTCTTGTGTTTAGAGTGCGTTTGACAAAAATTCACTTGGTGAATTCTTGTGTTGTGAGTGTGGACTAGGAGTACCTCTTGTCTGGAAAGGCCTTTCCCGGTCTTTTTATTTGTAGGTGACTTCGGTTCTGTTTCGGATCATTTATATTTCTCTTTTTTAAAGAAGAACTAGCAGAGAGAAATTATTCCAATTTACAGAGTTTGTGCTGTGTTTTGACTACAGAGTATTGCGAGTGATAACTGTAAGCCTATTTTAGGTGTGTCACCAGTGTTTCTTCCAGTTAGTTTTCTGAAATTTTTCTATGATGTCTCAGAATCCTAGGCCTTCGGGCTTTAAGAAATGTGTAAAATGTAGCTTCAAAATGTCCATCACGCAAAACATTTACAGGAATCATGTAGTGTATGTCACGCTTTTTCCTCAAGGGTCCTCCAGGAGAGGAAAAATAAATTAATTCTTAAGGGATTAATTAAACCTTCTTTCGAAGAAGCTTTGGCCTCTCTCTCCTTCTCCCAAAGAAAAGAAAGCGCGACCACCAGTCCGGATCCCCGATCCGATGAGAAACAAAGGCAGGGTCCACCTCAGCACCGATGGAATCTGGAGGCCATCTCAACCCGTTCTGTTTCCTCTCGGTCTTCGAGGATGTCAGATTCTGATATAGACAGGGTGCTCCAAAGACTGTTCCAGTCCCCAGTCTTCCAAAATTTGTTTCGTTTCCGACCCAGTTGGCTTGCCCGATGACACCTAACCCACCCCATTACCCTCCCTCCCGACTGCTTGGCTCCGTCGGAGCAGGTGCGCCGGTTCCGACCCAGTTGGCTTCGGAGCGATGATGACCTCACCCCATTGCCAGTGGAGAGCTGGACCCGGGGTGATGTTTCGGGCCTATGCTTTTTGGTTCCAGCCCCCTCGGTGCTTCCGCGGGACTCACTCGCTGGGGACCGGACACTCCCAGGATTCTGGGGGTCCGCCAAGTCCTCTTGCCATCTCTCCGCACCTTCCCTCCTGGGGCGGAGACTGGGTCTTTGGCAGTTCCTGTCCGTAGTCAGCGGAGCCCCGGGGCCTGGGTTTACCCCAGTGGGGGGTTCCTCCTCCTGAGGGTTCTTCGAGTTGTCTTCGGAGGAACCCCAAGGAAGAGATCGCAAGAGGAAGCACGTGGACTGAGTCTATTACATCAGACACTGATCTGGATGATGCAGAGGGTCCCCTCGGATGATGTCTCATTTGCAGACATCTTAGAGATCCTCAAACAACGAGGGGCTGGATATCCAAACCCCCCTCTGCTGACGTGTCAGTGCTCCTCAAGGCCTTTGGGGCTCAGCCCTCCGCCTCCTGGGTGTCTCCGCCCTTGAGCTTCTGGATTTAGTTTGTCAAGGGCGGGGAAATCCAGATACCGTGGAACCAGTCCCTTCGCCCAAATAAATTTTGTCTGCTCCCCGAGAAGGAGTTCCTCACTAAAGGAGTGGCTGTAGATGCCATGGTGGTGGCATCTGCTACACAACAGGACGTGGCAGAGGCTTCAACATCCATCCATCCTCCTAATAAGGAGTCTAGGAGTATGGACAGGTGCAGGAGCGCACCCTGACTCTCAGCGCCTTTACTTTAAGGTCTCTGAATTATTTGGCACATTTTACCAGGCTTCAGAGGGATCTGGTCAAGGAGTTGTCAGATTACCTGAGCAGCTAGCCCAATCGGTTAGCTCTCAGTTGGCTATCCTTACGTCAATTTCTAACTCGTCCATGAGGCTCATTTCCTATGCGGCCGGAGGCGGGGTAGGCAGCAGGCACAGGCGTGGCTCTCGGAGACAAGCCTGGCTGAGGCCTTCAAGTCTTCCTTCGCCCGGCGCTCTTTGATGGGTCCTCGTTGTTTGGACCCAAGGTTAAAGACACCCTTACCCGCTGTGAGCAGGAGGGAAAACTTTTTCTCCCAACAGCAGGAAGATTCCCTTCCAGAGGCAGAGGACGGGAAATTTTTTCAGGAGACGCCCCCCCCCAGAGAGGCAGAGGGCCCCGCACCCAATTCTGGAGCGAGTCCTTTCGTGGCTCTTCAGCCTCCCACACGCCATGAGGGGATTGCCCGGCTGTGCTGCTCGAGCCAGTCGGGTGTCGTTGCCAAGCACCTAAAAGCCTGGGAGTCAATCACTCAGGACAGATGGGTGCTTCGGATCATTGCCCGAGGGTACACCATCCCATTCACATACTCGCCCCCCCCCCCCCAAAAAATCCCGGACCCACCACCCAGTCAAAGGGAAATGGCAGCCGCAGAAGCTTTAAAGCTGCTAGAAAAAGGAGTCATCCAACCAGTCCCCACAGACCAGATCGGATCAGGAAATTACTCCAGGTTCATTTTAGTGCCAAAAAAGACAGGGGACCTGAGACCAATATTGGATCTCAGCAGACTGAACCAATTCCAAATTCTGAATGGTCACGTTACAATCCATTCTCCCATTGTTGGAGAAGGATGTTTGGATGTGCTCCATAGACCTCAAGGACGCCTATTATCACATACCGATACATCAGGCGTCCAGGAGGTATCTGCGCTTCAGCCTGGGAGTCAGTCATTACCAATTTTGCGCTCTGCCCTTTGGTCTCACCACAGCCCCCAGGGTGTTCACCAAGTGTTTGGCAGTAGTGACGGCTCACCTGAGAAGTCTTGGATTCCAAGTGTTTCCCTATCTGGACGACTGGCTCCTGACTGCCACCACCAGGCATCTACTAATGGACAACCTCAAAGCCACCATCTCCTCCCTGGGTATTACCGGGATTACATTCAATTGGTCAAAGTCTGTCTTGCTGCCCTCTCAACGCATAAGGTTCATAGGAGCAGAGATAGACTCAAGATTAACTTTCTTCCTGCCGAAAGGATCCAAACTTTACAGGGCCAAGTTCAAGCTCTGATCTCGAGATCCAAAGCCCCAGCCAGGATGGTTCTACAAGTTTTAGGTTCAATGTCTGCCACGGTTCTTTTAGTTCCTCTGGCAAGATTGCACATGAGGATTCTTCAGTGGCTATTGTCAACTCAATGGTCCTTTCAGGATCTTCCCCTCAATCATCACATCATGATTACGGAAGTATGCAAAAGGGACCTTCGCTGGTGGCTTCAGACATCCAATTTGGATCAAGGAAAACCCTTTGTTCTCCCCTCTCCAGTGGTTACCCTGACGACAGATGCCTCCCAGATAGGGTGGGGGGGGCATTGTCTGGGCAGGCTAGTTCAGGGCTCCTGGCTTCCAGAGCTCTTCTCCACATCAACGTGTTGGAGATGAGGGCTGTACTTCTATCCCTACAAGCCTTACACAAGTTTCTTCCTCAGGGCATCATCGCCATCCACACAGACAACATGTCGGTGGTTTGGTATCTGAACAAACAAGGAGGGACCAGATCATACCCTTTGCAGAGAGGCCATGAGAGTGTGGGAATGGGCTGTAGCTACCAACCGCTTCTTGGTAGCGACCCACATCCCGGAAAGTCAAATATATTGGCAGACAAATTGAGCAGGACAATTCTCTCTCCTCACGAGTGGTCTCTAAACCACACAGTAGCAGCTCAGGTTTTCAGGAGATGGGGACTCCACTAAACACCAAGTGCCAAAGGTTCTTCTCCTTGATCCCACATCAGGGAGTACCAGCCATGGATGCTCTAGCACAACCTTGGCCAACAGGGCTACTTTATGCCTTTCCTCCAATTCCGCTTCTTCCCAGAGTTATTCAAAAGCTTCTCAACTGGGGTCTTCAATGATACTGATTGCCCGGTATGGTTTCCTACCTGAAGAAGCATGCAGTGGACGATCCGTGGACTTTAGACCTAATTCGACTTGCTAATCCATCAGTCGGGACATCGGCATCAGTCCCTTCAATCTTTGAAATTGACAGCTTGGCTCCTCCACTTCCGACTTTAGTTAGAAGGCACACACTAGACCCGGAAGTTGTTCACATTTTATCTTGCCCACAAACCCACCACTAACAAATTGTACCTTAGTAAGTGGAAGAGGTTTGCTATCTGGGCTCAACTCAAGGGCTTAGACCCTATCACTGCTCCTGTCCCAGAGGTCTTGAAATTCTTAACATCCCTGTTTAATCAGGGATCTTCTGTCTCAACTATTAAAGTCCAACTAGTGGCTATCTCTAAATTCCACGAATCCATGGATCCTCCTTTGATGAGCAGCAGACTATGCAAAACTTTCATTAAAGGTAAATATCTGTCTTAGAAGAGTTTCAGAGCTTCAAGCCCTGTCTATTAAGCCACCGTGCTTGATTTTCCACAAGGATAGAGTATCACTTAGGCCTAATCCATCCTTTGTCCCAAAGGTCTGTTCTAGTTTCTGCCTCCAACAATCTCTAGAGCTACCAGTTTTCTTCCCAAAATTCTCCAATGAAGCAGAATACACTCTTCATAAATTGGATGTTCACAGGCAATTACGCTTCTATTTAGACAGGACTCAGCAACTTCGTAAGTCAGACCAGTTGTTTGTGTCCTTCTCAGATAATAAACTGGGCCAAACCATCACAAAAGCTACTATCTCAAAATGGATCAGAGATTGCATAACTCAGGCTTATTCTTCTTCGAATAAGCAACTTACAACATCTATCAGGGCTCATTCTACCAGAGCTATGGCTACTTCTATAGCTTTTCATTCCAAGCACTTTCATTTCCCACTACAAATTGGATGTGGCATCTAAAGGACGAGCTTCATTTGGTTCCACGGTACTCAGGAGTGTTTTCCAGTGAGCCACCCAGGATTCAGGTGCTAGGGACGCTGTCCCATCAGTCAGAATGTAGGCGAGATAGATCACATAACATCTTTTAGTTATGTACTCACCATAACTTCAGATGTTTGGGATCCATCTCACCTACATTCCTAATACCCACCCTCCTTCCCCCTGCCTTGGAGATCAGAAGAGATTGAACGGTTTTGAGTTCTACTGTTTATCTTGTTTCATCTGACTATGTTATATAAGCAGGGTGTGCACAAACTAGATCTGGGGACTGGTAGTGGTGCATCCTGGGATATGGTACCCATCAGTCAGAATGTAGGCGAGATGGATCCCAAACATCTGAAGTTATGGTGAGTACATAACTAAAAGTTTCAGTGTGCCACCAAACTTTATAGTGCCGATAGTAATGTACATATGTTTTCTCACAGGTGGCCATGGTTGTTGCAGTCTATCCCGCTGGATAAGTGATATTACTGTGGTGACTCTGACCATAATGATACCCATAGTGAGGCACAGGTGAGTTTGTCAGAGGTTGCAGCTGTGCCATTGGTTGGCATCCCACCTATATCAACCCCATTCCCACACACAGTCACAATGCCCGCCCATTCCCTATCACCAGTGGCCACAATAGAAGGACAGCTAGGTGCTGGCACAGAACATGCAAGTGTGGTGACTATGGCAAGTGACTGCCAAGGCACTGGCCATAGTCAGAGTACTGGTGAGGTCCCATACAGGCAGGCATGCTGGGGTGCTCAGAGGACAATGGCTGCATGTCTAACCCATGTTGGAAGTGCCACTGCTGCAGTAATCAGGCGCATGTTTTGGTCCATAATGGATGCACAGGCATGTAATGAATGTAACTCCAGACAAGTGCGCAGGCTGGTGGAAAAACATCTCCTTGGTACCCGTGGCAATTTTTGTGAACTCATTGCAGCCATATGTGAGGGCAGTGAGATCACAGCTAGACAGTGGGGTCAGGTCATGGCACTCCTCTGCTGTGGAGTATCTGTGCTTGAATATATGGCAGATGGGCAGTGGCCACGTGAAGGTATCTCAACACCACTATCATCTGAGCATGCACATGGCCGTGCAACATCATGCTCCCATACAAAAAGTAATGCCAGCACTAGTGAGGGTGGTGTGATGTCCATGCTAAGAAGCGGCAGGCCATAGACACATGGTCCTGGATGGTCCCAACAGGGTCGTGGATCCAGCAGACATATGTCACCATCAGGCAGCAGTACTATCTCCGGCCTCTCCGGCCTTGTCAGTGGTGGTGCCCGTGATACCCTTTACAGATTCAGTTCCCATGTCCATGGCCAGAGGCGGCAAAATGTACACCCTGCCATATACGGGCCACAGCTATTCAGAAAATATCAGTGTAGGGCAGTCACATGGCACACACACACACACACACACACACACACACACACACACACACACACACACACACACACACACACACACACACACACACACTAAACTCACCTCCACACACATGCATCCTACCTGCACAGGCTATGCCATTCCCATACCACAAACACACACAAATACTGACAACCAAATAGCACACCCTATGGCTCTGGCAAAACCACACAACACCCTGTGCATATGAAGAAACCTGTGCTAAATCCTTGACATCCAAAACATTGATTCAGGGACATGCAAATATGGGTCTGATGCACAGGATGAACTTAATAAATTGTATGTAGGTAATGCTGTGTAGGCTGCTGTCACCTGGCATTTGTAAGGGGTACACATCAGAGTGTGTGTACAGTTTAAGTTGTTGTTGTGTCTTTCGGCTTTTCCCAGTTAGGGGTTGCCACAGCAGAACTCTGATCTGCTAATGATTGGCAGTAGATTTTTACGTGCCGAGTTGCCGGCCCTGACGCACAACCTTCAATGAAGGTATGCCCATTCACACATGTCTCCACACAGAAGATGCTCTAGCTGATAATCGAACAGGACAACATCTTACTGTGAGGTGACAATGCTACCACAGCACCACCACCACAGTTTAAGTCATGATGCATTATTGCTATTATTAACACAAAGTGAAGGTGTTCTCATATGCTGTATCCTGTTTGTGTTCTAGACATCTGTGTGTCATCAGGACATGGCACTGCAGCAAGACCAAGGGGTATGGCAGTGCAGTAACACATCAACCATGTCATAGGCAAGGTACAGCTGTATCTGCATGAATTTCACAGGTCTGTACAACAGTGATTGCATATGCCTTGCAGATTATAGGGCTGAGGGTTGCATATAAGTTTATGGTGATTGACAACATCTGTTTCAGAATGTAGAATGGTAAGTGTGGTGGTTTGGACACACCTCCATTTGCTAATAACCACACCCCAGGGGGTATTCATCAAACAAACACACTGAGATTTCTACACACACACACACACACACACACACACACACACACACACACACACACACACACACACACACACACTTGGCAGTACTGAGATTCATTGGTTCATAGCATTCATAGGTGTATAGTAGGTGAATGGCCATGAAGGCTCTACAAGGCTAGCCCAAGGAATTACCCTGGCATCAGGCCACATGAAAATAGTCCCCAGTGCTGCTAATGAGTATACTCACTGGAGCAATTCCCAGGGGTGGGTATTGTATTCCCCATTCACTCATCCAGATGTGTACTGTGGATGGCCAGTGATGTGCATTATGTTGCATGTATGTGATTTTTATTCCATACTATGGACAGTGTCTTGGTTGTGAACCTATCCCACAAACATGTCCCTTGGAGTGTGGGCCTGTGCTTGAGGTATCTGGGGCAAGTTGTGTGGACAGATTGGGATCTTCAGATGTAGCATTCCTGACCCATTTTGGTGAGAAATGCTGTGTAACTGAGGCAGTGGTTGCACCTACATAGACAGTATGATACAGGGATTCATTTGGGCATTGTTAAGGCACACAGACCACTTCCGATGATATATAGGTTGCAAACAAATGGATATGCAGACACATCTGTACAGAGGACTGTACAATGGTTTAACCTGCTGTATGTGAGGCAGATGCTGTTACCATACTATATAAAGTAATGGCAGCTGGAGGTGGTCACCAGCCATGTATGGTATACACATCAAAATGGTGTAAGCCACACAAGATATGATCCTCACACACACACATAAAAACAGTTGCCAGCATTAGGATTAGAACTCTTGCCTATCTAGGTATTCCTTCTATAGTGCTACTCAGTTATCAGATGGGCCACAGAGCTTCTACATTTCCAACTCTTCCAAAGGTACATCTAAGGTGGATGACATTAACAGGACTGCTAAATTGGAGTGAAAGGAAGTGGGAAGGGTAGTACACAGGCCAAAAATGGTATAAGCCAGACAGTACATGATACACACACACTTACCAGTATTGGGATTAAAACTCCTGCCTATCTAGGTATTCCTACTATAATGCTAAGCAGTTATCAGATGCGCCACAGAGCCTATACATTTACACCTCTTCCAAAGGTACATCTAAGGTATATGACATCAACCGGACTACTAAATTGGAGTGAAGGGAAGTGTAAAGGGTAGCACACAGGTCAAAATGGTATAAGTCAGACAGTACATAATTCATACACACATACATACATACATACATACATACATACATACATACACTTGCCAGTATTGGGATTAGAGCTCCTGCCTATCAAGGTATGTCTACTATAGTGTTACACAGTTACAGCACATGCTACAGAGCTTGCAGAACTTTTACATGGCTAAAGCTGATGGTAACTGCACAGCTGTGGTAAAGTATTACAGGTGGCAGACAGTCTGCCTTCTGTTCCACCCATCATGCTAGTTCTTCTTGTCTTGCACTTCAACTAGTATTATTGCTTGGCACTTCACCAGGGTATTGCATCAAGACATGTGGCACACCTGGGAGCCATCAACAGTACTCGTTCATCACAGATGTAGCCCCAGTACTTACTAGTTATATCCACCCCTCCTGGCATGTTTGTAAGGTGGTTGTCTGTGCTTTCACCCATTAACCTGGAGCATTTGTCCATTCTGAGGTACTGTTGCAACTGTCTCAGTGACACAGACAACCCTCCCCTCTAAGCTCCAAACACTCGGACCTGTGAGGGTTACCCATATATTACCAAATGTGGACATATGCACTCTCCAGCAAAGACTTGACTATCAGGTCATGGGGATATAATCAACACATACACCACACCATGTGGAACATGTAGCTCACCATAACACCAACTTTGACAGCCATGGCATGCAGTGAAATGCCACATGCCCACCTTCCAAGAGGCACTCAGTGGACATTTACCCAAACAGCACAGACAAACACCCACTCAGACACCGCAATATGGAACATGCCAAGGGATAAATATTTAACCTACACAGTGTGCCCCTCAACCTAAGCTCCTAAGGCTAATCACCTAGCAGAATACAGTGATCATGGGCAATTAAATACTGAGGGACACACATATCCCACTCACTAAGTTGAATATGGAGCAGGTAACAGACAAACTTCTATCATATGCCAGCATCCAACACATGACACAGCCAGTCATGACACTCCACAACAACTATGAGTATCACTCTGTATCCATGTTGGTGTGAATGACTTGGGACACACGTCCCTGGACTATATGACAAGAGACATGGTTGAACTCTCTGATTATGTGGTTCAGGCAGGTGAGACAGTAGTCCTGGGCAGTGTACCACTGTCACCCAGAATGATGCTGCAGTACTATCAACAGATTGACTGCAACATTGGCTTACCTGTTATGTGTCATTCTCAGAGGATCTAGTACCACTCTGCTTGGGATGACATGATTGGCAGAAGCCAATGACTTGCTACAGATGTCCTACATCTGTCACCACTGGGTTTCTAGGTATTGGTTAAGTGTCTTGCCACCCCATGATGCCTTACTAGGCAGTGTTCTTAATGTTATTACAACCATAACAGCTACACATGTATGTAATCTGAGGGTCATGCTGCTCACCAGTAGACATCCAACTGTCATGATGCAGTCACTCATAGCAGTCATTGGAGTGGAGGACATGTCTGCTGCAATGGATAGATGGTTCACAGCCACATACAGCAGATCTGCAGTATCAGGCTATGACACATTCCACAGCTGTCAACCCCCAAACATGGACCACAGCACATCTCCACAGGTGGTGCTGTCTCCATATTCATTATGGCTAGGAACACCTCCAGACTAGTATCCCATCATAATGCATTGGAGATACTTCCGGTACTACTGCCTTGGGGCAATAGTGCAATCCAGACCATAGCCTACTATGGGGTCCATGTCCATGTTCCTAGACTGTGCACATTCCTCAACACTCTGCCATCTATGACAGTCCAATGCAACACTGACATAGTATGAGTCTTCAACTACACCTCCATCACCTGGGAAAAGGCCAAGCACCAGTACAGTGGCCTAACACTTCCGGAATTCATCATTTCCATTGCCCTGGACCAGCTCATACTGACCCCCAGCAAAGGATGCAACAGCCTTGACCTGTGTTGACTACTTAAATATGAGACTGTTGCTCATCCACATATGTCAGTCCTTGCATGGTGAGATAAACACAGGCTGTAATCAACATGGAACTCAATGTGTCAGCCTCACCCCCTACAAATGTAAACAACTTGCAAAACCTCTCTAAAGCTGGCTTTGCAGCCAAGAAAATAGGGATGGATGTCTTCACTGCACTCATGGCAATGGAAAATAGCTGCATGACTGTGGAATCATACACAAAGGCATTGTACAAACAGGTACATGAATGCATGGTACTAGCCAGAGCCAACCAAACCCAGACACTGTCCTCCAAACATTGAGAGACAATGTGGTGGTCCCATGCCATTAATAAAGGATACATCAGAAAGAGGACAGTGTTGCAGAGAAAGGTGGTGGCCTATGGCTGTTGAACTCCCTTATTAGCCTCAAACACAACTTTGGATCCCTCATGGAATCCCCTACAGTCATCTATGATGGCAGAGATGTAGCAGACACTGACGACAGTCACAACAGCCTTTGATAGTTACATCAACAACCTCCACAGCATTAAACACAAGTGCTGTGAGTTACTGCACAATGCTAATACCTATCCTGAGACATCACATATTGACCACAGTATTGGCAACACATTCAGTGCCAGCTTTACCCCTCTCCCTCCCAAGTGAAGTGCTGAGTGAATGTGTTCTCACATGCTGTATCCCCTGTCCATTCTAGGGGTCTGTGTGTTACAAGGAATGTGGCCCTGCAGCAGGATCATGAGGTATGGCAGTGTGGTAACACATCCACCATGTCATAGGTAGGGTACAGTATGTGCACGGAAATCCACAGTCTGTAAAACAGTGATTGCATATGCCTCACAGATTATAGGCTGAGAATTGTATATAGGTATATATTGATTTACAACATCTGTTGTAGAATGGAGAATCTGTACATGTTGTGGTTTGGACACACCTCCGATTGCTAATAACCACAGCCACAGGGGATATTCATCAACCAAACACACTGAGAATACTCACACACACACACACACACACACACACACACACACACACACACACACACACACACACACACACACACGGTCATCTACACCTGCCCTGCTGGGTGAGGCTGGTGGTGGGTATGTGACCCTCATTGACATCCATGTGTGTGACCTATTGACACCCACAGTTATTTCGGCCATCACATGTACTGCGGTGGAGTTTGTCACCTTCTGTAGTGCTGCCTAGTATATTGACGCCAGTATTAGTTGTGAATTTCCTGCTGTCCCGTATAGCTGTCTGCTTCTATTCCATTCAGACACCCAACTCCCGCACATGCTTGCATCCATATCATACATACAACTATTAGAACATATTACTCCATTCAGTAATTGATAGTAAGAGTTACTTACCTTGTGCCTGGGGTGATATTGAGGATGGTGCTGGAGGGATGACTATGTCGGATGCACACAGTACACTCCTTATACATGGCAAAGCACAGGTAGTGTCATGTTTGACATCCCTTTTACTGTATGTGCAAGCTGGAGAGAGGTATCCGTCCCTGGGTCCCTACAATGTCAGGGTGTGTGCTATGCATTGCCTCTTTGCCAAGGCCTGGGCATACTGGGCACACCTCCTTCTGCCTACAGGGGCAGGCTCAGGATGTTCTTCCTCCAAGTCCCTCTGTGCCTGTGCTGGCCTTGGCAATGGTGTGGGGCTGTGTGGCCCTGCCTCATGCTGTTCCTGCTGCACCTGTTTCCACAGGATCATATTGTGTAGCATGGCACACACTATGAACATTTGTGTACATGGAGCAGGAGATTACTGCAAGGCTTCACTGGATATGTCAAGGCAGTGGAACCATGACTTGAACATCCCAAACACTTACTCTACAATGATCCTGGTTTGTGTGTGTGCCTCATTATGGTGTTCTTATTCAGGTGTGTGTACATTTCTAATGGGTGTCATCAGCCGCAGCTCCAGTGCATGGCCAGCATCCCCAACTAGATGGCCATATGCGATGTCCCCCTTGGTAAACCCCTGATACAGCTGTGAGCAATGCCAGATGTGGGAGTCATGATAGCTTCCAGGGCTGCCAGCATACATTTTAATGATAATGCCCTGGGCATCACACACAACCTAGCAGTTGATGGAGGGGAAACCCTTGCAGTTTATGTAGATCATATCCTGCTCACCAGGTGGTACTTTGATGTGGATGTGCGTGCTGTCTATAGCAACAACTACCTCAAGGAATTCTGCTATATGGTGGAAGAGACGTATACTTCTGTTCAATGCCTCAGGAGTGGTGGGGAAATATATGTGCTCATTGGCATGTGGTGTCATGGGATCCAGGAACTGGTGGAGTACCCGGGATGATGATGACTGTGAGACCCCCATGATGTCCGGTTGGTCTTTGGAAGGTACCTGTGGCTAGTATTCTTAAGCCTACAAATACCTTGGTATCCACTGGGATGTTTTCCCCTCTGTTAGTTCTGTGTGTGAGGCATGGCTGGCACAGCTCAATGATTTGCTGTAGAATGTCCCTGTCCACCCTACAGAGCTCCAATATCTCCAGATCATGTAGGCCCTGGTAGGTTACCCTGGGACTGTACACTCTCATCCTCCTCATCACTGAGTTGGTTGTCAACATTCTCCTCCTCACCACCCTCAGTCTCTAGCACATATTGATGGAGTAAAGCAGCAGCAGCCTCTATCATTTTTAGTTAGTTTTGCCGGTTAAAAATTCCCCATCTGTATACACCGGTGGTGTAGAGTTTGTGGTGAAAAAAAAAACAGTCTGAGAGGTGTTTGCATAGTTTATAGTAGTGTGCTGGGCTGCTGCATGTGTAATTGGCTGATTCTGATACATTCTAGCTGCCAGCTATGCTAGTTCTCCTTGATTGCATTCCTACTGCTGTTTCCCTAAAAAACAGCCTGAAAAGGTGTTTGCATAGTTTACAGTAGTGTGCTGGGCTGCTGCATGTGTAATCGGCTGATTCTGAAACATTCTACCTGCCAGCTATGCTAATTCTACTTGATTGCCTTCCTACTGCTGTTTCCCCCCCAAAAAAAAAACAGTTTGAGAGCTGTTTGCATAGTTTATAGTAGTGTGCTGGGCTGTTGCATGTGTAATTTGATTCTGATAAATTCCACCTGCCAGCTATGCCAGTTCTCCTTGATTGCCTTACTACTGCTGTTTCCCCTTCCCAGTTCCTCCCTAATTAAGCCATGAAGCGTGCTACAAATACCCAGTGCTCAAATGTAAGCAGTGCTGCCATTTTACTTTTTTTTTTTTGTTTGTTTAAAACCCAGTGTGTGACGCACACACCCATTTAGGCTATGTACACACTGCTCAGGCACATCTGACGCACCCCCTTCCTTAGCTGTGCTTAACTAAGGGCAAACATGGGCCACAGAGCTCCTATGAGTTTACAGCAAGCATGACACACCCCCTTATGCAGTCATCCAGCTCTGTGACTAGTACTGTTGTATTGCTGCACCTACATGTTTAGATACTAGCTAACACTTTGAAGAAATATGTAATTCAGTATAACTCCCCTCATTTGCATACCCCAGTGTGTAGGTCGTTAGTTACTGCTCTAAAACGGACCCTTTCCCCATGACAACCAGTGCTCCCTGGTAATGTTTACATTCTGCATGCCATTGACTATAATGGCGTAATGCAGAATTAACTTAAAATTGACTTTTCTCATTTTTTTTATTTTCTGCACGATCCCATTTGTGCACCACTGCCCTAAGCTTAAACGCCCGAGATTGTGCAAGACTATTTAGGATATTTGCAAAAGTTGTATTGAATTCAATTACAACATTGTCTAAGTTGAGGATTTTGAGGAAGTTCCAGTTAATAGATGATAGTGTAGTAATGCAATTTCTGAGTTAAACTTGGAAAGGTTATGTGTTATTTTATAGATATGCTGTTTAACTGGATGTGTGAGATGTCTAGTCGTATAGATTGAGAGATGATCACTGAGAGAGTCTTAAATTGTTCCTGTGTTGGAGTATTTGCTAGAGTCTGACACTAGGATCCAGTCTAGTAGAGAATTAGATGTCTTGGTATAATATGTGGGGCTATTAATTAGTTGTGTGAAACTATATAAGTTCAAGCTAAATGTAGGGGAAATAGAGTTTATTTCCTAAAAATTGACATTCACATCACCTAGTAATATTCTTTCTTGTGGAAATGTTAAGGATATCTAATGTAGGATATCTTCCAGTATAGCTGTATTGTCACCAAGAGGGATATAAAGGACAGCAATGCATATTTGTTTATAATTGTTCATTTTGAGGAATGCAATAAGAAACTCTGCTGAATCAAATTTTGGTGTTGGTTTTCTGTATGGGGAAATGTGGTAGGTATTGGGAAATATTAAAGCAATACCACCACCTTTCCTCTTTATTCAGTCAATAAAGATGCTATTAGAGCCAGGAGGTATACCTTCGGAGTAATTTATGATAGGTTTAAGCCAAGTTTCAGTTACAGTGAGAACATCAGGCTTATGTTGGGTAATCCAGGTGGGTCTGTATTAATTTGTCAAAAACTAATTCCAGCGAAAAGCTGTTCATCAAACACAATCCAGCGAATGGCTGTTTAGAAAGCGTTCACTTCAGCAAATGTTTTTTTATAATGGAAGGGAAATAGTTGGCCAACATTAGGAAATTTTCCCTTTTCCCCAGTGTAGTGCAAACTTGGAGTTGGTGTATATATAAGTAGAGGGGTGTGGGGGTGTAGCCCCCCACATTGGGGTATGTCAGGGGCATAGCACCCCACCTTGGTGGGTTAGATATAATGTAGTTTGTGTTACAGTCAGTGTGGGAGACGTAATTCCCTTCTATTAGAAAAACGTTTACTGAAGTGAAAGTTTGATGAACATACATTCACTGGTTTGTGTTTGATGAATGGACACTCACCATAATTACATTTTGATGAACTGATACAGACCCAATCCAGGCATGTAGTTCAGCAATTTTAACTTTTATACTTCCTACATTTATTGCAGCTAAAATTAAACCACCAGGGCTGGGGAGTGGCTGTTATTGGGTTACAGAAGTAGGTGAAACAGAATTATCTTTGTGTTCATTTTGATAGGTAGTGCCTGGATTAAGGTGCATATCTCCTCCTAGAAGGATTTTAGTATAGTGAGGAATAATGCATACTTGCCTTTTGTAGAGGATGTTTGCACTTGATTTTGTTTTGGATTGAGTTGAAGTGCAATTAATTAGCCTACATTTGGAATAAAGGTGAGGTGCAGTATTGAAGAGGTTTGGTGCGATGTAGGAAAGTGTAAAGAGGAAGTATGCAGAGGTGGTTGGGACAGAGTTGGAGAGATATTGTGATATATTTTTGAATCGTGGTAGGATGACAGATGGCACAGCAGGAGGAGATGAATAGAGGATAATCTGAAGACTAGCATAATTAAGTACAGGAATCTGTATTTTATAGATGTCAGGTTGTGGGGAAATAGCAATGAAGAAGGAAACAAGAAGTTGTAGGACAGTGTAAGATGCCGTGATGGTAGATTATGAAAGGTGGAAGAGGATAAGTAAGGAGAGGGGTATTTTGTATAAAAGAAGGGTGGTAGGGTGTCCTAGTATCTTCTCTGGAATGTAAAGAATCGAGGGGTATCAAAGGCTAGAGTATAATGATGTAGTCAGAATAAGAAAACATGAGTTTATTTGGGAAAAGAAAAGAATATAGTGTGGAATAGATATATACTATTAGGGAGAGTGTGATTATAAACGGATGTAGTGCAAAGCAGTATGTGAGGGTAAAAGACAGTTGGAAAATTGAAAAAGAGATAAGGAAGTAGAAAAGAAGAAGCGGAAGTGGATTTATAAAAGTAGTAAGGTCATTTGGGGAGTGCCGTGTAGTAAGAGTCAGAAGTCAAATATGTATGTAGGGAGTATAATATTAGAGTTAGTGGGGGAGGGTGGAAATTGGGGTATAATAGCGAAGCAAAGCAAAACTGAGTGGACCAGGTTTCCCATCCTCAGGTCAATTTATATATCAATTTATAACTGAGAGCAAAACAAAGCAACTAACAAAGAATTGCAAGTAAATCAGGTTTTCTGTCATTTCCTGAGGCTAAATACCTGGCATATGCATCACAGTCTACTGGTCAAGCAAAAGGATGGAGTGGCCCACTTAGTAAGGGGTCCTACTATTTCACAGAGCATGTATGTCTTTAACGGATTAAAGCTAATATACAGCAAGGTTCTTCATGATAAATATGCTTGTGTGAAACAATGACAGAAGTCTCAGTAAACTTGTAGGTGTAGGGCTTTGTTACAGAGCACCTGCAATACTGAGGTAAAATCGAGGTGAGATGTAATTTCCACAGGCTATGAAACAATGACAAAAGTCTCAGTAAATTTGTAGGTGTAGGACTTTGTGACAGATCTTCTGCAATATTGATGTGAGATGTAGTGACCACAGACAATACTGCTGAACAAAGCAAAGCATCCTTCATGTTTAACTGCCTCTTTTTCAGCTAATACTCTCAGAAACCCAACAGAACATGTTGTTCTGTATTGTCAAACATTGCATCAGCAGAACGTGTGTAGCCAAGGCAAAGATAGTACATTTTGCTAATTAAAATGATACTCATGGGATAATGACATTCTGCAGCGGTATGTACAGTTATAGATATGCACATATCAATACTACAATATTCAGATTTGTAATTCCTCATTTCCCTTAGCAGCAGTCAACAGCAGACTAAACCAAAAGCTTCTCCAAAGTTGGCAAAGACAGATCCGATTAACTCCCCCAGTCCATCTTTGTACAAAAAGAACTGATGAGGGTAACTATGGCAGAATCCTTGGTGTTCTTCACAAGATAGTCTGTGTTCTTGCACATTGTTCCTTAGTCTATGTGGCACAGTCTGTGCAAACACCTTCGGAAGTGGATACTACTGACTTGGGTAAATATGAAGTAAATGAGTCTAAGAAGCTATTTTCTTTTTTAAGACAAAGCAATATAACTCCTGCTTTCAATATGTCATGGAACCATCTAGTAAACTGGAGGTTTTTATAATGTGTGCTAAGATATATCAAAAGGAAATAAGATAGTGTGACAAATAATAAAAGGGAGAAAGGCAGTGAAGAGAGAATGTCAGTGAAGTAAAGACGTGGAAGGTAGAGGTAACAAGGAAAGAGATGACAAGGAGAAATAAGCCATGGCAGAGGAATGGAGCAGGCTGTATCACAACTGATGAAGGTGATGAAGAATCTGAGGTAGTTATGGAACAGGTAACATCAAAGGGAGAGCATGAGGGAAACAGGCAGCAAGGGGCACTCAGATGGGACAGATGGAAGGAAAGGGGGCAGGAAAGTAAATACAGCAGAAGAGTGACTGATAGGTGAGGAAAAGGGAGAGGAGAGAAGTGGAGAAAAGAGGAAGGAAAAAGAGAGTGAAGATGAGGGGACCAAAGGGAATAAATGGTGGCACAGACAGAAGTAAATAACAGTGGTGAGAGGTTGTAGAGTATGGGAGGCAAAAGAAGGGACTTCATAAAGAACAGGGAGAGAGGCAACTGTTAGGGACAATGAAGAGGACTGGGGGGTTGAATTGGAGTAGGAGGGATTGGTGGTAGGAGTGAAATTATATACGGGCAGGAAGTGAGAAAAGGCTAGGCAGTGCAGATTAGTAGGATTTAATGCAAGAGGATTTGGTCATCAAGTGCATTGAGAGTTTCATCAAAGAAGAGAGGAGAGATAAGGTTATAACGAAATCAGTCTGTTGGGGCTCCATTTTGAAATGTCAGCACTCGAAATGCCAAATGCCAAAAACCCAAAAAAAGACAAAAAAAACCCACAGAAGAACAGCAAATGTTGAAAATTACTCTTCTCTTTAAAACTTCTTTTCAAAGGGGCAAGTCCCACTAGCATGACCCAAACTTTATATATATATATATATATATATATATAGTTTACATTTGAATGATTGAATACCAGTAATGCAATCGCCTGTCTCTCTGAACTGAAATGCCAAAATACGGACAACATCAAAGGATCAAATGTCGAAAATGGTTTGGTGGAAAACCATTTCTGACATTTAATCCATGTGTTTGAATGGCAAAAAAGCATTTGCTTATTTGCCATTTAAACACATGGTGAATCGGCATTGTAGTTCTATGCAGCTGTACTTCCAAAGTTTTGCACGTCGCACATACGATGTTCAACAAAATAAAGTTATATCATATATATGCCAATTCTGAGATTGCTGTACCTTGGAGAAAAAGGAATATTGTGAGAAACTGCATCTCGGATTTGGTATATACAAGTGCAATGTTTCAGCTACTCAGTCTCCACATTTCAGGATACACTATAGCGGGTCCTGACATTTCAAATGGTTACCGCCTGTGGGCTTAGACTTAGTGAGATGTAGGAAGATGTGATGAAAGATGTCTCAAATAACCATATGCACCATTAACCTATCAGAAAAGGCAGCTGAGATTGAAGTAGCAGGGCCAAGGAAATTGCAGAGAGATGCCAGAAGGTGGTCAGAAATAGAATTCTCAGAAATCTTTACTGTGCTAGTAGTCAGCACACTGGGGAAGGAGAAGATTAGGAAGGCTAAGGGCTTATTACAGAAGAAGGCTTTGGGACTGGAAGGAGGATAGGAAGTCCTGGCAGAAAGACTTATGCTGTTCTGAGACAAGCTCTATCCTGACCCAGAATGAACAACAGTATTCAGAACTGGATTAGCAGTTTATATCTCCATAACTGTACGTGTAAGTTAAGATGAGAGGTATGAGGCAGCATCACAGAGGCAGCAGCGATGAGAACATATGCAGGCACTAGGCCGAAGATGAAAACAGAAATGGAGCACAACAAGCTGCTGGGCCCTGTTCTGGCCACACCTTGAGCACTGTGTGCAGTTCGTAGGCCACACACGGAGACAGACATCAGGCTGCTGAATGAAGTGCGGGGAAGAAGCCATCAGGTGAGGTGATGGATGTAGGAGAAAGGTGATGACCAGGGGAGCAGATTAGATGTTTCTATTTTCAGTAGAGAAGGGGTGCATCTCTCTGCTTGAATGTCATCAAATACTTGATCACATAGACCTCTTAGAACTTGAAGGAGACATCCCAAATACTTTAGAAAAACAAGAAGCTATGTGGGAACTAAGGCTAAACTCTTTTAGAAAGCCTGGACTAAACTATTCTTGCTCACTAAAAAGTGTACTAGAGCTAAGAAAGTTGCCCCATTCTTTACAAGACTGAAGGTGTGAACTTTATTGATTGGCAACTGTAACAATCTTAACAATTTTATTATCTGTTAACTTTAGAAATTTTTTTTAATATTATAGTAGTGCCTTATTAATTATTAATTTTATTAATTTGTTTTACTGAATACATTTATATATAAATATTTATCTGTTCATAATAACCATTTTTATTTAAATGCTTATTCTGATTATGTTTTCATTGTTTAGTATTATTAGACTCATGGCACATTCATAAGACACTTTTTCACATGTTATATAACTCGGACTTTTGATTACCATAGAGCTGCACTTGAGCAGTATGTGCATATTCTGCAGATGTTATGACATCTTAAAATTCTTGTTTGTAACCTTTTGGTGCAAACAGGGACAGCTTTAATAACTACATGCATATAAGTGAGGAGTTGTATGCTACTTAATATTATTTTAACTGGCTCTGATAGATTAACTTCTGAATATTCTAAACGGTCAATATCTTTGCGTTTGTATCCTCTATCTCAAAATCTGTCTTTCATCTTCATCATGGCTTCATTTCATTCTCTCTGATTAGTATGCAGTCTGGATGTTCTTAAAAATTGACTCTTGACAATGTCAGGGAAGATATGCTGTGAATACAGTATGCATCCACAGCATATCTCCCCTGACTCTTGACAATGTCAGGGAAGATATGCTGTGGATGCATACTGTCCCTATGCAGTGACATGTTCTTATTATATTCTTTTCTGAATAAACCAGTATTAATGCAGCCACATATAGATTAGGCAGCTGTGGTGGTGTAGCAGTTAGTGTTGCTGCCTCACAGCAAGAGGTTCTCCGGTTCGATTCTTGGCTGGGGTGCCTTATGTGTGGAGTCTGTATGTCCTCCCTGTGGTTGCGTGGGTTTCCTTTGGGTGCTCCGGTTTCATCCTGAAGACATGCTGTAGGTGGATTGGACACTCTAAATTGGCCCTATGTGTGAGTGTGTGCATGTGTGGGCCTTCTGTGGAAGGTTGGGTGCCGGGCTGGCAACTTGACACTGTAGAACTCCACTGCCAATCATGAGCGGACAGGTGATCTGTTGTGGTGACCTCTAACCAGGAAAAAGCCAAAAGAAGAAGACATCAAGGAACTCAGTCACAAAATCCGAGAAATGCACAGTAAATCTTAGAAAACTGGTGGTCATTTCCAAGTAATGAACAAAGTTCTTTAATTAAGGCACAAAATAGTCCCAACAGGTACCTCAGTAAAAAGAGTAGACTAAATTCAAATGTAAAAATAGAACAGAGGTAAGGCTTCAGGCTTCTCCAAATCGTTTTATTATAGCAATACACATACGCTTTTACCATTAGGCTTCTTCAGGTGTAACAAATATCACACTTGCACCTGCATTTATACCAAAAGTCACACGATCAAATTAAATTCTTAAAGGCATATAAAAATATACATATGTATGTATATATATATATATATATATATATATATATATATAAAAAAAATAAAATAACATTACTTAAAAATTTTATATATATTTAAACCACAACATTCAATTTCAAATTAAGCATAGCTATTTATGCAACTAAAATAAACCTATATAACTATCTAGATAACTATTCATAAATACTGTTTGTGACATAACTATTAAAATTACATTATTTATGTAATGGTCTATTTTTTAAAAACAGGTCTTAATGGTATATGGTCATTCAGACCATGTCCATCATTTTCTCTCAGCCTCACTATCCACTTAGTTTCTAGATTTTCGGTTTGTA
Source organism: Protopterus annectens (assembly GCF_019279795.1). Lineage (NCBI taxonomy): Eukaryota > Metazoa > Chordata > Ceratodontiformes > Protopteridae > Protopterus > Protopterus annectens. The sequence goes on from NC_056734.1 coordinate 923,595,392, forward strand.
TTTTGATGTCACCACCCCTTAAATTTTCATAACATCTATCTATCACTCTAAACATAAAGGTGTGCTGTGTGCTGATCTCCTTAATATGTTTAGCTAAAGCATTAAACATACTCCCCTTCTTTATATGATATGTGTGTTCTCTGATTCTATCTCTAAGTAACCTATCGGTTTTCCCTACATAGAGTTGTCTACAGATCTGACAAGTAGCTAGATGTACCACATGAGTGGAATCACATTTAGCATTTATTCTGAAAGTGTATATCATGCCTGTATCTGGATGTGGGAATACTGTACTTGTGTCTATAAATCTACAAAATTGACATTTAGTACACGGCTTAGTCCCCACATTATCACTTTGCATAATTTGATCTCTAGGGGTGCAACGCTGTCTTTTTAATGATTTCTTAATCACAAAAGTGAATTGTGGATGCATCCCCATCAACTTACTTGTTTGTCAGAAGTTAGAATATTCCAGTGTTTGTAATTACATCTGTATAGTATTTTATATCCCTA